>NC_056742.1:331303172-331555672 GCF_019279795.1 Protopterus annectens
GTGAGTGGAAGTCAAGTCACCACTTTTCAAGGGCTGGCAGACCTTTTGGTGAGGGAACAAGCCCTTAACCCTTTGCCTGAGGACATGAGGATCTGGTTAGCTGATAGACAATGCCTTACTGTAGATGAGTTAGGGAAGAAAGGAGACCTATACCTAGCAAGCAGGGCATCACTGCATAGGAAAGGGACACCCAGTGCTCCTCATGGGTCTAAGGGAACACATGGTGGGCAGCCCAGACTGCCCCAACAGAATCTGACATTAGCAGGGGAAGTCACTAGTCCTGGTACACATCCAGGACCTAGGGTTAAATGTTTTGAATGCAACCAGTGGGGCCATGTAGCATATAGATGTCCATGGAGGTAAGGTGGGGAACAAAAGGTGAAGGAGCCAGTAAGTGGGAATGACAAAATGCCAATAGTATATTGTCTTGAAACAACAGGGGTACCAAACTACCATCTTGCAGATGTCCTAATAGGTAAGGATTTTGATGAGGCAGTACCATGTGTTTATGCAGTTACATGCAGTCAGGCTTGGAGACAAGCATGTGGGTCTGGTAGCCTGGGGAAGACCCAGACAGACCACACACTTGCAGCCAGGAATGGTGAGGTGGTTACTTCAGGGGGTCCTATCCTGTAGCAGTGAGACTGAAGGTGAACCACCGCTGCTTGTGGGTACTGATGTTTCCTTGGACAGTGTGACTGCAAGGGGAGAAGTGAGTAGTAGTACCCAGGCTGACAGTGAGGCACCGGTGTCAGAGGATACCAGAATTCCTGTGGAAGGGGAGCTGGAAAGGGTTACAAAGAGAGAGTTGAGACAGGCTCAGCTCTCAGACGCTACATTACAAGGCCTGATGCAGGTAGCTATTGAGGCATCTGATCTTCAAGGGAAGAGGGATTCTGTATACTGGGACAAAGGGTTACTGTATAGAGAGTGGACTCCTGAGGGAGGGCTAAAAGATGAGAGGGTACAGCAGTTGGTCATGCCTAGAGCCTACTGTCTGGCACTTCTAGCCATAGCCCAATATATTCCCTTTATAGGTCATATTGGCATAAAATGTACAAAGAGATGTATTATGCAGAACTTCTATTGGCCTGGAATTTCCAGAGATGTAACAGTGTACTGCAGGACCTGTGAGCAGTGCCAAAAGGTAGGCAAGGCAGGAGACAAGGTGAAAGCTCCTTTGTTGACTTTGCCTGTGATTGAGGAGCCATTTCAGAGGGTAGCTAGGGATTTTGTGGAGCCTCTGAATATCTCAAGTTCCACAGGGAAAAGTATATCCTAGTGGTAGTAAATTATGCTACAAGATACCCTGAGGCAGTGGCTTTGTCCTCCATTGAGGTGGAAAAGGTGGAGATTTTCAGCAGGGTAGGTTTTCCAGAAGAAATACTGACTGACAGAGGTGGTAATTTCATGTCAGACCTGCTGGCTTGTCTATGGCAGTACTGTGAGATGAAGCACCTAAAGACCACCCCCTACCATCCCCAGACTAATGGTTTTGTTGAGACCTAAAGACCACCCCCTACCATCACCAGACTAATGGTCTTGTTGAGAGGTTAAACTCTATACTCAGGTCCATGCTATGGGCATTTAAAGACCAGTTTAAGAGGGATTGGGGCAAGTATTTGCCCCATCTGTTTGCTTACAGAGAGGTCCCCCAGGAATCCACAGGTTTTTCACCCTTTGAGTTGTCGTATGGACGTAGGGTGAGGGGGCCTCTAAATTTAATTCAAGATGAGTGGGAGGTTGAGTGTGAATGCCACAATGAGTTTGTTATGGTATATGTCCTAAACCTCAGGATAAGGCTCAGGAAACTCATGGGCTTGGCTCAGAAGAACCTGGCAGAAGCCCAACAGCAGAAAAAGGTCTGGTATGACAGGAATGCTTGAGCTAGAGAGTATGCTGTAGTTCACCCAGTAATGGTTCTCATTCCTGTCAGACATAAGCTGCAGGCAGCCTGGGAGGGACCCTACAAGGTGGTAAGGAAGGTCAGTGATATTAACTACATGGTGGAACTTCTAGGCAGGAGCACAAATACCATGTTAACATGATGAAACCTTACCATGATAGGGGACCCTTCTGCTGAGTATTTTCAGTGGCTTGCAGGAGGAGTCTGAGGGAGATCTGGTGATTGCTCTCCTCACTGAGGCTCGGACTGACACCTCAGTGGAAGGAGTAGCAATGTTCCAGCAACTATCTCCTACCCAGGTTCGAGAAATCTGAGCAGTGTTACAGAAGTTTGGGGGCATGTTCACTGGGAAACCAGGATGCACCCACCTGGTGCAGCACCAGGTGGATACAGGACCCCAAAGGCCTATTAGGCAGGCCCCTTATAGGGTGCCTGAGTGAGTCAAACAGACTCTGATGGAGGAGATACAGGAAATGTTGGAACTAGGAGTAATTCAAGAGTCCAACAGTCCCTGGGCCTCCACAGTGGTGCAGGTACCAAAGAAGGATGGCAGCACCAGGTTCTGTGTGGACTTCAGAAAATTAAATAGTCACACAGAGTCAGATGCTTATCCCATGCCTAGGACAGATGAAGCCCTAAAGCAGCTGGTTTGGGCTAAGTATCTTACCAACATTAAACTTACCAAGGGTTACTAGCAGGTGCCCTTGACTCCCAGTACTAGAGAGAGGTCAGCTTTTGTGACTCCTTTTGGCTTGTATGAGTTCAGAAAGATACCCTTTGGAATGAAAAATGCCCCAGTAACTTTCCAGAGGCTAGTAGATCATATCCTAGCCGGAGATTTTGCCCTTGCTTACCAAAATGATATTGCCACCTACAGCCATTCCTGGCAAGAACACCTTCAGCATGTCAGGGAGGTGCTGGGCAGACTACAGAGGGCAGAGTTGACCATTAAGCCCAGCAAATGTCAGGTGGGTATGGCAGAGGTCTCCTACCTGGGATATAGAGTGGGGAGTGGTAAGATCAGGCCAGACCCTGTCAAAGTGGAAGCCATTCAGGCATGGCTTGCACCTGTTACCAAAACGCAGGTGAGGGCATTTTTTGGGGACAGCAGGGTACTACAGAAAGTTCATTCCCAGTTATAGTACCATAGCTGTTCCCCTCACAGACCTGACAAGAAAAAAACAGGCCAGATAAGGTAATGTGGACCACAGCATGTGAGCAGGCATTCTATATGCTTAAAGAAGCTTTGGGAGGACCCCCTGTGTAGTCAGTGCAGATTACAGCAAAAAAATTTGTTGTGCAGGTGGATGCTTCAAACCATGGGGTGGGGGCTGTACTTAGCCAGATTTTTTCAGAGGGAGAAGAGCACCCAGTGGTTTATCTCAGTTGTAGTCCCCAAACAGGTAGGAATGCTATGCAGCTGTAGAAAAGGAATGTCTAGTCATAGTGTGGGCACTGCAGAAACTTCAGCTTTATCTGTATAGAAGGAAATTCATTGTAGTTATAAATCACAATCCCCTAACATGGTTACATTGATCTGCCAATTAACTAAGGTGGAGCCTAGGGTTGCAAGCATATGATATGTCAGTGCAGTACCACAGTGGGATTAGCAATGCCAACGCAGATGGGCTCTCAAGACAGGGAGTGAGGTAAGGTATACCCAGACAGACGCCACCCTCTCAAGCATTGTTTCTCAAAGAACACTTGAAAAACTAGCTTGGGTTCTCGGGGGGGTGGGTGATAAACTGAGGGGCTGCCAGCCCAGCTAGATAGAATTTTGTAAATAATTCTATGTCATTGCAAATATTAATATGATCCACATGCTTGTATGACAAATGTAAGAAAACTGTTATGTGCTGAACTTCAAAAATGTAACCACAGTGCGCCATGTTGGAAGAAAGCTGATAAGTAAAGAATTTTACAACTGTGTGTGATCTCAAGCTTGGAGACAGGATGTCTGCAGCTGGAAATTCTTTCTATTGTCCTAAGAAAGAGATAATTACTAGGTTTCACATGTAAAGTGTCTTTAATTGCTGTGGCTTCCTGGCAGGTGCAGATCACAAAGAAATGTTACATTATGAGTTCTGTTAGTCTGGGAACTAAATCAGAATAGACAAGAATGATGTAATCTGAAATGACTCAGCAGTAATGTGTATTATCAATTTAAGAACTATCTTAGGAAGAAAGAAGTGCATTTTGTATTTTGTTCTGAAGTTGACAACAATTCACCAGTACTTGTTTTGCTCTGTAAGTAGGATCTTTGATCTTAATATTTCTCCTAGAGATAGATATAAATTGCAAGATTAGTCTAGCTGTTTTCTATAGTTATGTTAAACTGTCCTACAATGTTGTTTTAAAGTATTTCCTGTGATTTCTGAACTCTCTTAACATCACTGTGTTGAATCAATGAGTATTGTCTTGTGCTTTTATTATTTATTATTAAATATTTTTAAACCTTTTAACTGTGGCTGCTTTATGTAGAGATAATTTAAGCTCTCAGAGTACTTGCATGTATTCGATGATACTGTATAAGCCACTCCTATATAGCCTTCAAATCTCAGTGACACTTACCAATTGGATAATAACATTGCACAGTAGAATTGGACACCCTTTGGTAAGGGCCTTTATAGTAGCTGATAGTAGTGGTTGGTGGCAGTCGGTACTACCATATAGTCTGGGCAGAAGGGTGCATAGCTGGAGAACCTGTGCCAGACTTCCTCAGGAGTGTCTGTGTTTTTGTATATAACTCAAATCTCAAAGTGTGTGTGTGTGTGTGTGTGTGTGTGTGTGTGTGTGTGTGTGTGTGTGTGTGTGTGTGTGTGTGTGTGTGAACTACTTGGGCAGGGACATGAAGCACTGGTTGGACAACGAGAGTGCTGGAGGTTTTGGCTTCACCACACAGCTGAGATGTAAACCCTATAGCTGTGCCAGTGGGGAGTCTTATTGAGGATCTGGAGAGAAAGGGAGAACCACACCCAGACTGACTGTGATCTCTGTGTGCTCTCAAGGGAAATTGTACTTTACTGTGTGTACTTCTGATGCCCCTCACTGGTGCTAGTGGCGAGGATTGAGATTCCTTGATTACTGGGCCAGTGCATGGGTGTCACATTTATTTATATATATATATATATATATATATATATATATATATATATATATATATATATATAAAATATAGCCTTTGTTATGTATGTTAAGACTGCCAGCATGAAAACATGAAGATTTTTTTCTGCATATGCATTATACTAGAAAAGCAGGGGTACAAGAGATCCCAGACTACTAGGGCCTGATTGCTTAGAAGACAAAGCAGACATTTCTTCTGAAGAGCCTATTAAACACACAAATGAGGGACTTTCCTGCTAGTCCTTTTCTGGTAGCTTGGATTCTCTTTGTTAGTAACCTCTAGGGTCTTTCCAGCTGTGTCTGACAAGGTTCATCCCAAAGGGAGCATTGTATTCTATAACTGGTCTGATCAGTTTTGAATAAAATCCAACAGTTACTTCTTTTGATCTGAGTGATAGTCCCTTGCCAATCAGTACTACCAAGTAGAAGGATTTCCTGGCCACTGTTGCTATATGGTGGTTAAAGAAGAAAGAATTATCAACCCAAGTATCCAAGTCTCTAAATAAAATTTCATTTTGAAGTGGGATGTTGACAGTGCTGTGTACTGGAGGGATTGTTTATTTACCAAATGCTACAAAGTTGCAATTCATAGCATTTAATTAAAGCTCATTTTCAATATACAGGAATTTATAAGTGTAATTCCCACTGGAGGAATTCTATGTCAGAGTGGGATCTGACAGTGACTCCTACTTTGCAGTTATCTGCAGACTTCATTAGCCATAGGTCTTGGTTTTTAGTTACAGAAATAAATGCTGAGCAGAAACTATCAAAGCGCTGACCTTAGTAGAATGCCTTAGGTTACCTTCACGTCCTCCTAATGCTGCCCCTGCATTGTATGGGCTCTGTTGCGCTGTTGCGATGAATTTCATAGTCTCCATCTCTTGAACACATAATAAATACTTTCTGATCAGTAAATGGATCATAATCCACTATATTAAGTGCCTTTCTTACATCAGAAAGCTGCTTAAAAAGTTGTATTTTTCCAGAATTTCGAATGTAACCATGATGTTCTATGTACTACATTATAATTCTAAATCAAGTATGGGTACCTGAGGTCAAACATTTGTGTGTACTGAATTAATGTCTGGCTCTTAAGCAGACCACAGTAATCTAGGACTGATGGTCTTTTCTCCATCTCCATATTATTATCTAGAGAGGTACCACAATGTTCAGGGCGCATCCTACTTCTATTTGATGTCTTCTTCTATTACATTAAGGCAAATCACAATGTTTGCCCCACCAAGTATGTGAATGACTTTAAAGTCATTTGAATTGCCCTGAGCCTTACAACTCCTCCTCACTACAGTTTGGAGAGGACTTCACCCACCCATGGTATGTTAATAGACTAGAATTCATTATCAAAAACTACAGTAGGTTCACATTGGTAAAAGTGTTGCTGATAGCCAACATATTACTACAACAGTCCCTAAGACTTTTTGGACTGCACACCTGATTCTTACTGTTGTTGAAAGCTATTCCAGTGAACTAATCTCCTTTCACACAGCACAAGTGCACTCAGTCATAGTCCATAATACTTTGTTTTTATAGACTTTTGCCATCACATCATCCAGATAAAATCACATAATTCGCGAAGGCGAATTACCAAGGTACCAGATCATTGTAACTGGATAAAGTGAAGGTGCTGGTGCTGAATTTGTGTTTTTTTATTTCACATTAGGTATTCTTTGCTAAAAAAAGGTAATGTTCTTAGGTTACAATTATGATCCAGCAACTTTCCTAGTTTTTACTTTCCAATCACCTTCTTAAGAGTGAATGATGTCTACCCTATATGACCACAAAAGACTCATTACCATTTGAACACATCTGATCTGATTACAGCATGTTTATGGGGGAGGTAAAGCACGGACTAACTCGTTTTATAATAAGACCAGTTAGAACAATAGGATAATCTCATTGGAAGAGACATAGCTATGATGTCTTTCACAGGGCTAATTAGATTATAACATTGTGGCTGAAGAAGTTAGAAAACATGGAAAACAAGGCAGACTAAAAGAAGACTTTCTTTGGCTGTTTAAGTATTAGTGTCTTGAGGGAATTTAGAGGCAAATTCAACGGATAAGGTAGAATTTGTCACATACTTTGAGTTTGGAGAAGGCCAGGGAGTAGCATGGAACTGCTGCAAAATATTATTTACTGTATATAGGCTGGAGAGGAGGTGATCTAACTAACAGTAGGCTGAGTGTATGTTGGGGGAATCAGAGATGTAGATTAGACTGAACCAGTGGAGTGACAGAGATATGGGTAGGACAGGATCACATATTATAATATGGGGGAAATGGGAAGCTTGGAGAGGCTATGTGTTAGTTGACTGAGGGAGTTGCTGGGTAAGGTAACAGGGTGAGTTTTGATGGAAGCTGCTCAATCTGGCCTAGGACTTTGAGGCATTGAGCTAGTGAGTAATTTATACATAAAGGTCTTGCATCTGTGTTTCATAACTCCAAAAGGGATGTAATGGAAAGGGAAGGGGAAGTAGGAATTGTTGGACATGGGGGCAGTAGGGTCACATCAGATGTGCATGTACTGGGAGTGTAGTAAAGTGGTAGCACTGTGGAAGTTAATGCTTATTAGGTAGACTGTGTGTGTCTGGTGAGGACTTGACTTGAGAATTATGCATGCTAATGTCTTGAAGAGCTGCTCTTGATGGCTGGTGGCTCAGAAATACATGGTCGATTTTGTGTTTTATGGAGAGAAATCTCAAGATGAAAACTGTGAGTTGATGGAAGGCGAAATTCTGAGAATGTGTAGATGATGGTTTATCACAACTAGAAGAGGTGACTGTAGATATAAGTAGTATCATAAGGATAACGAAAGTAGTGAAGGGTATGGTGCGGGATGCAATGTGGCGATAAGTAGTAGTCTAAGGATAACAAAAGCAGTGAAGGGTATGGTGTGGGATGCGACATGGTCAAGGTAGGGTTGAAGTGATACAGGTGGTGATAATTAAATAAAACTTTGCATTTTTGGGTATAAGTAGGACATCACCATTTCCAAGAAAGCCCACTGTTCTGTATGCTGCAGACTATAGTAGCAAATAAGTGAGTGTTGTAGTGATCTTAGTGTGGTGGATCTGCACTGTTTGTGTGTGTGTGTGTGTGTGTGTGTGTGTGTGTGTGTGTGTGTGTGTGTGTGTGTGTGTGTGTGTGTGTGTGTGTGTGTGTGTGTGTGTGAGTGACTGATGACTTAAATCTGGTATAGAGGAATTGAGTGGTATGAATAAAGTTTGGTTGGATGGGTGTGTTTGTTTTGTGATTGGTGAGGTTGATAATACTGGACATCCAACTACATTGGTGAGGAGATTAGGCAGTGACTAGATTTGTTGCATGGTTCTGAGACTGGTCACCTCATGACTGGGTCTTGTATTTGTATTAGCATATTTACCATCCTACCATAAAAGACATGGAATCGATTTGTTTCTATAAATATAATGTTTGCCTTGTAATCTCTAATGTTTTCCACATGGTTTGATGCATACTACTTTTGTTTAATCTTGTAAAAAGTCATTGATTATATCTCTCTGCATTTTGAATCATGTATTGATTGCACAATGCTTTATTTTATTAAACTCAGTAAAAAAACGTTATAGTGCAAAATAGTAACAAAAAGTAATAAGGCATAACTAATGGATATCTGAGTAACTCCAAAATATCTAGAATAACTTCCCTTGGATATTTGCTAGTGTACCTCACTTACCACTTTAAGAGGAAGCCTGAAGATTTAACATGTATAGCTACAAATCAAGTGCCTGAATCATAAGACAGCACGGAACAGAATGTAAATGACATTTTTCTATAGGAAATCACTGCTGGTACAGTTTTTAAGTGTGCTCTGTAAGTGATTCCTTTGTTTTGGGAGATTTCCTCCTTTTTCATGTTTGAGCAACTTTGGTATATATACGTTCAGGGAATGTGGGGACTTGCCCTCCACATGTGGGTACAAGAGGGCTTGCATCTCTGCAAAAAGTGCTTACAGTTAAAGTTTTTTCCCTTTTGCCGTTTGGGGTTTCATACTGCATCTGGTTTCATCGGCACACAAAAGATCCAACATGGGGTGCCTTGTGTTAAGCTTTTCAGGGCCAATATGCATTTAAGCTATAGCTTTGTACACTGAAACTATAATCCTGTAAACCTATAGAATATCTTCTTAAGTTTTATTTACATACTGTATCAGGAATATAGTTGTCATTTATGTTTTGTTCTCAGAGAACAGTAACAGTCATCCCTCATAAAGGGGGACCATCTACTCATCCAGGAAATGACAGCCCCATAAGTTTGACTCATCTTATATGTAAGGCTGTGGAAAGAATAATTATTTACCTGATAAATAATGACATAGGATATCTCCAAACACTGGACCCAACCAAATTCTGCTTGGTCAAGGTCAGGTCATGCCTACTGAAACTGGTGGATTTCTTTAAGAAAGTCACTAAGGCCATGGAAGAAGGTAAAACAGTGCATACCATATAAATTCTTTGTTTTAAAGGTCTCTCCAGTTGCCTGCATAAAAGGTTTGACAAGTTTGACAGCAGACAATACATACCCCTCTACAATATTGCAATTGTATTTACCCATAGAATATATATCCTTAGCTTAGTTAAGAATTTAATTGTATTATCCACAATTATATACGGGCAGTAAGTACAATCTCCACATATTTCTGTGATACCCCTTCAACGGTATTATCACAAGAATTTCCTTCCAAGATGGTTTTGAGATTTCTACCTCTTTTAAAAATGAATTTAATATCAGTACCCAAATTCGTTGATAAGGATTTGTATGTACTAGTAGATATCTTCCATTTTTAGCACAATTTCCTTAATTTTGTTACTTCTAAAGGTAAAAGATAAGACCATCCTCCTGTCAAAAGAAGTATTGTGTGTGACCATCATGCCATTCCTTAGCTTTCCCCCATTTAAAATGGGTTTGAAGTAATTTATTCTCTCATTATATATCTCCCTCTCTACCTTTCACATAAATTAACTGGATATCCTCTCTCATATAACATTTCTTTTAATAATTCAATTTCCCTTGAAAATTTCTCTTTCTCTGAAATCATTCTTGACACTCTAACCATCTCCCTTTTAACCAATCTATATTTCTGTCTATAGGGGTGGTGGCTACAATAAAGAAGGTAGGAGTTTGAAAAGGTGCATTTCCAATGAATAGTAAATTCAAATCTCTGTTTATCCAAACTTTTATTTAGTTCAATATCTAAATAATTAATAGTCAAAGCATTAAAATTATGTGTAAAGGATAAAAAAATCAGTAGATGTATTGATATATAACATAAATTAAGTCCACTAAGGAACTTTCCCATATTAAAAAATATTGTCCAAAAAATCTAGAATAAAATTTTATATTATCCCTAAAATCAGATTAAAAAATAATTTGCTTTTCTCATATCCAGGTGACTATATTGGCATAAACCTGCTCTGATGCCGCATCCATAGCTACCTCCTTTGTCTGTTTAAAAATCTGGCATTCAATCAAAAGGAAATTATTATAAAGGACAAGTTCCATCATTAAGGAAATATTTCTAACGTCTATAAAAGTCAATTCCCTGAAGGAGACCAAAGCTTGTGACAATTACACTAATCCAATGTCATGCAGTATAGTTGAAAATAGATCTTTTACATCTGTGGTAAGTAAAATAGTATCAGATTTAAAACAGAAATTATGTATTAAATCTAAGAAGTTCCAAGAGTCTTTTAAAATATGTACTTTATCATAAAAAAAGGGCTTTAATTTGTAATCAATGCTCTGTTTTAGACCCCACAGAGTAGACTAGAGGTCTAAGTGGTGGATCATTTAAACATTTATGTACATATACAGATGAGTTGCATAGCATGGCTATGAACATTAACATAGTAGGTCATCGGTTCATTGGTATGTACTAGACTAATGAACACCAGAGCCTTTGTAAACCTAGCTTCACAAGCCAACCCAATTGTTTCCCTGTGTATCATGGGCATTTATTAGAAGGGGGATGTTAGGAAGTTTGTAAAGGTTATGATGGGTGGGGGGGAGTTAGTTTGGGCATAGTTACTGTCTGCCTCTATCAGAGACATGAGGGGCCAGAACCAGGGTGAATTTCTGATTTCCCATCCATTAATCAAGATTACATTTAAATAGGGTTAGAGATGGATACTACTTAACATGGATGGGGAGCCTTTTCCAAATCATGGAGCTCCTCTGACACACATATCTACCTCACCGCCACGTTGTATTCATGTCACAAGTAAAATTTAAATACTCGGATTTAGTGGTTTAAAAAATAGCTATACTGAGTACTAAGGTTGTCTTTAGAAGTTGCACTACATTTCATTTACATAGCTGAGTAGAATTGAGTCACTGAACTGTAAAGACAGAAGACCTTGTGATCTCAGAATTATGTCTCCAGAAATACACACACACACACACACACACACATGCACACACAGACAAGACTCAGATCAGTTAAAGTTCTTTCATCGTGTCGCCAGAAAACAATACCAGGCGACAGCAGTATAATTGTTTCTATTGACATGTAGACTATAAAAACCAATATGAGGCCATAACGCTGCACAGCTCTTTAATTTTGTGACATCATTCACAGGGTATGAATTCCAAAGGAGATGCAAATGAATAGTACTATACAGGGTTCGCTATTGAAATATCGGCACATGAAATGCCAAGTGCCAAAAAGCCGAAAAAAAGACTGAAAATCCAGAGAGAGTGAATCTGAAAAATTGGTCTTCTCCTTAAAATTTCTTTTTCCAGTGGGGGTAATCCTCCTCTTGCAGCCCCATGTGTGGGGCAAGCCCCCTACACCATCCAAACTTATATATACCGACTCTGAGATCACTATACTTTGGAGGAAAGGGATTATTCCTATAAATGACATCTTGGACTTGGTTCATGCAAATTTGAGCTTTTGGCCATTCAGTCTCCTCATTTCAGGACTCACTATAGCAGGTCCTGACATTTCAAATGGATATCACTACATAGCACTGGGGCCTAATAAAAAATTCAGCTCAGTAGACTTCTGAACTCCATTGCACATATAGTTAGCATTAATGCTGCATGGTAAGCAAAGTCATCCCTTATATGGAACACTGTGTAATATATGTCCAATGGCAGCATGCGCTCCATCACCAAACAGCACACAGTGTAATAGTTTCCCTAATAGCAACATGCAAGCCATTTCCTACAAGGAATGCTGTGTATTATACTCCCTAATGGCAGCATGCAAGCCATCGCTTGTCAGGAGCACTTTGTAATATACTTCAAAATGTCAGCATGCAGGCCATCCAGTATAAGGAAAACTGTGTAATATACTCCAAAATGGTAGCAGGCATGCCATCCTTCCAGGGACCACTCTGTAACATATGTGGCAACTTGCAGGCCAACTCATATGCAGAACAGTGTGTAATTTATTCCAAAATGGCAGCCTGTGGGACATACCATATAAAGTGCAATATGTAGTATACTCCCAAATGACAGAATGCCCTGTATGGAATATCAAGTATTAGAGAATGGGTGACCTGTACATTGCCACTCTGATTGGAAAACCAACCTTGTCCAGCAGGGTGTTAGTGTAGAGGTAACGCCCATTGAAACATGAGTCTGTCACTTCACAGCAGCATATCAGCTGCTTTGAGCTCGGATTGTAAGGAAGCCAATGGTCACCAATATTTTACACTTGCTAAGCAGCACTTTTGCTGTTTAATAAGTGTAAAATTAAAAGGAACTGAAAATTAAAAAAAAAATAGAAAAGTGTGTGTTTGTCTTTGTGTGTGAGTGCATGCATGCCTGAAAGTGAGATTGATCGAGCCATTATTTTACACTCATTAAACAGAGTTTTTGCTGTTCAGCGAGTATGAAATTAAAAGAAACATTTAAAAAAAAGAAAGAAAAGTGTGTGTGTGTGTGTGTGTGTGTGTGTGTGTGTGTGTGTGTGTGTGTGTGTGTGTGTGTGTGTGTGTGTTTATATTTCTGTCTGTATGTGAGTGTACATGTGCTTGCATGCATGAAAGCAGAAGTGTGCATGTGTGAGAGAGTGAGTGAGAGCAATTGACCAGTTATGATGTATGTGTACCTCTCAACCTTTTATCTCAAGAAATCTGGATAAAGTCTAAAGTAAAGGGGGACCATACCTTCCAATTGTCCAGATTTTTACTGACTGTCCAGATTTTTACCTGCTATTTATCAGATTTTTTCCTCATAAAATCTGTGGTTTCTGGCAAATTATGCAGGATTGAAGTCACTAAATGGTGATATACATTTCAATTTTAGACTCCATACCCTTTAGAAAATGCATGATAATGCAAAACCTGTAATTCTATCAACTGTCTAAGTTTATAAGAGCAATATTTAAAATCTGTCCCTAATTTTAGACCTTTGTCCCCATTATTTTGTAATTTGTCCAGATTTCTTGAATTTAGAGATTGAGAGGTATAGGGATAACAAAGGCTAAAAAAACAGGAACAGATTTTAAACATTAATGATATACAATTAGAGAGTTGCTAGAGTAAAATAATTTGTTGTAGCATGCATTTTCTAAAGGAAATAATGTCATGTCTCAGAACTCTGTTGTCATTATTGTGTGCAAATAGTACAAAACTGCAGTCTGTAGGCCATCCGCAGTATAAAACAGTAATATTCTGCCAAAGGGAAGACTGCAGGTTATCATCAATATGAAAAATTGTGAAATATACTCCAAGCGTGTAGCAGGCAGGCTATCTCCCATATGTAACAGTATAATATAATGTGAAATAACAGCAGGAAGGATTCCCCATATGAATCCCTGTGTAATATATTAACTGTATGAAACATTGTGCAATATGCTCACACAGTAGTAGCTTTGGCATAATGGTTAAGGATTTTCACCTTATTGACACAAGGTGCAGGATTAGATTCTAACCTCACTTTATTGGCTACACTTAAAATGACCCTTCAAGGCAGTTAACCAAGTATTCATCTTTGACACTGTAAAATGTAGCAGGCATATAATCCCCTATATAGAACAGTGTGTAATATATTTCTAAATGGCAGCAGGTGTTCCATCTTCTGAATGGGACAATGTATAATGCACTCTGAAATAACAGCAAGCAGGCCATTCCTTATACGGAACACTGTGAAAAATACGCAGATTCCCAAGTGACAATATGCAGGTCATCCGGTGCATTGAATACTGTGTAATATACTATTAAATTCCATACGCAGGCCATCCCCTATATGCAACACTGTGTAAACTCCCAAACATCAGTATACGGGCCAGCCCTCATACAAAACACTGTGCATTAAAAACTCCCAAATGGCAGCATGAAGATCATCCCCTACATGGAATACTCTGTAATGTACTTCCAAGTGGCAGCATGCAGGCCATCCTTTGTATGGAGCTCTGTGTAATATACTCCCTAATCGATGCATGCAGGCCATCTTTTGTATAGAGCACTGGGTAATATACTCCCTAATCGAAGCATGCAGGCCATCCTTTGTATGAAGCTCTGTGTTATATCCTCCCTAATGGAAGCATGCAGGCCATCCTTTGTATGTAGCACTGTGTAATATACTCTCTAATGGAAGTATGCAGGCCATCCTTTGTATGGAGCTCTGTGTAATATACTCCCAAATGGAAGCATGCAGGCCATCCATTGTATGGAGTACTGTGCAATATACTCCCTAATGGAAGCATGCAGGCCATCATTTGTATGGAGCACTGTGCAATATACTCCCTAATGGAAGCATGCAGGCCATCCTTTGTATGGAGCACTGTGTAATATGCTCCCTAAAGGAAACATGCAGGCCATCCTTTGTATGGAGCTCTGTGTTATTTACTCCCTAATGGAAGCATGCAGGCCATCCTTTGTATGGAGCATTGTGTAATATACTCTCTAATGGAAGTATGCAGGCACCAGAGCAGCGCAGAAATGGTAGTACAGCACAGAGTTTTACGGCTGTGGGATGCTAGATAGTATTACTCATAAGTCCCTCTGTCACCATTTGGGTACTATGTAACGCTTCTTTTTTTTAAACACATTTATTGAATTATCACTTGTGACATAGGCAAATTTACATTTATACAAAAGTAATCAAACTGCATTAACAAATTAACATTAACAAACATTATACTTTACATATATTGCTATATATCATATAACCTAAGCAACGTTACATAAATTATTCAATTCCTGCCCCCCCCCCTTTTTTAACAAGAAACATCTTTATTAAGCCATCACTTATAACATAAGCAATCATACATTTATATAAATGAAAACAAACCACACTGGCATAATCCTAGTTGCAAGCATTTTACATCACAAACCACACTGGCACCCTCCCAGTTGCAAACATTATACATCACTTATAATCTACCCAATCATTTTCAGTCAAACATTACATAGCTCATTTAAGTCCTCCCTTCTTTTAAACATCTTTACTCCCCTGTATGCATTATTCCCAACATTCCCATTTTTCCCTATGTAGTTTGCTCCTACCTTTTTCTAAAGAACTCAGTTCCAGTTGTTTTAGCTATGTTGTTATATTCACTACTTCTAATACAGTTTGTTTAGATTTTGATTTCCACTTTCTAGTAATGTTTTGGCAGCCACCATAATTAGACACAGCAAGTCCTTACCATGTCTAGGCAGTTTCAATTAAGTATCATAGCTCAGAGAAATCATCTCTTTCATCACTCCAATCCACCCACCCAGCATCACTGACAGTGCATCCTGCAGGGAAAACTTAAAAGTCCACCAGCCCACCACACTCCAAGAAAATACATTCCCAAGTACCTCTTTCTTCCCCGTCATACCTCCAACATTTGCTGTCTACCTGAGGAAAGATTCGCTGGAGTTTGTTTGGGGTATAAAAATATCTCTGTAAACATTTCCAAGCAAAAATCCTAAATCTTCTAGATTTTGTTGTATATTTGGGAGACATACATACAGTAAACTCTCAGTTTACCGGAACTCAAGCAACTGGCACTCTCAAGCAACCGGCAATCTCTCACACACAGTTGCTTCTGTTTCATACATGCATTCACTCACTCTTCCATTCTCTGATCTCTCACACACACTCTCTTCAGCTTTCATACATGTCTCCAATCTCTCACATGCAGTCGCTTCTGCTTTCATACATGCATTCACTCACTCAATCTCTCTCCGATCTGTCGCACACACACACACTCTTCAGCTTTCATACATCTCTCTGATCTCTCATACACAGTCGCTTCTGCTTTCATACATACATTCACCCAGTCACTAACTCTGATTGCTCACCCACACAGTCTCTTCAGCTTTCATGCATGCATTCACTCACACACTCACTCTGATCGCTCACCCACACAGTCTCTTCTGTTTTCATACATGCATTCACTCACTCTTTCTCTCTCCAATCTCTCACACACACTTCCGCATGCCACTCAAGCATCTACCAATCCCCATGGGTGCCAGTTAATTGAGAGTTTACGGTATATCCTCCCATTGTTTTTTGTGAATTGCTTATCCAGTCTGTCTTCCCTATCCTTTCTAACCTTCTGGCCTGAATGTTACAATTAAATACTCCTACATCTTCCATGTTGACAGTTTCTTAGTGTGCTATACCATTCATTGCCCCCATCCATGAAAATCTAACAGATTATTATGAATGACTCCACAGCCTGAACTGCTGCATGCTCTTTAAGTAAATGAATCCATCCCTGAAGAACATTGTGAGCTACAATATGCACAGGAATACCATTTAAATAATCTGACTGTCTTGTCTCTAGGTTTTCTGCACTGTGTGTGCAAAATGTGCACCATGCTGATTAATATAGGGCATACCATATGACCCTACTCTGCAGTGTATATGCTTTTACACCTGCAATACTGAATGTTATATTGGGCTATTGAAATGAGTGACATGCTGAAACTACTGCATAGTGTATTATTCTTTTCATGCCATAATGCAGACAGCGCCCTTTGATACTATTTCTGAATTTCTGTGCTGATGATGCCATAAGAAGGCTGAAACATGCATGTCCACAGCTAGTGGGGGTTGGCTTTATTGGCCTGAAATTATCTATTAATAGACTTAAAAAGAAAAAAAAAGTCATGGACATTCAGAGTTGCCATATAGCTGAAACATGTGATGCTCTTAAAAGGTCATTTGCATATATCCCGTGTTGCCTCTACTATATTAATATACTAAGGAATCACACAGTAGAAAGTCTAGCCTTGCTAGATTTTTCTTTTCATTTTTGTTATTTCTGAATAGATCACCTGACAGAACTGAAAGGTTTTATATGCTTTACTGAGGACATCTCAAAATGTACCTGCCATAGGAATAGTGCACTTAGTCAATTCACATATTAGGGGCAGATGAGTATGGTGAATATTATTTAACATGAAAATAACTTTTTACCCCTGGGTAAACTGGTGTGGTAAGCAAGCCACACCCTTCAAACCTGGTGCAGGACACTTCACCTCTAGACTGCCTTAGTTAATATAACAACTTCTGGGGTAAGACAACCTTCACAGAAGCATCCAAATTATATTAAAAAAGTCCATTAAATTAACTTGGTCTCTGTTCATGAACTTACGAGTTAAGTTCCTATGTATTCATGAAAAATGCAGTGTCCATAAAACAGTTAACAAACATCAAAATCATTTACAAAGACTCACAATTAAAACAAATCCTGAGATTAGTACAAAATTGCAGACTTATTTTCTATGAATTACACTTAGCAATGTTAAGAAGGAAAAACATGAATATATATATATATATATATATATATGTATATATATATATATATATATATATATATATATATATATATATATATATATATATATATATATATATATATATATATTGAATTTTGCAAAGGATTCAAAATCCTCACAACAATGGACATAACAAAACATTCTTTGTTGCTCATGTGCTAATGAAATATTGTTAATTTCTGTTACAAGATTTTTTATTAATTATTTCTTTAAAAGACAGTTGCAAATCATCCAACATGACATTAAAATATACTCACACTTTTGATGTTTCCATAAAATGGACAAAGGCAAGTGCAGTACTCTAATCTTAAATTAATTTATTGAATGCCTGCTATACAGTGAATGTTTTGATTAAGTACAGTGGACATCTCTGAAATTTTAATGTGGTCATAAAGTTAGCTAAATGCATTTCTCAGCTTTTAAACAAGTATCCCTAGTTTAATGATCAAAAATAAAAAAGGCAGAATGAGTATGAAAGCTTGTTCTAACAGCAAATCATACTAATATATGATGGCAAAATCCAGATTGTTTAATGGCGATTTACATGCATTAGCATGAAGTCAATTCCATTAATCAGTCGAAGACTATTATAGCACAGATCACAGATTCTTTCTAATATCCAAAGAAGTAAACCCTCTTGCACAGCTGACACAGCCTAACTTCTGTGTATATAAAAAAGTAATCAAGTAATATGGCTATGCCATTTAATCTGATTGTTTGCGCATATTCTCAAATGCATATGATAGTTTTGCTTGGTTGTCTGATAATATTATGGGAAACTGGCATTCAGTATGAAAAGAAGCATCTTTAATAATTAACAAAAACACTAATGTGTTTTATCATTAATCCATTACTTTTAAAATAAAATCTGACCACATGAGAGCATGAAAATTGATGTATAAATAATCTCATTATTAGTGCTTATGTGATAAGAAATGCCTTGACCACTGCCTTAAACCATAAGTACTCTCTATTGGGAGTTAGAACTAAACGTTTCTGTTTTTTATTTATTTATTTTTATTTTTAGATAATTACCTTTTTCTTATGGTGCAGAGTCCATGATTTGCTATCATAAGGGTTGTGCTCATCTACCTTAGTCCCAAGTGATCCATAAACATGGATGCACAATCGGGTAAGTACCTGTACACGGACTTACCTGATTATGTAGCTACAGTATTCTATGTGCATAACAGCTGTGCGAACTAGATTCTCTGTAATGTTTGCAATTCATGCATCTAACACTGTGACCAACATTTGGTGTTAGGATATAACACAGTCTAATTAAACACCTACACCGACGTGTTGTGAGAAACAAAATCAGTACACTGTGGCAGAATAAGGACAGAAAAAAAATAAATAAAACTTGTGCGGTACCAAACAGCTGCCAGTTATGTAGTCCTGTGTGCTGCAGTCTAACTTGATAAGACAACTGCACTACTCCCTACCCCCCCCCCCAACTGTGGCTCTGCAGCGTCCCTACTATAAGTAGCACTCACTTCTCTGGATCCCCTCATTATATGATATAATGATAGGTCATCCATGATAATGGGCAATGAGTTGCACATGTTCTTGATTGCTTTTCTCATGACAACATAGGTCAGTTCTCAGCAGTATCAAATAAGTAAAAAGGCAGAACTTTTACAACCTATTTTGGGAATATTTGTGGTTGCATTGTATATGTTATTACTGTGTTTGAATATTTTTAGCAGACAGACACTCTCTCCATACACACACACACACACACACACACACACACACACACACACACACACACACACACACACACACACATATCTTATGTATCCATGCTATACAAAAAGAACCTAAATCACTCAGAGGTTGTCACATATGCAGGACTTGCAACAGACTGAATATTTACTATGTTTATCACATAAAACAGCAGTCAGGAAATCAGGAGAATATAGTGCTACATAAGGTGGTACATAAGATCACAAATAGGGTGTGCAGTGTTTCGTTATGTATATTTCTTCATGTATAGCAATGATAAATAGCAAATTGGAACTAGCATCATTGTTAAGGAGGCATATCATTATAAAGCACAAAAAGTACATGTGCAACTTATTCATGGAATGTGTTTTAACTAAGGGAATGGACTAAGTGAATAACATGTCATATGCAGAAAGACCTATAGAGTACCGGGTTCATGTCTGATACAGTGTATTACATTTAATCCATTCCTAAAAACACACTGACATTCCCCTACCTCATTTAATATGTAGTTCAGAGTAGCTATATGTTAATAGCATGATCTAAGTATGTTTCTACATGTTGATAGCATGATCTAAGTTTAAGAATCACTTTAATAACATGACTGCATTCTGAACATTGTGCGCACAATTTAGTTATATATGTACTCACTAAGTTTAAAGATATAATGGGTTTTTTAACATATACTAAGGGGTAGCAACAATATGTCATGCATGCAAGGTTACTATTGCAATGTTCAGTTACTGATTAGATGTACTGTCTGCACTTTCTGATGGCACTAATTCTGCTGCCTTGGAATTTGTCATTCTATTTTCAAAAATATTGAAGGGTAATAATTTGATTTGCAACGTTATTACTACTCATAATGTAACTTCCATTAAAAGGTTGTGGACATTCACAGAGTGGCGTTTTGTTATTTAACTGGTTTCTTAGTACGCTTTTTAGTGTTTTGTAGCTTTGGTGGTTATTACTATTCATAATATAAACTGATGTGAAGTACAGCTGTGAAAACTGTACCTCTGAAGGACAGTCAACCTCTTAATTAATAATGTTGTGGTCATAACTTTAAAATGAAGAAAATCAAACCTCAGAATTCTAATAACATCGCCATCCTATGGAGAGTAACATTTGGACAAGATGAGATATGGCTCCAAAATGTGAACAAAGACAATTTTAGTACTTACTGCCTTCTTCAAATCATTCTGGAACATCATACAGCATAAACAAACATTATTCTGCACACAAGTTAACTTAAAAGCAACATATGTATGAATCAAATGCAGTCATAAGTTAAAGGCTGGTGGAATAAGTGTCTTCATTACTTTTCTGGAGAAACAAAAAGGTTTGCATTTATGCATCTACCATGGAAAGAATATAATAGTGAGATCTCCATTAAAGAAATGTGCAGCAACCAGCTATTTTCCAACAACCATAGTAATCCTTAGCAGACCTCCATTAATTAATCAAACATAGCATGAGACATCATTGGGTTGAAACAGGTCCAATGGTACCAGCTGCTATTCCATACCTGCTATGAAGCAAACGTTTTAGGATTTCTTCGTAGCCAGAGGAGAAAACATGTATCACCTGTTTGCTGCATTTGAAGAAGGGGGCATTAGCTTTGCAGACATAACAGAAACATATTATATAATACATAGGGTTGGAATGCAATATCACCAGAATTCTGTGTGATTAGAAAGAGGAAGAGCACTAAAGGTAGGGGAGTAACAGTGGAAGAAGGTACTACTTATACTGGGGAAGAGACTGAGGCAGAATATGACTAAAGGTAGGGGAGTAACAGTGGAAGAAGGTATTACTTATACTGGGGAAGAGACTAAGGCAGAGGATGAATAAAGGTAGGGGAGTAACAGTGGAAGAAAAGGTATTACTTATACTGTGGAAGAGACTAAGGCAGAGGATGACTAAAGGTAGGGGAGTAACAGTGGAAGAAAAGGTATTACTTATACTGGGGAAGAGACTAAGGCAGAGGGTGACTAAAGGTAGGGGAGTAACAGTGGAAGAAGGTATTACTTATACTGGGGAAGAGACTAAGGCAGAGGATGAATAAAGGTAGGGGAGTAACAGTGGAGAAAAATTATTACTTATACTGGGGAAGAGACTAAGGCAGAGGATGAATAAAGGTAGGGGAGTAACAGTGGAAGAAGGTATTACTTATACTGGGGAAGAGACTAAGGCAGAGGATGACTAAAGGTAGGGGAGTAACAGTGGAAGAAAAGGTACTACATATACTGGGGAAGAGACTAAGGCAGAGGATGACTAAAGGTAGGGGAGTAACAGTGGAAGAAAAGGTATTACTTATACTGGGGAAGAGACTAAGGCAGAGGATGACTAAAGGTAGGGGAGTAACAGTGGAAGAAGGTATTACTTATACTGGGGAAGAGACTAAGGCAGAGGATGACTAAAGATAGGGGAGTAACAGTGGAAGAAAAGGTATTACTTATACTGGGGAAGAGACTAAGGCAGAGGGTGACTAAAGGTAGGGGAGTAACAGTGGAAGAAGGTACTACATATACTGGGGAAGAGACTAAGGCAGAGGATGAGAAGTAAAGTAAAGCTGAAATTCTGTCCCAAAAGAAATAGGGGGATTTGAGGCAGATCTTCTGGTTCAGTACACTGATCAGTGATAAAATTATAGTCAATGATGACAGAGTTGCAACAGGGTTAAAAGTTTTGCAAAGAGAAAAGAGCCTTAATTATGGGAGGCCTGAATCTTTCAGAGATGAAATGGAATGTAATCATCTTTACAACAGGGGAAAAAAGGAAGGATATGGGGATCCTTTGTAGAATCTGGATGTCAGCAGGGGAGATCTTCAATAAAGGGGACAAATATTTGTTTTTATTTCACCTTTACCAGTCAAGAATAGATGGGCATGGGGGAAGAAGAAAGAGCCAGTTAGCTAGCTAGCATGATGTCCACAATAGAACTTTGAAGGGTGACCAGCAATCACCTGAAATTACAGGGAAATGAACTTCTATCTCCTAGGAAGTTCAATGAAAAAATACACGGAACAGAGGCAGAATGTCTCAACAGAGACAGAAGTGAGCATTTTCATTAGGAAGGTAAAATATATACTTTACTGGGATGAAATAGAGAACTGTTAGAAAAGAATCTAGATAATGGGAGAGGCTAAAACATTTACAAATGAATGAGGTATCAGCAAGATGAACTCTCGAAGATGAAATGCAGAAGAGGAGGTCATAAAAGCAGGAAACTTGGCTGAAAGGACAGAAGAGAGGATAGCTAGAGGGCTGCAGTATGGGCAAATTAAGTTTTTCAGATATGTAAGGAAAATATAACTTAATACAGTCCTGGAAAGAGAGTGAGAAATATGTAAAGGCCAGTCAACAGTAAAAAATACAGAGTGAGATACTGAATGTCAAGGTTCTAATATAGGAAAACAGAAAATGTTAAATGGGTACAAATGAGCAAATGATGAATCACAATGGAAGAACACAAATAATTCATATGCCTTTTGGAAAATAAGTTAAAAGCTTCCTTCTGGAATACATATTAGTTCATTTGGAAGTATTGTTTTTTTGAAACACTGAGTAAACTAAACAGTCTATTTACATGTACCAGAGTCATGCCACATAAATGGAACATAGCAGTACTGATAGCTTGCCCATAAAAGCTATCTGGAAAGGAGTCAACTAACTACAAATCTTTTAGAGTCATGGGGAAAGTCATGGAAAACTCGTATAGAACTACTGAGTTTCTAAATTTAAATGGTCTTTCAGATGTCTTACTAGTCCCTCTATCTCTGTGGTTAAGGCATCACAGTAGTGGACAAACAAAATCTAGTATTTGTGGTGTATATGTATTTTATCAAAACCTTTTACAGCAGGACATAACTGAAATTGCTGGGAAGGTTAAAGACTACAGGAGTGAGCCCCAAAATAATTGCAGATATCTTTGATAAACATAATTACCTATGAAATGATATAGGGTTAATTGATGAGCAGGCTGTGTGTTAGTATATTTCAGGACATAACTGAAATTGCTGGGAAGGTTAAAGACTACAGGAGTGAGCCCCAAAATAATTGCAGATACACAAAGCTGGCTAAAGGGCAAATGTATAAGGGTAGGGAAATGGTAGCCATCTTTGATAAACATAATTACCTATGAAATGATATAGGGTTAATTGATGAGGCAGGCTGTGTTTAGTATATTTATGTACTATAGCAGCTTCAGTTGGCACCATGGGTCAGTACTGTGAACCAGCACCCCATCATTTCAGCTCCTCAAGTGAAAATATAGCAAACAGATCTACAGTTCATACCTTGACTGCATGGAGTGTTATGGGTCTATGTTCAGTGTTTGAAAGAAACAGCTGTCGAGTGATGTTTCCTTGAACACTGAACACTGAAATTCTGAGTTATTGAATGTTCACATCATTGTAAACAAAGCCAATGAATACCCATAGTTTGCCAACATACACAAAATGTCAGGTAGGAAGCACTTACTGGTATGCTACTGATAAGGAAATCTGCCCTTTCCCTAGTGTAGTGTGATCTCAAAGTTATGTATAATTAGCCAGTGGTATGGGGGGGCACAGTCCCCCACCTGAGCCGGATTCGGTTTATGCCAGGGATCTGCAATCTGTGGCTCTTCCACCCCTCTGCAGTGGCTCCCTGTAGCTTTGAAAAATAATGGCCACTCTGCCGCATGACACACACACACACACACACACACACACACACACACACACACACACACACACTAAGAGCGATCAAGCAGCATCTCCTGAAAGGTTTCCGTACCTCTCATACCTGTCAAACTCTTACCACAAGAAATCTGGACAGAGCCCAAATAAAGGGGATCAAAGGAACAAAAATAATGATGTTTTTTAAATATTGCTCTTATAAACTCAGAAACTTGCTCAAATAGCCAAATAACATGGTTTCTATTAACATGCATTTTCCACACACACACACACACACACACACACACACACACACATACACACACACTTGCCTCTCAACTGTACAGATTTTCACAGAATGTCCTGATTTTTGCCTCATATTTTAGTCTGTTTCTCATAAAATTGTGGTTTTCTGGCAAATCTTTGGCAAATCATTGAGGGCTGAAGTCAGAAAATATAGAAAGACATATGAGTTTCAGACTTCATGCACTTCAGAAAATTCATGTTAATGCAAAGCTTGTTATTCTGTCAACTTGCTAAGTTTGTAAGAACAATATTTAAAAAGTATCCCTATTTTTGGGCCCTTGTCTCCCCATTATTTATGGCTTTGTCCGGATTTCTTGCTCTAAGAGATTGAGAGGTACACACACACACACACACACACACACACACACACACACACACACACACACACACACACACACACACACACTCTGAGTGCGATTAAGTGATTCCAATAAAACTCTCAATGAACGAACAAAAACAAGGACGGATTTTAAATATTGCTCTTATAATAGCTATATTAAATGTTATACATTGTGTTATCTTCATTTTAGGGGTCAAATAAGTTTTGTGGCTCTGGCTAAATTTTATTTGGTGGGAGAAGGGCCAAAAATTTCTCTTGATAATGAAGGTTGCAGACCCCTAGTTTATACCTACCCTCCTCATGTGGGGGGACTGCAGCCCCCACACTCCCACTAATTATATATACCATCTCCGAGATCGCACGACAGTGGAGAAAGGGTAGATTTCCTAGATCACAGTACAGTAGGGAAAGGGCAGATTTCCTTATCAGCAGCATACCAGTAAGTGCATCCTACCTGCTGTTTTGTCATTGTTGGCCAGCTATGGCTATTCGTTCACTTTAAGATGATGTAAACATTTGATAACATGGAGTTTTAATGTTCAGTGTTCAATGAAACACTGTTCAATGGTCATTTCTTTTGATCTCTGAACATAGACCCAAGTGTTATAGCTCACAGTGTTTTGTTCAAAAAAAAATTTTTTTTTTACTTTTAAAATGCAGCAAACTGTTTGCTACAATTTAGCAAGCAGTTGCAACATTTTAGGCCATATGGTGCACTACAATGATCAGGTTTGACCAAAAATGCAATACCGGATTTTAAAAGCCAGTATTGTATTAAAGAGTGATTGGGATGAGCTGATCACGGCCCCCAATACTTTGCACCTAGGACAGTTGTCCCTCTCACTCTGCCCTGCAGTATTGCAGGTGAATGAGGGATTTCCAGGAGAAAAGGCATATGGTAATTAACCATGTGTTCCCTCCCTAGAACTACATTCTAAAAGGAATCTATATGGCTAAGCAATTCAAGTAAGAACTTGGCCTTGTAGATCAACATGATGATCCCCATATTGTTGCATTATCAAACACAACCAAATGACAATGTTCAACTGCTGAACATGAGCATAGCTGGGGGAACCACTAGAAATGAAGGTTTACTTTTAAAGTCTCATAACAGCACCAACAGCAAAATAGGTTTCAGGTTGGAGCAACACACTAGACCACCAGGGATACATTTGTAAAGTGCCATACTGCCATACTTGCAGCAATATTACTACATAGACCATGGATGTGGGGGGTGTATTAGACCACCATGTACATAACTTCAAAGTTCCTTAGTGATACCAAAATTACTACAGGGAATGGACATGGGGTGGGGGGTGCACTAGACACCAGATAATATCCCATAAAGTGCTCTAAGGTACAGAATTGCATAATAGGCATGGGGACAACCATCAGACACACTCTAAAGTGTGGTAATGCCACCAACAATAGTAGAGGGATCAGAGAGTAGGGATCATACCTCTCCAAATAGTAGTACAAGGATCATAGAACAGGGATCATATCTCTCCCAACAGTAGCACAGGGATCAGAGAGTAATCATACCTCTCAACTGTACAGATTTTTGCAGAATGTTCAGATTTTCCTCAACAAAATTTGTGTTTTTTTCTGGATTTTTGTGGCAAATCAGTGAAGACTGAGTTCACTAAATAATAACAAGCAACTCTTCAGACTTCATATCCTTCAGAAAATGCATGGCAACACAAAACCTTTTGTTCTAGCAGCTTTCTAAGTTTATAAAAGTTTATAAATGCAATATTTAAACTTGTCCCTATTTTGGGGGCTTTGTCTCCAGATTATTTTTGGCTTTATCCAGATTTTTTGTTCTAGGAGGTTGAGAGCTATGGTGAGGATAATCACTGGACATTGAGTATAAAGTAAAGTTCTGTAATAGCACAAAAGTCATAAGGGTGATAGGGAGGGGGAATCACTCAACCAGCAGGGATGACATATTAAAGTGCCATAATGGCACCAGCATTGTAAGGGAGATTGTGGTGGGTGATACTCTGAATCACCAAGGCCTAATACATATGCACCATACTGACACAAATATATTACAGGGATTGGGGTACCACAGGACTGTAGAGATGGGTACAGGGACTGTATGTGTGCGTGCATGCGTGTGTGTGAGTGTGTGTGTGTGTGGGGGGGGTTACTACCACTGCTTGCAGATTAGCAGTGATCTGCACATTGATATACTAACCGTGATTCAGGAAACATGCAAATTAGTGATCAATTAGTTTTTTTCCTTGCTAAAGCTATCACGTTTCTGAATCATAAATGGGCACACTATGCTGGAAGGGCCTTTCTAGCACAAACCATGCAGCTTAAATGAATATCAGGGCAAGTATTAGGTATGCACATAATATAAGACATAAATAACTACAGAATATGTTATGATAACATATTCAGCAATAAATGACTGATGAGTCCAGTCAGATGGAAAAAACTGTGGGGAACACATAGGTAGCAGACTATTTTAGGAAAATAGTTTGTATGTAGGGTAGCTAGGTACAAGAACACAGGAACTCATGCTATATAAGTTTTCCTATCAGATGCATTTTGACAGATGTAAAAAGAATGGATCATGGCATTTGACTGACTGATCTTAGAAAAAAGCATTTATATTAAAATGGGAATGTCAAAAGTTAGTTTATTCAACTGGAGATGTTTACTTATTATTTCTGACTGTTTTAATTAAAATACATTCCATTTATGGTAGATTCTGATTAGTTTAGTTTAGTTTTATTGTTTAATGTTTTTAATGAAAACATGCATGTTGTAGATAAAATGCATTAGAAGTTTATATTCCAGACTAGAAACAAGGCTATGAGCAGTCCACATGGGTGTTTTATATTCATGGTGCTTATCCTGTTACTACAGAGTTAGGATATTTAAATTAAATTAGGTGTGGAAGCTCCCCACAGCATCCAAAATGAAAAATGTTTTCATTTTTATATATTTTTGATTGTTGTATTTTGTCAAGATGTAGTTATTGTTGATTGTGGTCTTAGTTTTATTTGCTGCAGTTTACTAACCTGAATCAATAGGGGAGGTAACAGTTTAAATTGGGGATGACTGCATATTAATTAGCTGCAAAAATGGGTTGGCTCAATAGACACTGACCTTCCTTTGTCAACATCTTTGTATGTTTATTTGTTTTTGTTAAGATTCAAAAACACTAGTGTTACATGATCCCATTTTGAAGTCTAAGACTGTAAAAAACACGCAATGGCCTTCAGCATTAGCTGAGAGTAAGTAGAACAATAAAGGGGGGGGGTCTTTCAAATGGATGATATTCTGGAGATAATAAAATGCTGATTTCACAAGTGAAAGATCAGCTTGTTTTGAATTAAATCATGTTGAAGTTTTTCACTTATCTCCATAGGAAGCCAGTTACTGTCCATACAAATATCCAGAGAAGAATGTTGTACAACTATTCCCGGATGGCTTGAAGCGCACACTAACACTATCTGTCATTAACATCCCAGGAAATAATCCATTGAAAGATACTCTTTAAGACATTTCAAGAGGACATATCTTAATCACTAAGACACCGTCTTCCCATGTATATCTAAAAAAACTTCTGTATAAGCATTGAGCCTCAGACCATACATTCAATTACTTTTATGATAAAAATAGCATTGGGCCAAAATGATTTCACATGGCACACTGCAGATTACTGAAGTCAGGGATGTAGGGTAGATAAATAAGACTACTCTCTGGTACCGGTTCTCAAGAAAACATTAAATACCTATAAAGGCTGAACTTCAAAGAATGCAACTTACAGATCAACAGACAATGACAAATTAATAATCATTAAAGTGAATGTTCTTTCAACAGATAGCATTGCACCTCTTCTTAGTTTGGTAAAATGATACCACTCAGTACCTTGACTAAAGGCACCTCATCTTTAGTCTAGAGTAGAAACTCTCAAAAGCTCATGGTTAAAAATGAGTTCTTGTACTCAAAACAAATTTCCTTCTGTGATGTTCCTCAGTTTGGGAGTGCGTATGAGTCATCTGTAGCTGTAACAATTTTCCAAAAACCAAGAGCCTATGTTTCAAAAGACCAGAAACTACAATCAGTTTTAATGGGGTTTATCAAAAAAGGGAGCAGATGTTTCCTGTAAAATATAAAAGTATGTAACATATAAAAATGGATCTGACTGTGTCTTCCCTTGGCTCAGCAGTCAGGAGTTAAGGCCTGGGATCAGACTAGAGAAAGTAGGTAGACATTGTGTATTTTAGAAATGTTACAGTCATTCCACTGGATATATGGCTCAGTATATGATTTGCTCGTTTAAAGCAATCAATGTACTAATTGATGACAAAAATCAGGCTGACAAATAGTACTGTAGTTGTCATTAGCTTTCAACATGGTGACCATATTAAGGTTCTGTACCTTCCAATAAATAAAACATTTGTCACTTCATGGTATTCACTAAGGGAAAAAAACAAGAGGGTAGAATTAGTTTATGTTTAATCTAACAAAAAATGGAGAGCTACAATTTTATGATAACATGGCATCACAGTTTCTTAAATTTTATAAAATTTACTCTTTGAATAGCCTATATCTGTAGACCTTTGTCATGTTAATTAAAGAAATCACTTTAGTCTGCTTTTTGAATATTGACCCCAGTTAACAGGAACAGAAAGTGTGTGTGTGTGTGTGTGTGTGTGTGTGTGTGTGTGTGTGTGTGTGTGTGTGTGTGTGTGTGTGTGTGTGTGTGTGTGTGTGTGTGTGTGTGTAGGCAAGAGCTACAGACTGGTGGGAAACCCCTATGCCCCTTGTAAGTTGGTTTGGCTCCTGCACATCCAAGCATTATTACTGTAATTCATGGAAAGCGAAATTCAAAACCTCAGTAATTTTGGATGAGAAACTTATAACTCTGACATTCAAAAGCAAGAGAGTTTCTTGAACATTCAGGTTTGGGTGGATTCTATGCTGAGGCTATTATCTTTGTGAGGAAATAGTCCCAACAAAAACATTGCACCATATATACAACATCGTGAGATGTATGCAGATTTTTCTCATTAATAATCATTCCACCTGAGAATAAAAATACTGAGTAGCACAAGCATTTTTATTTGTATTTTGATCAGGACCAGAATCCAAAATCAGCAGTCCTTGTGCATATATTTTGCACTTGATGGTTATGCTTCTGAGAACATAGACAGAGGGAGGACATGCAGACTCCACAAAGAAGGCACCCCAACCAAAAAAAAAAAAAAAACTGTGGTGCCAAGTCCCATGCTACAGCAATGCTGACAGCCCTACCACAATCCCACCTGCATTTAAAATGTACTGTAGAAAATCACATGTCAGACAGCCCTTTAAACCGTACAGAAAAGGTGCCAATGTATATTCCACAGATGGCTTAAACTAACAGTGCAATTATTACATCCCACTGCTATGAATGTGAAATAATGATTCAAATCAAAGAAACAGGAACAACAGCCAAAATAAAATATGAAGGGATCTGTGGTATGTAATACATAAAATGTCCTGTAATGCAAGTTTTTCATACTTGAATTAAACCCATTCCCTAAATTAATAGTGCAAGATATTTCAGTACTGTAGGTCATATACAGATTCGCAAACCAAAAGAAGACATTAAAGTGAGTACAGCTTATTTGAGAGGAACTTAAGTTACATATTTCCATGTATGTCATCTAAGTAACCTTTAAAGGCATCCAAGGAGAGCACATTGAGCGGTAACTTGCTCCATAGTATAACAACCCTTCTATTGTACAATATCCTGCACATTAATTTATGGCTTGAATACTACAAGGTTAAAAATTTAGTTAATTCCTGTGCACAGTCTTTGTAAACCAGAGAATTAAACCTGACACTATACAATTTATTATTGAATGCTTTGTAGGTGCTTATAAGTTTACATTTCCTTTGCCTAGAATTGACAGAAGAACATTTGATTTTTTTAGGTGTCTTGTAAACTGTAAATGCTTAAGTTTAGTAAACATCCTAGTAAATGAACATTGTATCTGTTTTCCATACATTAGTCACTGTCCACAGACAAAGTTAGGCTTTATATTTAATAATGTGTCTTACCAATGAATTGTAAAGCATCCCACAGATGATCTCAAATTTATTGATCTATGTATTAAATATAAGATGCAATAAGACTTCTAACACATTCTCTGTACACATACCTTAAAAGAAAGACCAAAAGAGAAAATAATTCCCAAACTTTTACAACATCCAGTAGTCTAGATAATGTTTGTATTACTAGCATAGCATAAGTCCTTATTATTAAAAACCAATGAGCACAACTGCACATTTGTGAATATTAAATTCCGTATTGTGATTTTTAACCTAGGCTGCAAGACTATTTAAACTGAACTTGTTTATTCAACCTTTTCAGAGCACATGCTATTTTAGAATTGCTGGCCGATTTTGAGCACAATGCCTAATTATTTGGAGCCAAAAAGTCTTGAAAATATTAAATAAAAATTGTTCAAAACTGAACCCTAAGGAATAACACAAACAATTGTACTGGTTGCATATAAAGTAGAGCCAGCTCTAACTCTGAAAGTATACTCTGCTAGTCCAAAAATTTAGCCAAAAAAATGTACAAATGAATAGCTACAACAGAAAGTTGATCAGTACCTTGTGAGGCAGTGTATCAAAAGCTTTAGTAAAAATACAAATGAAATCCATTATCAGTAGCATCAAGTACGTTTGCATAAAATCCAATTTTATTACACTTTTGCCAACAAATCCACTCTGATTAAGATCAGGGAGTTTGACAATGTGTGTGAGGAAAACTGTAATAAACTCATCTGCTTTCCTAACAAACTTGACAGAATGAATGGTCATCAGTTTAAAAGCCCACGTTTATCTCCATTCTTAAAGAGTAATAAAAAATGCACAGGTAACATAAGATTGATAGCTGATTTAATATTGTTTAATATTACTCCAAGAAGTCCATCAGGACGAGCTGCAGTACTTATTTTAATAACATCTAAGGCTTACATAACCATCTCATTGGTAATGTTAGGACTTTAAAGGATGATTCAGTAATTAGAACATCTAGATTATTGCTATTATCAGTGTTATCAAATTCATTTTGCAAAACATTAGCAATAATTTCAATGTCCTTCACTGTAAGTTCACTGAGGCTCTCATTGTAAATACGCTTGTAGTAAATCTATTTTAAAGACTGCCTTTTTATTATCCAGACATGAAGTATACCAATGTTTTTCACAGCAAGTTTTATTAATGCATTTGCTATAATAAGCCTTGTGGAATTAGTTTGTAACTCCATCTTATTTTGCTAAATTGGGAATTCTTTTAATACAATATCCAATAATGCATTTTGTAATTCTGCAATTTGTTGATCCTAAAATTCCATCATGGTGGCCTATTGTTACTTTAGATTGTGAGCATTAATCAAAACTTGAACCTAAACTGAACAACCCTGGTAACCCCATCAGTTGTTTGGGTATAAAAGAGTGCAGACATAATTTAAGAGCATCTAAATGCTTAAATAAGCAGTCATTAAGGTGGTCCGTGAAAGTGTTACCTCATGGGGAGCTATATTTTTAAATTGCTTCTTCATATAAATTAAGCTCACATCAGATGCCTACACATTCCAAGTGTGTGTGTGTGTGTGTGTGTGTGTGTGTGTGTGTGTGTGTCTGCATACATGTGTGTACACACTCTAAAGTATATATAGAAAATCTAATTCCTTAGCTGATGAAACTGTAATGCCTATATGAAAATTGCATATGAAGCTGGCAACACCTCATCCTGAGAATTTATATAAATTATTAAGAGGCATGCCTGGCTGAGGGGTGATACATAACCTGAACACATTACATATCCACTTTCACACTTTTGCATGCAGAGGTTATGAAGGCTATGATGCTTGTTCAGCCAAATGTTGATATCATAAGTGACCTAGAAGGAAAGGGAGACACAACAGCAGCACCATCATCATCAAACCTGTTTTTCCCAGTTGTTTATACATGGATTGTGGTTGTCATTTTAACTATCACCATATCTTTCAATTATGATCCACCCTCCTACATTCCCTGTCATGCCCAACTGTTGAAAGTTTTTCTTCATGCAGTCCATCCATTTCTCATCTAGATGTCTTCATCTCCTGTTGCCTTGTTTCTGTTTATCTCACATTTAGTTGACCAACTCATCTCCTGCTTTCCTGCACACCTGAGCCACCATAATCTGTTCTCCTTGACCTTCTCTGCAACTAAGTCTACCTTGTCTTCTGTTCCGATGGTCTCATTTCTTCCTCTGTCCCACAGTGTGTATCCTTCATCTCAGGCTGTTCATCTCCATAACCTCAACACTCTTCCCCTAATCTGCCTTTACTGTCCAGGTTTTGGTGGTCAGACCATGCTGTGCATCCTCCTTTTCAGTATCTCTGGCATCCATCTGTCAATCATTAACACTGACACTTCATACAAGTTGGCTGAAGCACCTTGGATTTAGATTTTTCTTCTCATCAACCACACCTTCTGGTTATATGAAGCTGTTAACCTGTTTCATTTCTGATTCTCCTATTTTACTGCCATAAATACAGTCTTTCATCTCATGAGCCCTCGGTTGTGAAATCTAGTCCCCTATCATTTGTTGAAGTTTCTGTTCAGATTCTGCCTGTAGTGCCACATTGTTTACATACAGCAGCTTTGTTGATCTGGTCTTCTTCCTTGTTTGCTGTTGTAGTCTATCACCATTGTGAACAGAAGCTGCTTCAAAACTGAATTTTCATGCACACCCTCTCCATCTAGGAACCCTTCTGTACATCTGAAGACTGTACTTGTGTCACTGGGTCTTTGTACATAGCCTGCACTAATTCTACCACTGTTTACAGGACTTTGAACAATCACAGGCCTGCAGAGCTATGATTTTCTTGGGACCTTTTCTTATGCCATGTCTATGATTATGAATGCACTGTTGGACTCTCTTGCACTACCTTCTTATCCATTATATGTCACACTACAAACATCAAGTTAGTCACACTGCATCCTGAACTGAATCTAAGGAGATCATCGCTTATTTTACTTCCTGCTACTCTACATATTCATTTATCATCATCTACAGCACTCACATGCAGTGTGTCAGGAGTTTGATACTTTTGTACTGCCCACTGTTGTGGCTTTCATCTTCGATCATAGGAGGTTACTAGGCTAATGGCCCCAGGGCCCTTAAAAGTTTAGCCAAGTTCAACTTGTATTCCAAATGGTGTCTGGTTCAAAAAATCAGCACCTATTGCCCCTGAAAGGAGTTTAATTTTGTACTGCCCACAGTTGTGGCTATCATCTTCATTCTTATACACTGACACTACAATACTTATTCTTTAGTCATCTGAGATCACCTCTCTCTCCATACCACAGTGAGTACCCTCTTGAGCCATTTCTCCCCTAAATTACACAATATCTTGATCGTATCTGCTGTGACTTCATCTGAGCCTGCATTTTCTTCACTTCATTTTCTAGGATGGGGTCTTCCTTCTCTTTTGTCATAGGCATATATCACTGTAATTTCTGTGAGGTTTCCTTATTCACAAGTCAAGAAGTAGAAGATTCATCTTGAAGTATTCCTTCCATCTAATCTTCATGTCCGCTGGTCTAGTGAGGAGATTATTGCTTGTTTCCCTTATAAATGACAATTTTATCTTTTGTTGTTGTCTTGCAACCTGACAGAAGTCTTTATGCCATACGCTGAGTCAATTTCCAAATGTTGGTAGAGGTTCTCTACGCTTTCTCTTTGCCATTCTTACTGCTTTCTTAGTCTGTTTGTTAACCATCTGAAGGCAGGCATAATATATCTATCTATCTATCTATATATATATATATATATATATATATATATATATATATATATATATATTATTTATTTATTTTTTGTCCCGTCCCTCCTAAATTGTCAAGCGTCCATTGTGCCACACATCTGACTTGTTCATTTCTCCTGCAGCAAGAACTCTTCATCCTACAATGGTATCCATGATGCACATACTCATCTGTCCCCCACACTGGGAATTCTGTTGTGGTCAGTGTGTTCAGGTATAAAGCCCTATCGTCTCCCCTCAAAGAGAAGTGATCCAGGTCATCTGCAAAATTCAGTCCATCTTCATGCCGGCTCAAACAGGTGCCTGAAATGATTACCAAACAAGGGCGTTATCCCTCTACTAGAAGGGCTCTGGCAGAAGTTTTCTTTAAAAACAAAAAGCTACTGCTCTGCAACTCTACAGTTTCAAATGGCGCTGAGCTTCAGATGTGCACCTTATAGTTGTGAAGCTGCTTCTGTTCACAATTCGATCAAACTTTGTTCTGTTTGTAAGGTGGTATCGTTAGTGATTGGCATACATTAGAAATGCATTGCATTCTTGCTACCCTTTCATGTAAGTAGAGAGCAGAGTGCATTAAATCTGATGCCACAGAAAATGAAAAGTATTAATGAATGCACTAGCCATGGAAATAAAGCTACCAATTTTCCGTGGAGAAACATAGCACTATAAAATAAGAACATACATCCATAAACTGGTTTCCTACTTCATTCCGGTTTTTTCCTCCCTCCCTCTGTCTTCTCCTTTTTCTATCTTTCCTTTAGCTTACTGCTACCACCTCTCACCCTGCTATCCTCATTTACTTTTCATATTTCTAGCATCACCATCCTTTATGTAATCTCTGTCTACCTCCTTTCTCTTCCTTCTTAATATACTTCCACCTACAACTCTGCCCCATGCAGACACCACAGCTACATGTCCCTACCTGCCATTCCTGCTTCCTCTTTTGTCTCTGTATATGCTGCTGTCATTTCTGCAATGTTTATCTCTCTCTTAGATTTCTACGTTATACATGTTGCAAGTGAGGGTTTTGTTTTATGTACTAGTACTTGATTTCAGATTTAGATATTGCAACTTTAATACTTCATTATAGATGGTATATTGTTTACGATTTATAAATGAACTGTCATTACTTTGATTTATGTATAGTTTCCACTTGTCAGATTAACTCATGTGTGTGTTCTAATGGATTATAGATTCATGGATTCATAGATTCATAGATTAGTACTAAGCTAACTGCCCTTGCGAGCCATTTTAAGCCTAGCCAATTATCCCTTGTGAGACTCAAACCCTGCACCTTGTGTTTGCAAGGCAAACACCTTAACCATTAGGCCACCCTCTCAACCCCTGTCATGGATAGTTGGATTTTGTGCATTTTACACTTTTGCATTAATTATGTTGTTGTGTTTTGCATGATTACAGCTGTGTACATTGCTGTGACTATATTCTGTTCATTTTTCTAATTTACTTTGTTACACCATTCTAATGTACATATTACAGATTGTATATTTAACTCTGATGCCCTTGGTTTGGCTACAGGAGGAAAGAGTTCGAGGACCAGTCTCTCTATATAAAATCAAACAATTAAATAAAAAAGCAATATAAGGAAATAACTCATTCCATATGTCTCAGGCTAGGATTTTAATGTTTGAGAGTCACCACGACAGAAGAACATTTAAACAGCTGCAGGACAAAGCTTTGATAAAAATCATGATTTCAATTCTGTACAAAAATAAAAGCTGTTGTTTCTCCATATGAGGAAGTGTTGAGTAAGAAAGCAAATCAAAACCGTAGTTGTGTATGACAGGAAATTAAGTCAAATTTAAACTTAAATATAAAATTACAGCGTGTTACAAGACTAATGAACTGACATCATAAAGATTACATTGCTGCCATAAGAGGCAAGTATTTTTCTCATAAAGTATAAAGCAGCTTTACTTATTTAATAATGTAGCCAACATTAGAACAATCCTTTAAATATAGGATGGAAGACTGCCTTGATTTTGATGACATTCACATATTGTTTATAGCAGATATGTAAATGTGTACCCTTTTTTTTTTTGCTTTTGAGATTTCAGAATATCCATAATCTGTACAGACATTAAAAAGCTAAATCTGGTTTTACTACAATAGTTAGATTGTCTTGCTGTAATGGATTAAAGTAAATGCACATCTGTTCTGCATTTTTTTTTTTTTTGTGAAATAAGATGTAATATGACAATTCATTTTACGACTGAATATGCCATGCTGTGATACTATACTGTTCAAGCTACTGGTTAGCTTGCAATTCAGGTTTCATACCGAATAATACCTTTTTAATGGCTCTGGTTAGCTTATGACAGTTTTGCTAAGATATGCTGTTTTAAAGCACGGTGTTTCTTTGCCATAGCATAAGAACCGATAAGACAATACTTAACAGTGTGAGAATCTGAAACTATTTAGGAATCTGAAAACAAGTTTGCCATTGAAAATAATTATATCTGATTCTTGCAGTATTTTCTCCTTCTTACTGTTTCATTTCTATATTTCTTCTTTGTTCTGTGACTTCTTAAATAAAGTACAGTGGCTTTAATCCCAAGAGTGACAAAGAACTGAGGCAAAATACTTTCCTCAGTAGGGGTTCTTTTCCTTCTTTTTTTTTTCTCAGTTTTTGTTCAAAATCAAATGAAGAGCGAATTATTAGCAAACCAGACAGGACTGGCCCTCATGTCTGTCTGCAGAGCCCAGTTCACAAATGAAGCAATTTCACCTCTTCCAGCTCTGTGGGGATTTGAAGAGGCCATTGGAGAGCTTACAGAATGATGTCTGTAGACCCAGCATCAGTATGTGCATGCATGCTAGCAGTGCTGATATCCGTACCAGGAGACTACTTGAGAAAACCCATCTTATTTTAACTTAACAAAATGCAAAATCAGAAACACATTTGCCTTTTATTAAGCCCATCTTGTAAGCAGTTTGAGTTTAACCATTTTTTTTTTATTAAACAGTAGAGTATATCTTTGGGGATTTCACTGAAGAAGTTAAAGATGTAAAATAGTCCTTAGGTCCCTTTTGCATAAAAGCACCGGCAGTATCAAATTGTAAACCATGGACATTGTTTTGAAATGGTTCTAACACTGCTCTCAGCAAAAACAGAAGTAACAGTGGGCAGTAATGCATTCTGGGAACTGAGTGAGGAGATTTTGAATATTATAGCCATTCCAGCTCTCGTCTTTTCAATAAAGGTTAATAATAGATTTGGCCCAGTTAAATCAGTGCCATTAATATCTGTAGGACAAATACTTTTTGGAGATAATAAAACAGAAAAAAAGAATATAAAAAGCCAATAATCAAAACTTAACTAAACCAACAAATTTAAACCTTTTGTCAGTGTTCAATAACACTTGCATCCACTGTGATGGCTTCCCTGTTAATAAAACAGCAGGATGAAGGGGGCATATGTATTAAACTGAAGATGCAAACTTTAAAGTAGCTGGTAGGAAATATTAGTAAGAAGAACTTTTAAGGAAGGGTGGTATGTAAGTGGAACTCTTAATTAAGAAATTGTGTACTACAAGTCTGTAGATAAATATGGCAAAGGGAAACTTATGGTCAGAAAGAAATGCAACGTGCAAGGTAGTTACAAGTAGTTACTGTATGCTATGTCATATGTTTCTACGTCATGTCACGTTATGCTGGGATATGATGTAGTGAATCATGTTAATATACAGCCAGCAATTAAATAATGTAAATGAAATCTGACTTACTATGTTCATGCAAGCACAAATTTGAATATTACTAGTACAAAACATTTCTTACCAAAACCTAAAGCATGCGATCTGAGTTCTACAACAGCATTCATACTAATTAACCAGAACAAATGGAACAAATTTTCATGCATTCATTTTTATGTGTAAACTAATTTATATGGAATATCTTCTTATTAAATGCACTGTGATTGTCATCCATATTACATGTAACTGTAATGGAATGTGGGTGTACTAATGTTAATTATCTCCCAGAAAGCACTCCTTCATTACAAATACAAAGAAAGTCACTGTAGATATGGTAGACCACTATCTTGTTTAAATGGCACTGTGCTTGACATGGATATTTGGCTTAGGTAAAGCTGGTGTCCCAAATGCTGAAACCTTTGCAGACATTTGTAGTCAGTCTGCATTTTGATAAAAAATCATATTTCTTGTGTTGTATCAATAGCAGTTTAATAGACAGTACTCTATGAGTTCTTGTGAAGCTCAATATATTGCCAGCATAATAACACAACATCTGAAATAGTTGATTTCTGAGTATTACTACAACAGCAGATAGGATAGCCTGCAATGAATGCTTCACGATTTATTTCAGAGCTACTGCTGTGCGAGATTTGGAATTCAAGCTGTAAAGTTGGCGTGCACAGTTTCTTGCTGGAATTTTATTTGAGGATAAATTCTTCCTGCTGTGATGTACAGAATATTGTTGCTGGGAATCGCAACTTATTTATGAAAAATAATTCTGTAGCCACTTATTTAGAATATATAAAATGGTGAAGCTATTTCAAGAACAACATTTGTGCTGGTGCTAAATCAGTCTGTAACCATTTCAGCAGGAAATACTCAGATTTATGAACAAACAGTCTGTAGTAGTAGTATAGAAATTCTGCCACAGGCTTCACTTTTCTGATGTAGCTGTGCTGGGTCTATATTGCAACATCAAAAAAGCCATTAACCGAATGGCTTTATAATCGAAAATGCCGGTAATAGAATTCGCTTTTGTGGGGGGCTGTGCCCCCTACACCCCCTGCTAATTATATATACCAACTCCGACATCACACTACAGTGAGGAAAGGGCAAATTTTCCAATCTTCTCTGTACCACGATATCAGAAAACACACTTCTATTACCCATATTTCTGATTATAAAGCCGTTCGTTTAACGGCTTTTTCGATGCCATAATATAGACCCAGCTGTGCTTGCCACTGTATATTACTAAAGATTAAAAATTCTGTGAAAGTTAAATCTTCAGAAATGTTAAAACTGTACATACTCATAGCACTTTAGTACTTAATTAGATGTAACCTGACTTGTTCTTTTGGATGGTAAGTACCTAGGTAAGGACCTAGAGGACAACATTAATACATCATACCAGGAACATGGCTTAATATCATCTACATGTACATGCTCCATATATTACAGATGTTCCTACTGCTACTCTTCCTCTCTATCATTTATTACTTTTTGGACTCATTTTTGTCCTCTCTGCCTATGAATAACCAACCCTCTTCATCCAATCCATTATTCATTCCAGTCTCATATGCACTTGGCTGTTAGCCTGTCGCAGCCTAATGCTCCACCATCCCACGATGTCACACACTGACTCATTCAAGCTTCTGAGATTGAATCAGTTAGCAGCAAATTATCATGCGTAGCTTGTTGGGTGCATGAGTCTTACCCTATAATACTACAAGTTGATGTGTTCACCATAATTGATTGTCAGTCACAAAGTGGGTGAAGTTACCTTCTGCTCTCCAGGATAAGTGAGCCGATATCAAACATTCCCCTCGATTCTCCCCAGATAACTCCTCTATATCTTAGAACTTTAACTGGTCTTAGGTCGCCTGGGCTATTTTCAAGGCTTTTTCCCTCTGCTCCATTCTTTAGGCTATTTCATCATCATTTTTACCATGTTGTCTTTCAATACCATTAGACATTGATATCCTAAAGTTCTTATTCTCAGATCTTCTTTACCTTTTAGGTCTGTAACTTCTGGCCTTTGTATCATATTGCATTATACTGTTAGAGCTATAGCTCCCTATTATTTTACTTAACTGCTACTTTGTGTGCCTGCTTTTATCATGTTATGGCAAATAGGTTCATAGGTTCATAGGTGTGTACTAGGTTAATGGCCCTGGAGCCTTTACAAGCCTAGCCCAAAAAAATTGCCCAGGCACTGTGCCACCTGATGTTAGTTCACAGTTCCTCTATCCAGTAGGGCAACTGGAATGATCCCTGGAGTGAACTTTCTGTTACCCATCCACTCGTCAAGATTTCTCTTGAAGAGGGCCAGCAAGGTGCTCTGCTTGACATGAATGGGAAGCTTATTCCAGAGTATGGGCAGTCTTTGGGAGATGACCTGTCCCTCCAGCATGTTCTATTAATTGTGGTAATGGGGTTGTGATCTCTGGAACATGTAGCATGGGGAGATTGGGATTTCTTTAGGTGTAACATTACAGGTAGGGCTGGGTTGGATATGACTTTGTAAGTCAAGCAGAGATCACCTCTAAGTAGATGATGAGACTGAGAACAACTGAAGTTTCTTGAGTCTGTCCATGTAGGACGTGTTTAAGGCCTAGGATCCTTTTTGTGAGGTACTTTTGTGGCCTCTCCAGCTGTTGTGTCTGCTCAGGTACATGCCAAACAGGGCGTTATATTCGATGATCAGTCTAATGAAGGATGAGTAGAGAGGGATGATGACCTCTTTCTTCCTGGATGTGAAACCTTTGGTTATAAGATGTGCCACGTAGAAGGACTTTTGGACCACAGTGGCAATGTAGTGGTCGAAGGTGAGGTGGCTGTCAACCTGGGTGCCCAGGCACTGGCAGTTCTGATTCTATGTATATAGCCAGGTAAGTGAGCTGGTCTACTTATCCTTTTTAGCACATTCTGCTGGTTTTAGCCCAGCACAAATGTCTAATCTGTAATTATATTCAGATACACATTTATTAATATAAATGATAAACGTTTACTCATTTTATGGCATGTTTTGGTATACTTTCTTTTGTGATAGTTTCATTACTAGTGTAACTATGTGCCATATATATATATATATATATATATATATATATATATATATATATATATATGACAGTCTCATGAAATATTAAATGACCAAAAGAGATCAAAAGTAGAGATTGTGTTAGAGCAAATCTAACATGATCAAAAACTGTATAAACTAAAAGTAATGTTTTTGGAGGGGGCAAGCCAACTTGTCTAACTGTAAGGAATGCTCCAGGTAATACCGCATCCTCAGTACATTTACCCTCTCTATGATAGAAAGACTGAGGGGGGAATTTTTTTGCTGTGTAGGCATTGCGCTGCGCTGCTTGCATGGGTGTAAACATTTTTAAATCCATTAAGTGCTGCTGACTGGTGCACACGCCAACACAGAAACTTCAGTAGAATGCAAATCACCTCATGAGCAGGTGAATCTCATGCAAATGAGGCAGGTAGAGTGATCCAGCAAGCTGATAAGCATCTGTTTAGACACCGTGTCAGTGTCTGTAGTGTATGGGAAAAAATTCTGTGTATAGGAGTGTAGACAGATAAAAGGGGTTGTAAAAATGGAGATATAGAGACATAAGTCTGATACCACATACACATATGAGCAAAACTATTAACCTGTATGGGGGAAATTAAAGGAAATAAGTTAAATTAGATTTTTTTTAATAATGTGGGCATGTTTGCACAGCAAGCTGCAGTGTGCAAACATGCTTTATAGAAAAATTAAAAAATAATAATATTATGTGACAGAAATGAGCTACAGGACCGTGCATGGAGTCACTACGATGGTGCATTGATGCTGTTGCTAACGTGGTTGGTCTATGAAGTGTGTAGTTTCCAGGCTGTGAGTGTGCTATCTATGCAAATGAGGTGGAGTTACTGAATAGAAGAAAGGAGTAATTGTGTCCACATATCCCCTTTGTGTAGGCTTAGACCTATGTTGCTCTTTACACAGGATGCAGCTGAAACTGGGGGGGTGGGTTGTCACTGACTTCTAAGTTAATTTCAGCTCAGGAGCACATGTTTGCACGGCGTGCCACTTAGCTGAGCATGTCCCTTCAGGGAGGTGTGATTACTAACTTCTAAGCTTTGTTTACCTTTTGTGCATGTGTTTGCGTGGAGCGCCACCAAGCTGAGTGTGTCTGAAAAAATGTATTTAATTAGCTTTTACCCTTGTTTAAGCTAAAATAGGGTCATTAAATGATGTTAATCATATTGTAGCCAGGTGGAATGCATCATAGATAGCCAATCACACATTCTGCAGAGCTCTATAAAGTATGCATGCTCCCTACATTCTGATTTTTCCCAATATTCTGGGCCATTGGAGTACAGACTTGGGAATTTTAACTGAGATAATGCTAGGGGCTGTTGCAGGTCTGCTACACTTGCATGTGCTAGATGCTGAAGTCAATGTTGCTGCTGCTGACAATAGGTTTAGACAGAGAAAGAGAAGAGTGTTCATGCCCAGGATAACCTTCCAGGATCTACATGAGCTGGAGATTGTAGAGTGCTACAGGGTGACAGGGGCATACTACAAGAACTCACTGAGCTCTGCTGCCCTCAACTCAGACCCAGAGCCAAAAGAGGGGAACCCATCCCAGTGGAAACAAAGGTATGTTTAGTCCTTAAGATACTGGCTATGGGTATTTTCCAAAGACCAACTGGGGACATGATGGGGGTCTCACAGGGATTTGCATCCAGGGTACTCCACCAGTTCCTGGATGCCATGCTACCACATGCCAGTGAACATGTTTCTTTTTCTTCACTGCTGAGTTGAGGGCCAGCAATATGCAAGACTTCTATCCTGTAGCAAACTACCCTGAAGTACTGGGTGCCATAGACTGCACTCATGTACACATCAAGACACCACCCAGTGAGAAGGGTAGAATCTATGTCAACTACCAATGCCCAGAGGATTATCATGAATGTGTGTGCTGGAAGCCCTGGCAGCTATCATGACTCCCATATCTGGCAAGCATCACAGATGTACCAGATGTTTGTTAGGGGGACATCCCATACGGCCATTTACTGGGAGATGCTGGCTACACCCTGGAACTGTGGATGATGACACCCATCAGAAATGCACACACACCCACAGAAGAACACCATAATGAGGCCCACGCACAAAGTAGGAACATCATAAAGCTTGTTTTTGGCTTCTGATGTCACGGTTCCAGTACCTCGATATATCTGGTGGAGGCCTGCAGTACTCTCCATCCACAAGTGCACATATGCTCACAGTATGTGCAGTACTACACAATATGAGCCTGTGAAAACAGCTGCAGCAGGATCAGCAAAGGGAAGTGATACACAGCCCCCCACCAGTGCCTAGGTCACCACAGCCACAGTCACAGGAGGACTCAGAGGAGGAATCCCCTGATGATGTCCCTGTAGGAAGATGTAAGCATGCCCAGTGCACCCTGGCTTTGCCTAAGAGACCACGCATAGCATATTCACTGACAGCCTAGGGCCTAGGGTCTGACACCTTACTCCTACTCACATATATTAAAATTGGTGCCAGGCAACCCACACAACTTGTACCTATTCATGTATTGCATGTATGGATCTGCTGCATTTATGGAAGGAAATATAGTGGGCTAGTTGGACAGAAGTAACATCCACATTGGACTACAGTTACCTAGTCCACTAGTATGTGTTCATTAATATTCCCTAAACCTCATGGTTTCAATACGCACTACATCAGTCAAGGGAGATGTTAAACAGTGGGGTCACATGATATTTGGACTACTCTGTATCCCAGCAGAGCATCTAGTGTTGTTCCCTCACACCCAATACAGCAGTTTTCCCATATAACTGCTTTAACAGTAAGTCATCAATGGTATATCAGCAGTACAGGAAATCTCAGGGCAGTAACATAGAAATTGATCACACATTGTACGTCTCACTTAACACAAGAATAACAATGTACATATGTATGCTGTTGATTGTGTGATGAATGACTACTTGCTGGCTGGCAGCTTGTGTGGCTCAGTGGACTAGGGAAGTTAGCATGGGTGATGCTGTTAATGGTTCAAATCTGGAAGTATCCACATCTTTTGCATGTGAGGTATTATTATGTTTTTGTTTTCACAGACTGTCAGTCTGTATGTGGTGTAACATTATGAACCTCTATCACATATTAATTACATCAGACAGCTAGAGAATGCCATGGACATTTTGAGTGACATGCAGTACTGTAGAAACAGGGACAGGTGTCCATGTCTATAACACACAAAATCTCAGACTGGAGTGCAGATAGGTGTGGGCTGGAGTCACTTTATAAGTACTGATAGTCCCACTAGGTATGCCCATACACTTAATTTTAGTGTAATCCTGTTGCCCCTTGATCAGAATGACCTGTTATGTATAGATATGCCTATACATGCATACATATAGGTATACATATCCGTCTGTCACTCTCTGTCTATCACATACATAGTATATCTATCTCTATGTATTTTCAAATAGATATATACCTATATATATATATATATATATATATATATATATATATATATATATATATGTGTGTGTGTGTGTGTGTCCCTCATTGGCTATCAAACTGCTATGGTTATGCACTTTTTGGCCCTGTAAGTTGCTGCTGACTTCCAAATTGTCCTCTTCTACAAGGCCTGATGATGTTATCTACCTTAAGACTACAAGCTGCCATAGTAGCATCTGACTTAAGCCAAGGTGCATGCAATAAGTATTGTGATCTATAGTGTGTAAGACTAGATAGGTAGGGCTTCTAATCTCACTTCAGGACAGTGTGTGTATGTGTGTGTGTGTGTGTGTGTGTGTGTGTGTGTGTGTGTGTGTGTATCCCCCTGCGAAAATACTGAGAGTCCCTCATTGGCTATCAAACTGCAATGGATATGCAATTTTTGGGCCTGAAAGTTGCTGCTTGCTTCTGAGCTGCCCTCTTCTACAAGGTCTAATTATGTCCTCTGCCTTAAGACTACCAGCAGACATTGTCATTTGCGACTTAAGCTGTGGCATGTGCAATAAGTATTGTGATCTATAGTGTGTAAGACTAGATAGATTGGGGTTCAAATCACACTCCAGGACACTTGTTGCATGTGTGTATGTCCATATGGAATAAATATGATCACCTCAGTAACTTAGAAAAAGGTAGGGTTTTGCAGAATTTTATTTGCAGCAGGTGTTGTGGCTCTCCAAATGCATGACCACAACTAGGCCTGCTGATGTCATCAAGCATAATATGTCCTAAACTGATAGTACTATCAGACATGAGGTGTGTTGCATGCATCAGGTACTGTGATCTGTAGTGTGTACCATTACATAGGTAAGTGTTCTAATCTACATAAAGCCAACTTGCACTGTGTGTGTGTGTGCCATGCTATGTCCTGTAAGCAGTAACTGGAAGTGGTGTTATCCTCACTGTAGCCATGTTTGCATGCGTGGCTGTTAGAGCATTGTACATAAGCTTATGGAACTATAGGACAGTTGAACTTCACTAACATATTGGCCATAGAACCATCACAATTGTAGATAACAGTATACCCTTATTTACATGATCACATACTAGGTTAATGTCCTTAGAGTGATTAATTCATCTACTATGCCACCTACAGATATGCAGCATTTACAATCCAGCACGGTCATACATTGCACCTTATGCAAGGCAGAGATCACCCCTGAGTAGTCGATATGCCACAGGCTACAATGACACTAATTTCAGATGATCATCATTGAACACATGCTGAAGACATGAAGTTCCCTTGTGAGGGACCATACTGCTGTGTGCAAGTGCCAGTACTGCTTGGAAAGGTTCATTACCAAATGGTCATTGCACTCAGATATTGGCATGCTGAGGGAAGAGTACATGGAGGTTATGAGTATGTCAATTATGGGTGATTGTGCCCTCAGCTATGACATATGATTCCTGTCATACCACTGGGGAGACATGGTGATCTCAGGCTCATGAGGTGTAAATCATGTGTGGCTAGGTGTGTGTGCCCAGTTCTTTCACCCCTGAGTATGTACGTCACATGTTGTGACTGATGTGCTACTTAACAGGTACATAGGTGTTAGTGATGGACAAGATACTATATATATTTGCATGGAGTTTGTGGCCATTACTATGTCAACAGGCATTTGTTCATCAATATCCTTTTGTAGGATAGTGACATAACTCACAGACTCCATGAGTGCTCAAAGTTTGCAGGCAGCAGCCAACAGTGTTCCTAATGGTGTTATTAATCCTTGTCAGATCCCATGTAGGATGCAACCTGGATGTTAGCATGTCCAATAGATGCTGTGTATCCTCCATAGAGAGGCCAATTGACAACCTGCTCTGCAGATATCCTCCATAGAGAGGCCAATTGACAACCTGCTCTGCAGATATGGAAGTTATGGGACAGGTTGTAGGAATGTCATGTGTCACATGTGGTGGGGCCAGGAGAATGAATTTGATGCAGAACCTGTGGCACTATGAGTACAGACCCATTTTATGTGGTATCATTATGTATGACTTCACCTACAATCTGGGCCTGTCCTTTGAAGTTACACATGTAACTTAACTGTGTGTTGTGGTTCTGTTTTGTGTGGGTGGCTAATGTCACTTACTGTGTCTACACAACATCAAAACATACTATGTGCTTGTTTTAGCTGAGGAGGTTGTGACTCCATTTTGGGGGGGTTCCCTCACCCCAAATGTCACACAACAATGTCCACCTCTTATTGTACAGCCTGATAATGGATGTTGTCCACCAGGCAGGTTTGCAGTGCCATGAGGAGCCAGCTGAGTTCATGCAGTTGTAATGCTGCTGGCATAATGCACAGGTGTTGCTCTCTGCATACTTGCCTGTCCCATCAGAGGGGGAAAGTGCAGTCAAGCTATGTAAACTATCCCACAGGAGCTAATAAATGGCTTTGTTGAAATATATGCCTGTATTGTCTGCAAGATGGGTTAGTGTTGGTAGTTTTAATGACACTGATCTGTGATCAGATCCCACCAGGGAGGAACCCACATTGGGGGGCTGCAGTGCTTACCCATATTGGTAAACATGTGATACAATACATTGGTTCCCCTTGTGGGGTTGTCCCGGTACTGCTCCAAAGCATTGTAGTTAAGGACGTAGACTAACCTTTGGGCAATTGAGCTGCAGAACGACTAAGCAACACAGTTGCTGGTCACTTAATACCACCCTACACTATGGTGTAATGATGTATCTTGATAGACACACATACATACAAATATGCACAATGGATGTCTGTATTCATGGAGCTGCTCCTGTAGTCAGCTAGTGCTTGATTATGTGCCCTTCCAGTACTGAATGGCACCTGCAGTGTCTCTGGGAAACTACAGTGTTTTGCAAAATCTGGATATGTATCTGTCCTTAATGAGTATCTATACAGCACCTGCATTGCCTTGAACACTGTCATTTTGAGGTGTGAAGATGTGGATGGATGTGTTGTCTGGTATGGCTGTGGTGCTGTCCACAGCCTTGAAACAGATGTCCTTGACTGCATACATGTCTGTATAATCCAGGGTGAGGACACATTCGACAGAGTGGGGTTCAGTGTTGCCATACCCACTGTGTAATAGCATAACCATGATATTGTATAAAGACGGTGTTCTCATTGCCAACTTTTTCCTGAACAGTGCATCTAAGATGCATTGTGAGGGTGTCAGTAGCCTTGGTGGCACTCCAAATCTCAGGGATGAGAGATGAAGACTATTACTGGTGAAGCATTGATGCCTGTAGAGCAAGGCATCCCAGGAATACATGTAGTAGATCCCTAACAATGACACCACACACTAAGGCAACTATTGGCTTCCATCAATTTCCATGTGTATGGAGCCATCATCCTAGGTGAGGGTCAACTGTATATGAAAGCTATGACTATACCTGCAAGAGACATAGACTGGTTAAGCACATTCATGTGTCTGCATGCAGGCTGGTGACATATGTCCTTAGTCCTATACACCTGCAGGAATTATGATGTCAACATCATGTTAACTGATATCCCATGATTTGTGGCAATGTATGATAAGGCCTATTGTGTCAACCCACAGACAGCTATCCAGAAAAAAATTCAGGTGAACACCACTGAAATACGCTCCCAGAGAAACAGGAAATTTTGGAAAAAACAGAGAATGTATCACCACAGTTAGACGATGAATAAAATCTTTAATGAAAAAAGTCTGCTAACAACTCAGAAACAGGACAAGCACTTTTGGCATAATGCCTTCATTACGCCGAAAGCACTTGTCCTGTTTCTAAGTTGTTAGCGGACTTTTTTCATTAAAGATTTTATTCATCATCTAACTGTGGTGATATGTTATCTGTTTTTTCCAAAAAATCCACAGACAGCTATATATGATCTTTCCCATATGTAGCCAATTGACACAGACATCAATGTGTCTGATGATGTAATCACCTCTGACTAAGAGCTGTGATTTTGTGTTTTGCCTTGGGTGTTTGACTGTTGAGAGAGTGGTGCATACAGTAATGTGTGTACTGTGCACTCCAGAGGCAGGATTTTCTGAGGTGTCTAAGGAGCTGCACAAATTCAGGTGTGTGTGATGTGGGTGTAAGTGGTGCAAGATGTGAGCTGTGCATGTTGGCATAATGCTCATTGCCATATGTAATGACTGCTGTTGAAGACACCATGGCAGCAAGGTTTGAAATGCAGTCACATCTGTCACTTGTTGTGTTTGTGTGTCATAGCAGTAGAGGGGTGGGGACACTCCCAACACCTCAGCAGCAGGTCCTGCAACATTAGGGTCATGCTGCCACACCCTTGGGGTTAACAGTCTGATATACAGAGTTTGTAGACACACCTTGCAGTGAAGATGTAGATGTTCGTGCATACATAGAGGACTTGTTCAACTTTGCTGACATTATGTTGGCCTCACAAGCATATGATGCTTGTCAAGCAACTAGATAGCACACTGGTTGTTGTGTGACATGATGTGGGAACACAGACATGTATTTCAGGTACATTACTGTACAGTATGATATGCCTAGGATGTGTGGTAGGTGGACACACATTGGCCAAAGGTGGCCAGTCCACTGCAGTAGGTCTCAAAGCCATATCATGCAGCTATCCACCAGTAATGCGTTGAAGAGCAGGATGCATGACTAGTTATGAAATTATCACCTTTGATGGCTCACAACCAGTGCGCTGACTGTTTCAGCAAGACTTGACATCTATGTCATTGGACATTATACATTATATTGTAGTGCTACAGCAGTGCTACTAATCCCTCTCTTGTCAGTTCCCTGGTGACATACCACCAACCCTGGAACAAAAGGCATAAGACATGCAAAAGCCAACTAAGTGCCCAGGTTGCTAATCAAGTCATCTACCTGGAAAATGGTATGTGAAGCCTACAGAGCTTTTCATGATGTGGGACAGCTATGTGGATGAAGAAACAAGCTGTGTCCTGCTTGTCATCATGAGCTTCATAGTAATGTTTTGTATGTGATGACAGAAAATGTATCAGAGCATGCTGTCCTATGTGAGAGTGGTGTAGGTGAGACCAGCATTAGTAGTTGCCATGCACCGGCGGTTATGTGGACTCCCATGCTTAACACAGTCTTCACAAGGTAACTGTGCCCTTCCAGTACACACCACTTGGGCAGTGTCCAATTACCGAATACCTGTGTAAAACTAACTCCCACCTTACCTTCACAGGGTATATATATATATATATATATATATATATATATATATATATATATATATATATATATATATATAAGTTCCCTAATGTGTTTGTCTGTGCTCTGTACAGATGACTCTCTTCTTGGAATATGCTGAAAGTAACTGCAACACTTAGTTGCAAAAAGGACAACTAGCATGCAGTGCCAAGCAGTTTTCCCAGATCTCTGAGTCATGTGACATGAAATGCCATGAAAGGAATTAGCATAGATATGAATAGTAACACTGTCATATACCTACTAACACTGGACCAACCACTGTTTGTTATGCTCAAGGCCAAATCATGCCTACTGACTCTAACTGGTGGACCCCATTGAGTGTTCCACAATGCAGTGGATGATGGGAATATTACTCACTCTACCTACCATGGCCTGACATTGTGTTTGACAATATTAGGACAGCAGGCCTTGCTGGAAACTGTGTAGGTTTTCTACAGAGTGCTATGTCAGCTGGTGGATAGGCAAGTGTCTGACACTCATAATCTGGGAAAATAGCACTGGGAGACCTACGCTGCAATGATGCCAGCTACTAGTGGATTTCCCCAGACATCATTAATGGTGTACCCCTTCTAGCCATTCCCTCTCTGCAGTCACAGACACTGTCAGTGACCTCTGACTGAGTACATTAACAGGTGACTGCATATCAGGAGCTGTCATTGAATCCCACTTAGAACCAACAGTTTTCCAGGATGGCCAGAGAAACACACTCAGTTGTTGTCTGAGCCACTGACAAATACTAAATGCCAACAACTGCACAATACTATCCTTTGGAAAGTCATCCACACCTGGAAAACATAGTAGTGTCCACACTCCACACACAGTTTAGCCATTACTCATGGACTTATGGACACAGAGAGTATATGTAGCCTTAGACTTTCAATGGTCGGTAAGATGTGGAGATGCATTCAATGTTGTACAACCTAAACAGAAAGGTATGCGATCTAAATCCCAGACTATCATTGCTATACTGAATGTTGCACTCATCACAGTAATCATTGTGTACAATGGCACCCTTGCTATGTCACTACACAGGCATATCTTACAACTGTAGCTGCCACACAGTTTACATGGTACACCAATACACATTGCAGATAGCATGTCCAGAGTGTATGTCAAGATCGTCCATGTATAATCTGTCTCCTAAATGCTTTGGATGGGATATGTATGGCTGCCATACAGAGAAGTGCCAGAAACCACTGTGTATCGTCCGTGTATCCTTGACAATGCTAACACATGTCTGTTCTACACACCTACACTGTCACTGTAGTATAAATAGTACATGCTGGAGAGACAGGTGTGTAACACAGACAGTACACATTATATGCAACAGGAGCCCCATGCATGGGAAGCACACATCTGCTGTGACACATATCATGCTCAGGTTACACAATGGAATGCAGAACAAGGCAATCATAGCTGTTGTTGGACAAATGTCTGTACTGGACACAGGAAATTTGTAGATGGGTCATCTCCAGCACCAGAGCTTGTAGATGTCTTTGCTCCCAAAACCCTGGTGGTACTTATCAAAGGTATCAGACCTTTTCACAGATTAAGGGTGCATGAGTACACTGAATGATGCAATTGTCCTTGTTAGCCTATTATACACATATGGACCTATGGAGCCATGCACCTATAATGCTGTACCTTGCTGAAGACATATTTCTTCTGTGCTGATGTTCTATTCTGTGCTATAATGTCTATGGATTTATTGCCACTGTGTATCCATAAGTATACAGACATTGCAGCATCATACAACATAAGGTACACAAAATTATTTGGCTTACTCATTACAAATGTCAGTATACAGTATCTGTCAGTAACCAGTACAAGTGGCATGGCAAAACAACACTGCATTAGACAAGTACAGTTTACTTTATATAACCACCCTGTGCATCAGACACATGCATCAATGATTAGGATGACAGGGATGTGGTACGGGTATCATCACTTGCACAGGGTGTTGAGTGGCGGTGCAGGAGGCCTAGGCTGACCCAAAAGGTTGACAGCATGTGTGTGAGTCAGAAAGAGAATTAGGCAAGATGGACCATGGAAATATGCCATGTGTGTCTGTAGGTGACCTGCATTTGACAGTAGTGTGTGAATGTGTGCATGTACACATTCAAGCTCAGTGCTAGCCCTACATGTGTATATGTTGGACAGCTTTGAACAGTGTATTTTAGAGCTGACAGTTCACAGTCTCCAGCCTCAAACACAGGAACTGGGTCTGCCAGGAGTTGCTCTGGCACCTCCATGGCCAAGGTTAGAAGTGGTGCTAGTACCTGACAGTGACTGCTTTCTGGTGGGACCATGTCCTCCATAGGAACACCCAGGACCATGAGCCCATGACCTGCCATATCTTGGTGTGGACAGCACACTCCCTCTGTAGCACTGGATGTACTGCCACTACAGGAGAGTGATTATGCACGGCCACGTGGACTCTCAGCAGATAGGGTTGCTGAACTACATCAATGAGACCAATGCTCAACTCCAACCACATGCTCCAGCACTGTACATTCCAAGACAGACACTGTCTCAGCCCACCTTCTTTCCACCGCATCAGTGAACTGATCCAGGGTGTCAGCAGTGCGGTGGAGGCAGTCACGGATGTCAGACTGAGCTGCATCCATAACAATGAACATAAGTCTGTAGTTCCTTTCAGAACATGCCTGTGCCTCCATGACAGCTCAAAACATATGCTCAGTGAACCATCATGTGACACCTGCAACAGGTAGTGGAAGGACAGCAGGCCTGCTATGAACACCCCTATCAGTCCACCTGTGTGGAGCCACACCAGCTCTCTGGCTGTGGCCAGTGTCTACACTCACTGCAGCCATACTTTCCTGTTCCATGCCCCCCCCAACTGTCCAATATCTGTAGCCTGCAGGGGGCTGGGTATGTGTAGGCATACTGACTGTGTGCAGTGTTAATGTGGGCAGAAGAGTGATGTCAACCTCTGGGACAAATTCAGCCCCTGAAACACCCGCCTCTGCCTCACTGTGGCCATCATCACCATCAGAATCTGAAGAGATACTGACATCAGGTTGTTTATGGGACAGAGACCAACCCCCTGGTCACTTGTGATAAGAAAAGAAAAAGCAGAACATTAATACCTGCACTATTATGCTCTGCAGTACTAAGTTGTAATATATGTACAGCTCTATACACTGTTGGCACTATTACAGAACTGTTGAAACCCCAACCTCATATAGCAGGACAAGAGGACATTACTTTTCCCACAAACAGCTGTAGTTACTTGTAAATAAAAGCTCTTTACACAGCAATGTCATCAACAACAATGAGATACACTGCTGACATTTGTGAAGAGACAGCACAGTTGACACACATGAAAATCTGCAATTTACTGACAATACTGTCACATCTATCAGTGTGGTCACACCTACAAGGCATACATATGGCTTCAGCATGTGTACAGTCAGAAAATATCTGTGCAGTTACCAATCGTACCGACAGTACACCAATCCAGGCAGCAGGCCTAGGATGACACTTTGGGGGTTACAGTGCTGTAAACCTACATCTGTAACACAACACCTTCATGCTTACCAGGAGCAAGACCATGCCCTTGTCCGATACCTGACAGACTTGTGAAAAGCTGAGGGAAAGGTAATGTCAGTATCACCACATGTCACACCACAACAAGGTAATATGTCCATATAGCTCACATTGGCAGTAGCTACTGTGTAAATTGTTATATCGGTCAATATCTGAGCTTGAGTCAAATTGCAATTAACCCCCACCAAACTAACACAGACCTAACACCCACTTAAGAGTGTGTAAATCCTGACACACTGAATGCTACAAGATTGCAATGGTGATCAAATTAAGCTTACCTGCACGCTCTTGTGCCATGGAATCTCTGGCACCCACATCCACAATGTAATGTGTAATGGATGCCTGTGAGCTGTCATGTCTCCTAGGTTTGTCAGAAATTCCTCAGCGGCTGAGAGTAGTTGTTCCACTGCAGGCCCTCCACTGATGACACCACAATTCCTGGCTACATCTACTTCTCTTCTGCCTGCAGCATTGATCATGTCTGTTGCGCAGTGTCAACACGCTCATATGTCCTGCTCTGATGACCTGTGGCATTCACATCATGGCAAAGGTCAGCCCACAGTGCTGCTTGCTGTTCCGTTTTGCCTCCCCTGGACAGTAGAAGTTCATGGTGTTTCTGGAGGCCTTCAAGTATAATATCATTCTCTGCATCCATGAAAGGTGCATGAAGTCTTGGGTACATGTTTTCTGAAAGACAACAGAATGGGAACACATGTCAGGATAACAAACGTGGAAGTACACTATGAAGAGATACAGCAAGAACAGAAAGGCTGGCAGTATCCACTGCTTGATCACACATGTTATATTCCACAGTGTGCAAACATACTAAGCGTGTGGATACAACTAAGATACTAGTGATAGTCAGCAATTCCCATGAGTGCCATGACAGATACTGCTGTATGATCATGCACCCAACCCTGGAGTATATTGCCTAGGGGCACCCCCCCCCGATATGTCAAAATAGTGCCAAACAAATAGCAGTGTGCTATTATAACCATTATAAAGGGACAGTCCCATGAGACCAGTGTGTCACATTCCACCCTTGATGCATTGTATGTCCTCTGTAGGTGTAACAAATCTGGAGATGAATGACATGTTATTGTCACAGTTCTAAGAAAGGCTTGATGTTGGAATCCCTATTCACCATAAGTATATTCATACATCTGCATCCTGTTGTAAACAAAACATTTATATACCTGCTGGAGTGCAAAACACCTCTGTTGATATGTGGTAATATTTTAGTTTTAGCAAATGCATGTTCTGTGTGTAGTACGTCTGATACAGAATGGTTCCTCATAGCCAGCAAGTTTGCCTTTTAAAATGCTTCTCATTAGCAGATGATTGCCTCTTAACCAGTCTGTGGTTCTGAAATGCTAATTGCAGCCAACACTGCTGATTTGCACTATCATCAGTCAATGACATGCAGCCACTGTACAATATATAAGGCCTTCATGTAGATTAGAAGCCCTGTCTGATATGTTGTGCTGGACATTACTGGGGTGAGGGGACTATGTCATCGCAGAGGGTAGGTCTGTAGCAGCTACTTTTACAGAGATGTGTGTGCTACAGGCTGCAGCTGCTGCTGCAGGTAATAAGCATAGGCAGAGAGTGTGAACACTTTGGAGGACAGCAAGCTTTAGAAGTAACTGTGAGAGCTGTGTCAGTCTTGTTGTAGAGGCAGAGGCAGAGTGAGGGTACCCATTCCACTCCAATTAAGGTATGTGTTAATTAACAATATCATTAACAGAGTACTAGGCAACATGTTTGTGTCCTTGAGCAACATAGGGGATAAATATAACATTATGTCCACCATTTGGGCAACTGTCAGGCCACAGGTTATAGTCTGGTACTCATTTGGAACGTATATGATGGCACTCCTTGTTACAAGCAGGGGCTTCATACGTGTATGTTAGTTGTGCAGCTGTGCTAATCTGCACTGTGAATTTGAAAGGATTGTGTCCTGCACTCTGATATTAGTGGGCCTCATTTGCATTACCTGAGTTAAAACCCTCTGTGAATGCATATTCATGCATGATGTGACACTTTATACAATTATAGTTTTGCTATAGGGATATGTGAAGTTTGTTCCTATCTGCAGGCCTGTGATATCCATCAGTGAAAAGCAGACATTTCATTTCAAATGCATTGTGTGGATAAAGAGTGCATGACTCCGTCATTAATTTATGACTTCAAAATAATGTAATTTAAATGCTACATACCACTGGATTTGAACCCAGGACTGTGTGTGGCAAAATGCAGTTTGCAAGGAATTTAACAGACTGAGATACCGAGTCACTATTACAGCAGGTGTGTTTGCAAGATATAAGTACACACATACAGGCTGTGACATACTTTTTTTATAACCATCATTATGTGCATGGCTTTATATGGATGTATTTCTGTACCAGGGTCCCAGTTGAACATTTATTTTGTCAGTAATGCCTTAGCAGGTCTATTTGTAAATGTTGCTGTTAAAAGGGGACATTTACCTGCTATTAGAGACCTCACTTACATACATTATTCTGTGTTTGGCTTTCTAGTGGTGTACTCTTGGACCAGACTCCAAGGTACACTTCCAATTTTTCCATTACTCTTTACGCAAGTTTGCACAACTTGGCATGATGTGCGGCTCTGCTTAAACACGCTTAATGAATGTAACTTGTAATTACCATGTTTTGCTTAAACCACCTGTTTTAATTAACAGCTGTGTGGCATGGCAGATTACTGCAGTGGCCTAGAGGTGTGATAGTCTTGGGTTTGAGAAACGGGACATGTATTTATTTTAAAACACATATATTAATATAACCCCATTTATCTGAGCTTAGCAAAGCTGAGGACATGGCCTTGGTGCAGTGTCTCGCTAAAATATATAAAGAAAAGAGAAATGGGGAGATAGTAAAGTGATGAAATGGAGTTCAAACAGGAGGAAAAACATATTGAAAGGCGGGTAGGTATGTGCAGGAAGGGTGTAGGAAAGAACCATAGCTATCCATTTCTTTACAGCAACAACTGTGCACTTTGACAGAATTTGTAGATGACTTTGGACTCTCACCTCCAAAGAGAGGGGTGAGGACAACATAATTGCATTGTTAAGCCAACAGGACCAATGGACACATGTGCGAAATAGAGAGTTATGTATGGGACAATATTTTTTTTTTTGGGAGAGGTGCCCCATTTTGTTTAAGGTGAGAGTGAAATGTTGGGGAAGGGACATAGGTATATGTGGGGGAGGTAAGTTGAGTAGGTGAGGAATCTTTTGCAGACAGACAAGACAGCAGACAGGGGTGGTGTGTGGCACAACAGGGGGTGAACATCTTGGGTTGGGAGAGTTGAGGAATCTCAGTCCAATGTGCCTCCACAAGGTAGCAGTGTGACTCACATCCCCAGCCATGGGACGGTTGGCACTGCTCCATCACTGTCCCAAGGGTGGCAGTGGTGGAGGCAGGACTCCAAGGCGAGCCTGCTCTACCAGGTTGGCCAGCATGCTCTCCATCAAATGCAGGCATTGTCAAAACCATGTTAGATGATACCATGCACTAAACCCGGCAGTTCATCGCAGGTGACAACTCGCCTTCCACCACTGCACCCAGAGGGGGGCCCAACCCCTTCCCATGGGGCAGTACTACCCAACACCACAGGTAGTGCAGGAGCAGCAGAGGGGGCACCACCAGGCTAGGCTCCAGATGTGCTGGGACCCAGTGCCATGGCCAGAGGAGGCAAGGTTGGCGGATCATGACGAACCGACCGACCTTGACACACTGTAGTAAAGTAGTTGTGACAGTAAGTTAAGGTTAGTAATAACCAAGCCAATGTTAGTATTAACAGAATGGAACATAATATCTATTAATCCAAATACACATTAATGTATAAATTAAAAAACAAAAGTAACCACAGTGTAAAATATAACTAAAATAAGTCCAAAACATCTACTGTGAAGCAGTAGGAAACACTTTCAGTCAGCCAAATTCTTCAGTCCAAGCTGTTTTTATTCTTCCAACATACAAAGACACAGACTGAGTGCTTTCATCCCCTGAACTGGGGACTTCATCAGGACCACAACCTTTAATGGTGTGACTCGAGTCAAGTATTTAGAGTTCAGAGACCTTGTCTTTGTATCCATAAACATTTCACCTAACTGATTGTTTTTGGTGATAAGCCATCTGTGGCGGAGGGAGTAACTGCATTCCATTGAAGGACCTGATTGGCCCTCTCATCATCTCAGTTGTTTCTCCGATTTCTACGATAGCATTATTTCAGACCAAAGTCACTGCAATAATGCCTTTTTCAGTTAGCGTATGTGTATGTTAATAGCATTTTACCAGCTTTTGTTGCTTCCTTAAATTTATCAGGATTTGTCTTACTTCCTGTTTTACTGCAGTTTTACAGATAGTTTTCCTGGTACTTACTCCACCGTGGACCAACCCACTCCATTTAGCCCTCACTACACTTAGGCTTCTTTCCCCTCCCCTTTCCCGAATTCCCACCCATCGCAACTACATCCATACTTATACCTCACTTATTCCACCTCCTCTACTCACCCTAATATGCTGTGTCTAACGTACTATCCAATCACAACTTTCCCTTTATACCATCACCACCACTGCTTTCCTAAATTGCTAATCAAATCTCACTCTGCTCCTTCCCCATAAAACAGAACTGTTCTTCACTCTAATATCACTGCTCATTACATCACCTAACCCTACTGCAAGATGTTTACAACAACCACCATGCTGTTTCCTTCCTGTGTCACCTTATTCATCTTCCTCTTCTCATTCCTAACATCAACATCAGTAGCAGTATTAAACAGGCACACGTTAACCATTACTTCATCCTTACCTATCAACCATCTTCCCACTAACTACTCAAAAATCTCTTTTAGCTTATTTCTCATAACGCCATTCTACTGTTGTAACCCCAAAATACTAAAAAATGCCAGTCCCGATGTTAAGGTAATGTTCCTACCCATCTCTGCTAAAAATGTCATAATAAACAAACCTTTCTCTACCATACATCAGTGTGGTGACATCCACACCAACCCAGGTCACGGTCAAACCCCAAACCATAAAATACACCCTAAAAGGTTAAAAAAACAGTCACTCTAATCATCACAGATGTTCATGCCTTGCTAACTGAACACTACCCAGATGTACTAGCCACAATTGAGACGTGGCTAAAGCCTGAAATAAAAGATGCTGAACTACTATCCCCTGGTTTTAGTATAATTAGGCATAATGAAAAACATAAAAAATAAGGTGGGATATCTATAATATTTCCAATTATACATACAGTAACTCCCTATACAGGCATAATCCCAACTTTTGGAAAAGCAGAAATTCTAATCTCATTCCTAAAAACTTAATACAGCCAAGAGCATATGCATTGCTGTGATATATATCCCCCCAGGATAGAATATTCCAGTATTTGAAAACATATTATCCTGGATAACAGATACAATCACAAATTAAATTATCCTCCTGGTTGATGTAAACATTGACTGGGGTTCAGGTGCCTAGGCAGTGAGACATTTCCCTGTGGTACATTTGACTGGGGACACATGGCTGAAGTGACATTCAGCTGCAGAGAAATATGGCTGTTTGCAAATTCCCTGTGGGCACAGAGAAGCACACACTGCCATGCCCACAGCTTTAATAACCAAATACACAAAGGGTAAACAATGCCCATGGTCCCCAAGGGAACATGAGACAGCAGACAATATGGCAGGCATCAGCAGCAGGCTGGCCAGAGGGCATGTCAGTGGCAGTAAAAATGCAGTGCACAATAGGCAGTGCCTTTATAATTGGAGTGTGTGGACCACTACCCCCTTCACAGTGTCTATGGAACATTACCTAAAACGCGTCTATATCACTTTATCGAAAGCTTACTTAATTGAATCAGTAAAGGTTGAACTTTATTGATCGATTTAAGTAAAACATCGAATCACATAAAAAAAAGAAAATTAAAAAAAAAAAACTAAATGGCATAGACAGAGGGGCAAGCCCCCCTACACCCCCCACACCCCCCTACTTAAATATACCAACTCTGAGACCGCACTACATTGAGGTAAATGGAAATCTCCCTTTACGGAGATTTCCGTTTACCTGCACAATGTTCTTCACTTTCGATATTATCGTGCCGACAATATCAGACTCGATATTGTCAGCTTACGACAATGTGAAGAAGACCCACTTAAAACACATACCGGAGCATAAATGTGACTACAATAGCCTTCAGGATTTCCTCCATTCTGTAGCCCACTTCTACATGTTGTAGTTATATAAGTATGTACTGTACACTTACCACAACACTCATTACTTCTTCTGTCGCCATGCCTTTGGCTATTAAAGCTGTGAGTATGGCAGTGTGTGCTTCTCTTTGCCCACAGGGAATTTGCAAACAGCCATATTTCTCAGCAGCTGAATGTCACTTCAGCCATGTGTCCCCAGTCAAATGTACCACAGGGAAATGTCTTACTGCCTAGGCACCTGAACCCCATCAGCATGAACCTCTTTGGATTCAGTCAACTTATTAATACACTAACAAGATATGGTAAAAATAACCCCCAACAACCTGTCCTGGATTGGATTCTGGTTACCAGCCCATCTAATTTTACCTCCTCAGGTACCCTCCCTTTTACATAAAGTGATCAACTGCCAGCTTATACCCACAGGAGTATTACACAGCTAACAAAGGAACATAAGATGAAAACTACCCATAATCCCTCCATATTCTTCAAGGAGTCTTTCATTGAATCTCTGAAGGCAGATAACTGGTCCATCCTAAAAGACTTCCCTTAAATGATGCAGTTGAATATTTCAATGCAGCATTTCTAAATATTCTTAACACATTAGCCCCAGAGTGTACAAAAGCATTAAAAACAGCCATGCCCCATGACTCATAAACCAATCCAATGCCTTATGAAAGACAGAGACAAAGCATGGATTAACTGGCAAAAGAATAAGAATGACAAGTTACCAACTATTCAGACAGCTATGAAACCAAGTCAAGAAACAAGTTAATAGTGATAAAAAGTCTTATTATACTCAGCTACAAGGTAGCCATAAAAACAACCCTTAAAAATTCTGATCCTCCATATCCTCTCTCATCAACCCAAGTACAAAAAAGAATCCCACCCCTAACTTAGACATTCCACCTCTTCAAACAGCTACCTATTTCAATACATACTTCATAGAATGCATAGTCAACGTAACCTGAAACTCATCTAACACACCCCCTTCCACTCAGCAACTCCTCCTACCTTAGCCCCTACCATATTTCCTTCACAAAACTCACCTATCTGTAACCTCTCCGATATACATGCAGACAACTCCACCCCCTGTACCTTTCAACCAATTTCTATAACCCTCATGAAAAACTTTTACATAAACTAAAACCCTGATCCTCCTCATTTGACAACCTTACCCCCAGAATACCTAAATCTAGTTGCAGATGCTATAGCATATCCAATCAGCATTCTTATTAAAAGATCAGTAACTTGATCCTGTGACCCTAACTTGTGGAAAATGGCACACATTACCGCATTGCATAAAGGAGGTAATTCCACTGACATTTCAAATTTCCATCCCATAACCATCCTACCTCCCCTCTCTAAAATCCTTGAAAGATGTATCCATCAGCAATTTCTCCACTGTCTCTTAGAGAATAAAATAATTATCAATACTTAACATGGATTCCGGCCAGACCACAGCACCTCAACTGTATTACTATGATTTACATACACTGTCAATAAGGCTTGCAACTGTAATAAACTTGTATCTGTAGTATTTGTAGATCTATCAAAAGCCTTTGACATGATCTCTCACAGGAAACTGCTCAATCAACTCTCCCCCTACATCTAGCATCTCCATCTAGTTCTTAAGCTATCTTGCCAACAGGCAACAAGCTGTAAAATGGCAAGGATCTATCTCCACATATCTTCCCACTTCCACAAAAGTCCACCAAGGATCTATCCCTGACCTTCTACTGTTCAATAGTTTTTTATCAATAAGCTATATTCATTTTCTTCTAAAGGCACCTTGACTTAATATGCAGATGACTCTATATCATCTCCTCTTTGAAGACTTTAACTCATCTCCAAGAAATCACTCAACAACCTGTCATCTCTATTGAAACATGGCTTACAATGACACAGCTCCTACCCAACCCCCAAACACCAAACTCCTCCTCTTTATCCCAAAATCATACACCCCTACCAAAGTATCTTTCAAAATCTTTTCAGCAAATGGCACTTAAATTGAGTTAATCCACCATACCAAACTATTAGGAGTTATAACAGACAATGATCTTAAATTTGACTTCCTCATCCAAAGCAATATCAAAAAAAACACCAAAAACTAGGCATGCTATACAGAAACGATCATTTTCTGAGCACACCTACAAAAATACTCTAGCCAAAACCTAGCTTTTGTCCTCCCTACTTTATGGAGCACCAGTTCTAATAATTTACAATTCTCCATAATAAAAAAACAGACTTGAAATCTGCTACAACAAAATTGTCAAGTTTACTACTAATTCATCCTCCTTTGCCCTGTAAAGCTCTGCATACCTTTAGCTGGCTGGAACGTCCCTACCACCTCTCCTACACTCCTACATTCAACTTATAATGGTACATAAAATACATAAAGCATTAGCCTGCCCAGCTCTTTCTTCTTTAATCAATATGTATCTTCAAAAAAATAGTTTGAAAGACAAACAACTTCTCATCATAGCCAAATATATACCATGGACAACGCCTGTATTCATACTTAGTAGCAAAAATTAGAACTCCTTACTGTAACCACCAGGTCAATTTCTAACCTACCCACCTTTAAATGCTTCCTAAAAGAATACATTACAAAATCTTGGACCTGCTCCTGTGCCAATCCCATCTGGACTTATTATATTTCATTCACTCCTTCAACCTAGCTCACACTTCACTACCCTCTACAGCCTTCTACTCCACTCCTTTTTATTTTTCCTCACTACCTAACCTTATTTAATTCACCTCTGCAGACCTTTACCTCTTTCTTCTCTACTCACCCGCCTGTAGTCTTCTTATAATCTCCTTCTCTACAGCCTTCTTCCTTCTATAGCCATAATATGAATATTTCTCTCATACTAAGACATCTCTCAGTTTCACCTCACTGTCTCTAATCATGTAATCTCTGATATCTCTTTAAATATCTACACAAATACTTCCAAAAATGAAAAACTGGCAAAACAACAGAAAGGAAGCAGCGAGGACACTAAAACACACTGTTTATTCCCGATAAATGTAAGCGCTTTCGTCAGTAGTAGTAGTAATACACTAACTTCTTCAGACAAAACACAAACAATCACATACTATGCCTTAAATAATCCTTAATTATATAATTAATTGATTGAATGATTGACAACCATGGTTAAATGACTATAAATATAACAATGAAAACAGGAATGATAAAATGCTTCAGATTAAATTACTTGGAAATAAAATTAGAATTAAATAAAAATAGAAATTCAAAACTTCTCAGTCAGCCAAAAAGTAATTAATTAGGTAATAAATATGAAGTTTCACCATATATATAAAATCTTTTTTGAGAGAAATTTTTATATGTGCAAATAATATTTACTTAATTAATCTATTGTGCCCATTAATATTGATCAACAGAAGTAACAAACCTGACCTATATGTATAATACAAGGACAGCCAGGATAATCAATTCTAAAAATTAATAAAAGTATTAATAATTAAAAATGAAAAATAAAAAATAAAAATATAAGAATATATAAATAATTCATGCACAGTTCAATAACTCCAGGGACCAAGACAAAAGATAAAAATGTCACTACTCAAATATTGCTATCTAGCAAGAGCAAGTTTAAGCAAACATTTGATAGATAAAAACTCATTAAGGCTTGGTGGAATTTATGCTGATGTGCTGACTTGCCATTTTAGTTCGCACTTCTCTAGTTTCAGCTCCCATGGTCCTCCCCTAATATTATGCTCAACTTGTTGTAAGACAGCAAACCCGAATTTATGGTTAGGGTAATTTATAATGTGTCTCGTTAAGACATTGGTGGTAATATTTTTGTTAATGCTATAAAAGTGTTCATATATTCTTTGCTTAATTTTTCTCTTAGCTTTACCAATGTGATAGGCTTCACAGCATTCACATAGTGCTCCATAGATGACCCCCTGAGTATCGCAATTAAGCTTTCCTTCTATGTGGTATATTTTGTCCCTAATTCTAACTTTATTTGTTGTTTTAATATGTTTACATTGTGGACATCTACCACATCTGGTCATACCCATCCCTCGCTTAATCAATTTTTTCATTTCAACAAGGCACTTTAGATTAGATCCTCTTTGGAAAGTCATTAGGGGTGCCTGTCCTAATTTTGTAAGGCTATTGTCTTCCATAATAAAGGACCAATTTTTGGTAAGGATATCCCTGATGTTTTGAGAGTCCAAAGAATAAACCCTGATAAATCTATTGTCTATGTCAGGGGTTGGATGTTCTTCTATTGGTGGACTAGATTCATCCCACATTAAATGTTTGTGCTCGTAACCCCTACAAACAATAGGGCAGAAATGGCCTGATAATCTATTCCTATTGACTTCTTCAAAAATTATGTTGTGGAACCCTGATGGGTAGCCTCTTTTAAGGAACATAGATTTTAATAAAGCACATTCAGCTGTGAAGTCATCAGAATCAGAGACCATTCTGGCTGCCCTAACAGCTTGCCCTTTAACTACTGCCTTTTTCTGATGATACGGATGACTGCTTGTAAAGTGCAGGAAGGCATTTGAATACATGGGCTTAAGTTAGACTGTGGTTCTGTACCTTTGGTTAGGGCTAACTTTTCTTATATGAACATCCAAAAAGTTAATATCTATCATACCCACTTGGAATGTAATGTCCAAGAAGGTAGTGAAGGATTTAATGTTGGTAATGAATGTTTCAATCAGGTGTACTTCCCCATTCCAGATGAAACACATGTCATCTTGGTACCTTGTGTAGCAGACAATATGTTCCTTATAAAGTGAGTCATTAAGCAAAAATGTCCTCTCCCAAAAGGCCATGATGCAGTTGGCAAAGCTACTGCCACATGATGACCCCATCGCTATTCCACTCTTTTGTAAAATTAGTGCCCCATTGAACTACAAAAAATTGTTTGCTAAAGCTATCTCCAACAGAGTTTCAATAATGTTGATGTCATTATCATCCATACCTTTCATATGTAGAAATTTTCTAACCCATTTGATACCTAATAAGTGGGGAATAACGGTTTAGAGATCTTTAATGTCCACTGTTAAAAAGACAAATTTATCTTTAAAATCTAAATTATTAATGCTGTTAAGAAAACTTCATGAATCATGGCATATTTGTGGTTCAGACTTGACAAAAGGTTTCAGTTTATGGTCAACATATTTTGCACATGCATATGTGACAGAACCTCTCCCATCAACTATAGGTCTAAATGGGAGATTGTTAATATCTTTGCGCAATTTAGGGGACCCAAAACGTGTTGGTATGATGGGTGCTGGCATTATTAGATATTGGAGAGTGTCCAAGTCAACACTTCCTTCAAGAAACAGATCATTAAGTATATTGTTAATATAAAAGGGGCTACCCATCAGGGTTCCTCAACATAATTTTTGAAGAAGTCAATAGGAAAAGATTATCGGGCCATTTCCGCCCTATTGTTTGTAGGGGTTACGAGCATGAACATTTAATGTGGGATGAATCTAGCCCACCAATAGAAGAACATCCAACCCCTGACATAGGCAATAGATTTATCACGGTTTATTCTTTGGACTCTCAAAACATCAGGGATATCCTTACCAAAAATTGTTCCTTTATTATGGAAGACAATAGCCTTACAAAATTAGGGCAGGCACCCCTAATGACTTTCCAAAGAGGACCTAATCTAAAGTGCCTTGTTGAAAGGAAAAAATTGATTAAGCGAGGGATGGGTATGACCAGATGTGGTAGATGTCCACAATGTAAACATATTAAAATAACAAATAATGTTAGAATTAGGGACAAAATATATCACATAGAAGGAAAGGTTAATTGCGATACTCAGGGGGTCGTCTATGGAACACTATGTGAATGCTGTGAAGCCTTTTACATTGGTAAAACTGAGAGAAAAATTAAGCAAAGAATATATGAACATCTTTATAGTGTTAACAAAAATATTGCCACCAATGCCTTAGCGAGACACATTATAGATTACCCTAACCATAAATTCGGGTTTGTTGTCTTACAACAAGTTGAACATAATATTAGAGGAGGGTCATGGGAGCTGAAACTAGAGAAGTGCGAACTAAAATGGCAAGTCAGCACATCAGCATATATTCCACCAGGCCTTAATGAGTTTTTATCTATCAAATGTTTGCTTAAACTTGCTCTTGCTATATAGCAATATTTGAGTAGTGACATTTTTATCTTTTGTCTTGGTCCCTGGAGTTATTTAACTGTGCATGAATTATTTATATATTCTTATATTTTTATTTTTTATTTTTCATTTTTTATTATTAGTACTTTTATTAATTTTTAGAATTGATTATCCTGGCTGTCCTTGTATTATAAATATAGGTCAGGTTTGTTACTTCTGTTGATCAATATTAATGGGCACAATAGATTAATTAAGTAAATATTATTTGCACATATAAAAATTTCTCTCAAAAAAGATTTTATATGTATGGTGAAACTTCATATTTATTACCTAATTAATTACTTTTTGGCTGACTGAGAAGTTTTGAATTTCTGTTTTTATTTAATTCTAATTTTATTTCCAAGTAATTTAATCTGAAGCATTTTATCGTTCCTATTTTCATTGGTCATTTAACCGTGGTTGTCAATCAGTCAATCAATTAATTGTTAATTAATTAATTGCTGCTTCCTTTTTGTTCTTTAAATATCTAATTAGAATTGTCTCAGGCCTTCTTTAACATATACTAATCTATGTAACAAATAATACGACTACTGAATGTTTTCCTCGCATATTCTCTTTGGCTCATGTTATTTTTATTGCACTCTGCCATGAAACATATGTTCTATGTTTTGATCATTGCAACATTTTTCCACTCATGTTTGTACTGTAACATGGTAATTTGGGATTTTAAATATCTGTACTTGAGTGCTGAAATATTGTGATTGTGGAGCTTTTCTCCATGGGTCTCTACTGAAAGTAGATACATTCTGGTCTGCTCAGACTTTCTCGGTAAACAAATGTCAGATAAATAAATCTGATGAGATGTGAAGGGGCCAGAACTTAATCGTCAGTATATTTGCACAAATCTTTGTTTCATCTAAGGAAAGACATGTAGATCTTCATCTGGACAAAACTATACCATCCTTGGGTTCCCTTCAGAATTGTGTACCACTGAAATCCTGAATTTCAGTAGCCAGAGACCAGAAAGGCGAAAGTGCAGAATACCAAAACCCCAGAAGCGTGAATTTCAAAATCCCAAAGTTCAAAGATTTTGAATTAGCGGTTCTGGTGTTGCAGTGTGTGAGTGGATGGTTGGAGATGTAGGTCAATGTTTGTGTTGTATAGGTTTTGGGTGGGGACTTTAGTGTGTGTCTGTGTGTTTTGTTAGTGTAATGTGTGTGCGAGGGGAATGTAGCTTGTGTAGTGGTGTTTTTGTGTGTCTCTGTAGTACGACCTCAGAGTTAGTATATTTAAGTAGGGATGTGGGGGGCTTAGCCCCCCCCACTTGGGAGATGCACGGGGGCTTGCCCCCTGCGTGTATGTAGGGTAGGTGTTTGTGTGTGTGTAGGGAGGTGTATGTTTGTGTCTGTGTGTAAGGTATGTTTAGTATAGAAGTCGCAATTTTAAATTTCGCTCTTCTGGGGTTTCGACTTTATGGATTTTCGGCTTCATTGTCTTGAGATACTGAAATTCAAGATTTCAGTATTCCAAGATTATGAAGTGAATCTGCCATCCTTACATCAATTAGGAAAGATAGTTATCTGAGATACCTTTTATGGAGGTTAACTATGCCTCTATTACTACATTTTTTTTAAAAAAAAAAGAGCCCTCAGAGGTTTCTTAAAAATGGTTAACAGATTTTATGAGGATCTGCATGTATTCCATATACCCTCAATGCCTTGACTGATGGTTTAATTCTGACACACTTATTTGTGTCTAGGTCATTTACAGAAAGAGTAGACTGGAACTACCTACTTCTGTTACTGCAGGAAGATTTGCGTCGTCCAGCAGGAATTATCAGGGTCCACCTTCATCCTTTAAGTTTGTCAAAAAGAACAACTTCAGAAATTAGTGCAAAACAGCTACTACGTATTAATTTACAAGGGACTTACTGTTAGTTTGTCTTCATTTCACCTAATTGTTGTTTTTGTCGTTTCTCCTTTTTTTAAGTCTGAAATCTAAAAGTCTGTCTTTGTTATGCCTATGGGACCACTGCTGTTTCCAAACTAAGCTAAATATTCAGAGACAGTCTAGTTTACCAGGGCAGCGCAGTTGCACGGAAGTTAGCATTGCTGATTCATAGCACTTATTTTTCTTGGCTGGGGTGCCTTCTGCATGAAATCTGCTTGCTGTCTTTGTGTTTATGTGCGATTTTGCCAAATGGTCTGGTTTCTTCCCACATCTTAATGACATGACATAGATGAGCAACTTATAAACAAAATTACTTGTGTGTGGTTGTGTCTGTGTGTGTGGTTGTGTCTGTATGTCTGTGTGTGTGTGTGTGTGTGTGTGTGTGTGTGTGTGTGTGTGTGTGTGTGTGTGTGTGCGCACATGCGGTAATGTACAGAGGGGCATGTGTGTGAGCGTGTTCATGTCTGTTTGTCTATCTACCTGTCTCTTGTGATGGACTGGCATGCTGTACAGGCCCAATGAGGGCTAACATAGTCTCTGGGTTCTCCAATGCTCATGAGATGAAGTGTGAACTAGAAAATGAACAAATAGTACCTACAAATAAATTTAGCTAAAAGTATTTCCTTCAGATCTTGGCTTTTAAAACCAAACTTGAATTTCTATTTTACCTAGGTGCATGAGGATTAAGGTGGGAAATGATACCAGAGGAATTATGTAGCAAAGCAATTCCCATGTTGTTCATTAGAAATGCCAAGCTGTAGTTGGTCATAGGAAAAAAGTGGGTACACTCTTCTGTGTTGCTTATTAATTTTAAGTTCTAGGTATGTGTGTATAGTGACTGATGTCTGACTTGAAAGAGTGCATGGAATTATACGTTTGCCGGATTAGTGCAAGTTTGACTGTGGACCCTGTGCAGTCAGTTGTCCAGTCTATTATGTGTATTAACAGAAGTGCAAGTCTACTCAAGAAATAGGAAATTCAACAGGAGCCATGTCTTTTTTAGCAAAAAAAAAAACGTATTTATGACTGTAGCAAACTGATGACTTTCCAAAGGGTACCACAGTGTATTTTTTGGCACTTTGTTTCAGTCCATGATTTTGGCACTGGTTATTTATTTGAGACCAACCTTCCTGCAGGATGGCTAAGTCATTTTGGCATTCAATGACTGATCCTCAGTTGTAGTCATCTGCAAACTTAGTCAACTAGACCCCTTTTTTCTGACTTTTATTTCAGTAAAGTAGATGCCAAACAGGAAAGATCCCAGCACAGGACCTGGAGGACACCACTGGCGACTGGTCTCCTTGTGGAGGGTAATGTCTCCTATTTTGATTTCCTGCTTCCTGTCTGCTAGCCAGTTAGCAAGCCAGTGGATTATACAATACACAGCCATATTGTCTTATATAAATGATATTGCACAGGTGAAATACATTAATATTGCAATATATTAAACAGATATTACAGAAATATTTAAAAAAGAATATGCATTGTCATTAATAAGTTTGTAAACAATGTTATGAGTTGTACAAATTATGTCACGGACTTTTCAGTATCACAGCATGCCATTTGACAGATGCTAAATAATTAATGTACTCCTTACTAGTTATAATTACGTGGATTACTAGTTATGACCACATGGATTCCTAGTTATAATCACATGGAGTACTAGTTGTGACCACGTGGTTTTTATCATACCTGTAGTAACAAAATCATGGAATAGTGCTATTAAATTTATAATCTACTACTATTTTATGGAAATGCATATAGAGATGTCACACAGAAAATGCAGTGATGCGGTATACCTTGTACCAACCCGCTTGATACAAACTTGTCTTTTTTATCAAGGAGCCCAACAACATTGCTCCTTTTTAATAAAACAGCATCTTTTAGGTGATGATGGCATGCATAATTGCATTTTTTGACATACATCACTTTTATTATTCTGTTTGGTTTATGTAGTTCCTTGTATATTTACCACTGATAGAACTTGATGCCCAAGAAGGCTTCTAAGTAGATGATGCCATCCTTCAACATTATTTTGGCTTCTTGGAAAGCCAGTTGAAATATATCAGAATGACTCCAAAAGATTATGCAAAAACATGGAGGCTGTCTAGTTGTTCTTGCTTTCAGTGCCACACTCCTGTCAGAAGTGTAGTCACTATCAAAAATTCACAGTTGTTTACCTCGTTATGGCACATCACTACATATGCTATTGAATGTGTCCTTCATATGCTCAGGATGTACAAACACAGGTGCAGGAATTTTGTTTCACCAGAATAGCAAAGGAGTTATTTCCAAAGTATGAAACTAACAATATATATTTATGGATTTATTTAATTAATCCACTCCCAGTTAGACGTTGCCCGTTCGATTCTCAGTTAGAGCGTCTTCTGTGTAGCGACATGCGTGAATGGGCGTTCCTTCGTTGAAGGTTGTGCATTCGGCCCGGCAAGCCAGTACATAAAAATCTAGTGCCAGTCATTAGCGGACCAGAGTTCCGCTGTGGCGACCCCTAACCGGGAAATGCAGAAAGACACAAACAAACTTTTTATTGACAAGAAATTTATCGACACATTTTCATAGAAAGTTTATTTGACTAACAAACATTTTTAGGTAATTTTATCTAAAATGCTCAAGACAAAGAAAAGGCACCAAAAAAGCACCAAAAATAAATGATTTTGCAGGGGGCAAGCTCCACTGTGTCCCCATACCCCCTTACTTAAATATACTAACTCCACGGTTGCACAAACACTGTGATAGTTACATACAGACAACAATGATGCACTGTGTGTGGTGTTTTCTCATTTCGCTGTGGTTGTGGACTGCGGATTTAATATATTTAAGAAAGGAGCATTTTATATTTTATATATATATATATATATATATATATATATATATATATATATATATATATATATATATATATATATATATACACAAACAATCAAAACTCAGAATATCTAAACAAAATATCAACAAAATTTCAAAATTTAAAACAGGGATAGCCACACACAACAGTATTCTCAGCACATGAACTTTGTCTCCTGCTATGAGCTATCAGTCATAGCAGCAAACAGCTCAAATTTGACTTTGACAGATATGAAGGGGAGGTGTTTAGGGGGAGGGGAGATGAGTTTAAGGACTACAACTCAGCCATAACAAAATAATCAAAACTGGCTACTTTAGAAAGAAAAGGAAGCAGCAAGCACTGAGAATACTGTTCTGTGTGATTATCCCTGCTTGTCTTTGAAGTAGTAATTGACAAGCAAGAAATAGTAATTAAACCTGAATGAATAAAAGAAAGCAGGGTATAACTGGTAATGCAGGTAAAGTAAATGCATTGACAGGAGCTTATGGGTTCTGATGTAATATTTTAAAGCCAAATACTGCATTATGGGATACTTAGAGGTACGCTAAAAAAATCAAGATGCTGAACACCATGTGGGTCACCATGGACCTACATTTAAAATATTTTAAAAAAGTGTACAGAATCCAAACGTGGTGTTAAAATGTAGGAAACATCAAGACATGATGAAATAAACATGTTTTTTTTCAGTATGTGGGTGTGGTTCTCCTTTAATAAACTCTTCAAGAAACATGGTATATTGAAACAAACAATACATTTTATCACTGTTCTCCAGTGGTTCATGTCTAGTGCTACCAAATCATCCCACATGCTTAACTTCAACTCCACCTCCAGTTTATGACCCCACCATCCTAACATTTGCTTTTCCAATAACTTCTCTATCATAATCCCTCTATAATAATCTCATTTATACCTCCAAAAATGCTAAATTAAAATCACTAAGTTTAGTAGTATCCTTACTTATTCTTACAAATTAACCAATAGGTAATGGATTTATGAGATGGGCACTTGTCTCCTGCAAAAAACTATTAGCACCTGTCTTTTTATGAAACAGTTTGTATAGATTAAGTCACTGATCTCTCTAATAATTGTGTGAGCCGAACGATTTACTACATTATCACACCAGTGGTAAACAAAATGCAGTCCTCCTTCATTACTACTTAATATAGCAACAAATACCATCTACAAACCATTATAAATCTATATAATGCATATAAAGTACTGCATTAGTAAGAAATCATCACTAACAAATATTTCCCTGTCAGATAAGATATTACTGTATTAGCATATGAAGGAACATAGGGGAAATTCATGGCTGTTCCACATTTCTGCAAAAAACAGTCTCTACCATATTTAAAATATTGTTAGTGTAACAAAGACAACACAAAAGAAGTATAAGGACCTTCTCCCACAAAATAGGAAACTAACTTCAAGAGAAGGTCCTTATGCTTTACATCAAACACATCTCCATCATATGAATATAGGGTGTATATTTGCATGTTAACAGGGCAGAAAATCGAATGCTGTTACATCGGCACATATTGAATGAAATGTCACTATCTTGAACATCCAGAACAGCGATTTTTTTCCTAGAGGAAAAAATTGCTGGGCCATTGTCAGGAATTTGCCGTTTCCTCCACTGTAGTGTGATCTTGGAGTCAGTATATTTAATTGGGGGAGTGGGGGGAACCCCCCCCCCTTTATTTTGTCTGTCAGTTTGTTTGTTTGTTTGTTGTTGGCCCAGCAATTTTTTTTCCATGGGAAAAAAAAATTGCTGTTCTGGCCATTCAAGATAGTGACATTTCCTTCAATATGTGTTGACATAAGGGCGTTCAATTTTCTGCCTTGCTGACATGCTAATATAGACCCATGAATATAATGAAATGTTTCTAATGTCCCAGTCTTTATAAAAAGTTTATTCAGCTGTAACAAAATTATCAGAACTAGAGTCCATATGTTCCACTGTTGTCACATCATTTTTAAACCAACATCTCAACCTCAACTTTCTACACAACAGAAACAATTCAGTTTGTTCATTGTCTCACAAAAGTATTGCCATGAGTTCAAAACTCAGTCTCTTGTTTAACCAGGCAAAGATGACTTCATCTAAGTCAAAATCAGACAAGTCCAGTATCTGTAAATGTTGTCCAATCAGTTTACCAGTGTCTTCTCCTTCTTGCATACCAACCTCTAGTAGCACCTCTTGTCACCCTTAAATGACTTCTCTCTTCATGTATCACCAGAGCCATATCTCTAGAGTGATTTTTAAAAAGCAACTGAATGTTGATCATCTTCCTCAAGAGAAGAAAGCTCTGAACTCAGCCCCAATTTAGATGATAATGCTGTATTCAAATCAGACTTACTTTTTCAACTGCTAATCCACATGGTTTTACACCACTGCAAAAAAAAAACATATTTCATAGGTTCATAGGTTCATACTAGTCTATCTGCCCTAGGGCATTTATAAGCCTAGCCAGAGTGTGTTTGGCTTTCGCCACCCATTTTAAATTAATTTTGCTATGCCTTTTTTTGAGGTTAGTATACTGTGCCTCTGTCTAACAGTGACACAGAAGTGATAGCCGGGGTAAACCTATGATCTTCCATCCACTCATCAAGATTCCTCTTGAAGAGAGTCAATGTGGGACTCTGCCTAACCTGGACTGGGATTTTATTCCAGAGTGAAGGGAGCCTCTGGGTTATGAATCTGTCCCTCCAGCATGTCCTATTTATTTCAGTGCTGAGGTTCAAGTCTCTTGCGCGCGTAGCTCGATGGGATTTGGATTTTCTGAGGTGCAGCATGTCCATTAATTCCGGGTTGGACATGGCTTTATACATCAGGCACAGATCGCCTCTGAGCAGGCAGTATGCCACTGAGTAGAGCTTTAGTTTCTTTAACCGGGCAGCATATGGCATCTGTTTGAGCCCTTTGATCCTCTTGGTGAGGTACTTTTGGGGTCTTTCCAGTTGCTGCAGGTGTCTGGTAAGGTACATCCCAAAAGGGCATTGTACTCAATTATGGGCCTGATGAGGGATGAGTAAAGAGGCATGATGACCTCCTCTGATCTAGATGTGAATCCCTTCATGATTAGGTGGGCTATATAAAATGTTTTTCTAACCACTTTGGCCACGTGGTTGTCAAATGAGAGATTGCTATCAACTTGGGTCCCCAGGTCCCTAATGACTTCTTCTGTACTTAATGGATTACCACCTATGTGGTAATTTATGGGCACTTTGTTTTTGCCAAAGGGGATGACTATACACTTTTTGGCATTTAGCTTGAGGCCATGGCTCTGGCACCAGTTGTCTATTTCTATGAGGCCCTTTTGGAGGATGCTTGTGTCAGCTGGAGAGTTGATTATGGCGCCCAGTTTGCAGTCATCTGCGAACTTGGTCAGCCACAGTCCTTCCGTGTTGGCCTGTACCACCGAGAAATATATACCGAACAAGAGAGGTCCCAGGACTGAGCCTAGTGGGATGCCACTTGTAACTGGTTTGGAGTCTGACATGGCTCCAGCAATTCTAACCATGTGGGGTTCTGTCCTTGAGCCAGTTTGCAACCCATCTAGTGACATAGGGGTTTATATTTAAGCTGGTGAGCTTATCTATAATGCCCGAGTGGGGTATTGTATCGAAGGCTTTTGCGAGGTCCAGGTAGGCTGTGTGGACCACCTTCCCCTCATCAATGGCCTTGGTGACTGTTTCAAAGAAATCAACCAGGTTGAAGAGGCAGGATCTGCCCTTAACAAAGCCAAACTGGGTAGTATCCAGTGTCTGTAGGTCCCCAATATCTTTATTTATGAGGTCCATGATGATCCTTTCCATAGCTTTGCAGACCAAGCTAGTCAGGCTTATGGGGTGATAGTTTCCAGGATCTGTTGAGGCACCACCTTTGTGGAGAGAGACCACTGCTGCTGTACGCCACTCTTTGGGTACATATCCTGTAGTAAGGCTAAGATTGAACAGTAGTTTTATGTTTGGGTTTAGCTCTTCTTTGAGTTCATGTAGGATGCAGCCCGGGACACCATCTGGTCCCATTGATGCTGTGTTTTTGCTTTGGAGAGGGCGGCTCTTACCTGAGCATCTGAGATGTCAGGGGCAGCACTCTGTTGGGATAGATATTTGCCCTTTTGGTGGGAGGGGGAGAAGTTTGCACTGAAGCTGTCAGCTAGGATGTTGGCAATGTCTGTGGGCTCGGTGTATTTTTTTTCATTTTGGACTAATTCTGAGCATATCTGGGAATTCCCACCCAGGTTCCTAACATAACTAAAGAAAGCCTTGTGATTATCCTTAGTGTCCTGTGCAATTTTTCTCTCGAAGCTGGCCTTAGACGATTTTATGAGTGCCCGTAGTTTTTTGCTAATACTGATCAGAGATGCCTTCCCTTTTTGGGATTTTGCTCTATCATGTAGTAGCTTCCTCCTTCTATTGTATAGTTTGTTTATGGCTGGGGTCCACCAGACAGGACGTCTGCCTTTGGAGGATTGGGTCTTGGTTTTATTTGGGATTGCATGATCCATGCATTCCTGAAGGTGTTCATAGAATGCGTTTATAAAGGATTATAATTTATTATAATTTATTATATATATATATATATATATATATATATATATATATATAATATTTTTATTATAATTTCTATTATTATAATCATGGTGATCCCTCACCATTTTGTCTTCTATCTCTCAATATTAGCCATCTCCATGTTTTTACTTTATTCTTCTATTTCCATCAAGTTAGATTGCAAAAGATCTAAAAGATTTAAGTTGTGTGTAGATAGTTTGTTTCTTACACTGACTTCTGCCTATATGGGCCCAGTTCATGGCAGAAAAGTGTCTTTGAACCAGTTTTCTTACCCAGTTAACAAATAGAAAATAAATAAAGTTTTAGTGGCTTTACATCATTGACAAAAACTGGGTGGTGCTGGGGTGCAGTGGATAACCTTGTCACCTTACAGCAAGAGGTTCTCCAGTTCAATTCTTGGCTGGGGTGCCTTCTGTGTGGAGTCTGCATGTCCTCCCTGTGTTCATGTGGGTTTCCTCTGTGTACTTCGGTTTCTTTCCACATTCCAAAGACATGCATCTGGAGCATTTCTCCCTTGGCCTCCACTGAAAATAAGCTCTGTCCTAGACAGACTTTCCCAGTCAACAAATGTTAAATAAATAAATGAATAAAAAGAGTAGATTTAAATTTTCACATATAAATAAATAGAACACTCCAACCACCCTAGATAACAGAGAAAAAAAAAGAAAGCAGAAAAATAATATACTTTCTGCCTTAAATACTTAGACAAAGACTTCCTTGTTAAAACCAGGATTCTTTCTTAATAAGTTAATTTGATGGACTATCAGTCCAAACAAGCTAACAAAAATACAAAGCCAGGCATTCCCCAATGGATAAAAAAATATATACTTATTCATGGAAACCTGATAAGCCCAAAAACTGCGGTTACCAGAACCTATGAATATGGTACTAGATACACCCTGTGTAACATTAAGAAAAAGGACAGCACTGATCCATACCACCACTATTGATGCTAAGCATCACAAAACATTACCTCATCTCAATAAGTCAGCTTAGGACAAAATCTTTACAGCATACTATTTTTAAGATTAATCTGCCTATACACAGGGCAACAAGAGTTTGCATCTTGCGGTAATACACCAAATTGTTAACACAAAAAATTATTTTTACATAACATACTCATTTCCCAGAACTTAATTTACCAAATTCCCCGATCCGTCAGTCTACTTTACATCAGATTGCCTGCTGTTTTGTCTCTGTATCATATGGTTCCCAAAATGGGGAAGTTTTCTTTGTTTTTATTTCATTTTATTTTGCCTCTTTGGAGCAGACTATCAGCTGTGACTATTGCATCTCATTGAGCTTGTGTGCTGCGACCAGCCATGAAAGTCTAGTAAAAAAACCTAAGAGAATACACCAAGAACCAGCTGTACTTCATAAAGAAACAACATACAGTGACTCAAACAACAAAATAGAAAGTGTGATTACAAAAGGAAGACGTTTATTGTTTTGCACTTTTGTCCTCTGCAATGTAACACTTCCAGTGAACACTATTAAACATATATAAAAACCTTTATATATAATTAAGCAAATCACCTGATACAATCTTACTGGTAGACTGAGATGGTCAAACAAAACCTATCCCTGCAGAATTCATATAAAGAATGATACGACTGAAATATATTTTTTAATAGCTTTAATCTTACAATATAACATTCATAACCTAGCTGCTCTCAACTTCAGATCACTTAAAACAGACAAGTTATCATTAAGCCCTGGGGTAGCTTCTCCAATTAGCCTTAGCTGCCAGTATAGTTCTTTGTAATTTGCAATATTTCCTTATTCATCTTGGCAGAAAAAACTCTTTTTAATTTGTCCAGTATAAAAACAATATGCACTATATGCAATTTTAAATGAGGAATGCACAAAAAAGTCTGTGGCAATACTCAGTTTGTAATGTTTTGCCTGTGCAAAGAATGATCAGATGAGCGGATAATTAGTACAGTAGTAATTTTTTGACAAAGCTATATGATATGAAGAAATGTGTCTTCCTTTTTCTATGCTATATTCAAAACAAATACATAAAAAAATATTGAGTTGTTCCCTAGTAATTCCTGGAAATACTCTTGTAAATTGCAATCTAGTAAGTAAAACAGTGTATAAAAAGTATTTTCCTTGACTTATTTTAATACAGTACTTTGGGAACATATGTGAGTTACCTGTCTCCTCTCTACAAAGAACAGTGTGACTTTTTCTGTGCAAGTAATATATGATGATTTGGTATATTCAGTAATGATTGATTTTTGCACTATGCTAGGAGAAAAATGGATGAAAATTTGTTAGTTTAGAGTCATAGAAGCTTTCACTGTAAAGACAGGAAGCCAAATTAATGTCCACTGAATGACTTGTGTGCTGAATCATGCAAGATAATCTACCTGTCACCAATACAGGTTAAGTGAATGTGACCTGTAGCTAAGAATTTAATGAACAGTGACTATAATCAGCACTCTGTTTTTTGTGAGATTTTCTGACTGTGAAAATATAACTGTTTAGTGGAGACTCCAGTGGAGCTGAAAATGCAAGTTTTACATCATGTTTTCTGCTTATTATCCAGTACTCAACAAGCCTTATTGTCTCTATCTTTGAAGCACCTTGAGTGTTGTCATATTTTAAACTTGCACATTGACTAGTAAGAGGAAAAAAGTGTGCACACAGAAGGTAATGTCAATAACAGGAAGAAAAGCTCATTCACAATAGCAGTTATGAATGCAGTTTTTAATAACTGCAACCCTTAGAGACCTGGTTCTTCCTTTTGTAGATATAATACATTATAGTGAATATTTCTGTTTCTAAGGATGTAACGTATCTGCATAAAAATGAGAGATTTTCATAATGGGAATTATCTGCAAAAAGTTCTGCAAGTCCTTTATTAATCAAAAGCCCATGAGGAATGGAACCTGTATTAGCAAAGCAAACTAATTGTGACTAATTTTCAGTTGACAGAGAGAGGTTTTTTTTCATGAAAGGAAAATCATATTCTCTGGCAAGAAATTCCTGTATACTCAGCACATTAGATACTTAAAATGTAAGCGATATTTTCAGTAAACATAAACTCTTGATTTATAAGCAGTTCTTCTAGGCAGTGTTAGCATTCAATAGCTTTTTAAGCAAAGATGACAACTGCATTGCCACTATGAAGTTATTTCAGTTCAGTATTTATTTGAATGTAGTATATAAACTTAAATTCAAACATCAATAATGTGCTCCTTTGAAGTAAATACTTCCAGCAAAGACTGTGGTAGTTGACAGATCCTTTCATACTAGTTATTATTTTAGTATGCTTAAGTAACAAGAAGACCTTAATGCATGCGTACCCTGTGCTCATAATGCATGCCCGTTCTAATAGGCATATTGTGGGGAATAAATAGTGTGACAACATCTATGAGAATTGTAGTAATATCACACAGAACATACAACAAACTGTGAAATTTCAAAACTTTGAGGAAGTTAGAAAAATGTTAATAATTTCAGATTATTGGGCTTGATTGTTTTAGTCACTGAAAAGTGACTGACACACATAAATGGATACCATTTGAAAAATCAAATTACGAGCACATTGGACTATAACAGGTAAATAATGCCCAGTATTAGGCAAGTACAGTGACAAGGGCAGACTACCACCTCCTCCTGCCCTTCCAGTCTGCCATCTGCACCAAAAGGGTTACATTGTGTAAAGTACTCATTCATTGTAATGGCAGGTAAGGGAGATTCCATAAATGAGTTACACAAACAGAACAACATGTGGGCCTGTGGGCTGTGTAAATACATATAGCAACTAGGGATGTAAAATGTAATAACAGGCACACATCAGAAGAGTTGCAGTTCATGCAATGTTTATATAAAGTAAGTTCTGGGCAGATATGGTTTTGGTCTTACAGGTTCATAGGGAAGTTCAAGGTTAATTGCCCTGTGGGCAATTTTACATCTACCCAATTTCACTTTCAAAGGTATGAATCAAGCCCTGTACCTAGAGTCTGTAAGATATACACCTTAACCATTATAACAACCCTCCAGAATAAATAAATGTTGAAAGAATCAAACCCGGCACCTTTGCCACAGGTAGCAGAATATTAAGAAGTCAGAGCTGTAGTCCTCTGTAGTCCTCTGTAGTAAATGCAAAAATAAATAGTAGGCAGTCAGTCTACAGACTGTTACATACCTAGTCGATAACCAGACAGTGACCAAATCCGAGTATAAACAGTGATATAAAAGCTGGCAGACTGAGGATTAACTATTTATGGCTAGAATGAAGCCAGATAGCTACTGTACTCTGTATGTTAATATCATTGTAAGTGCTTTGAAGAAAATGTAATTGTACAGCATAGTACATTGCAAGCCAGCTTTGCAGCTAGCATTGCAAGAATACACCAGACAGTTTTGCTGAGGTAGAACATTAATGCTGTGGGTATACAGCTGTTTAGCTCCATGCACCTTGTAGCAAACTCAGACCTCCATTCTTAAATGGGCATACATCTAGGACCATTGTTATATGAATTATATGCAAGGGATAGATATATAGAAGGTAGGCCAGTGTTGCCCAGGAAAGAGTAATGCAGTACATAAACTTACTGAGGTCTTTTGCACTTATTACACATTCTTACTTACAAGTGTTCTTGTGTATCTTATTGGGTTTTGTACTCAATGGCTGATGCCACAAAAGTACAAAGGCACTTTATGAAACAGACTGTTCTCACACTTATTGCAGTTAGGCCACCCACTCAGTGTATGGCTGGTACTGGCTGTTGTGTATTTGTGACATGAAGGAAACCCAGTCTAAGCTGTGTCTGGTATGTGTGTGTGTGTGTGTGTGTGTGTGTGTGTGTGTGTGTGTGTGTGTGTGTGTGTGTGTGTGTGTGTGTGTGTGCGTGTGTGTGTGCGTGCACTCTGTGTATACTGGTGTATTGCTTAAGTTTACAGTATTTCCTTTGTAATTGTCATTGGAGAACTGGATCAATGACTGCAATGCATACAGTGACTTATTTCCTGATAGCACACACTTGTAGCTGTGGTGTAGTGCAATTCCACTAGACAATTTTAAACTTATAGTCAGATATGCACTTTCTTTCTGTAAAATTCATCTATATATGTAGTTTGCTTCAGCTGTCTGTCTGATGCACAGTAACATATCACTTATATAAGGACATACCACACCTTTCCTGAATAAGGATGTGTCTTTTTTCTAAAATTTCATACTACATGGACTACTTAGGACAGACCATGTTTCTGAATCTGGTACAGAAATAATCTGCATTGTGAATAGCTAGTAGAAAACATGGGTAAGAACTTGGCAAAGTAAAAAATATATGCACTCGTTTTCTTTGTAGGGCTTGCTGGGAATTACGTAGATTAACTTTAGAAATCAAATAACTTAATACTGAGAGATGAATGTTGCTTAATCAAGTGCAATTTAGCATTATGACATTTGACATTATTAAATCTGAGGTGGTTAAATTACATTAAGCTCAAACTAGAAGAAATCTGATTAAACACAGTGCCTCTGTCAGACTTAACTACAGGAATTTTCATGTGAACTCTACATTATTTTCAGTGCACCTTGCATAGCAAATAAATGTAGGTATCACTTTATTCATCAAATAAATGACCTTTCTGTGTACTGACCCTGAAATAATTGCTTTAAAGATATTATTTTTCTTGTTTATAAATATATGTGTAATGAAATACAAAACATATTTACAAAAAATATAGCACTCTCATATTGTTCATGTCTGCATTTTACATTAGAATAAATATCTTACTAATGCTGATGAGACTATGTGATAGAAAGTTTAGAGACAGAAGGCAATTATGAACTGTATAAAGCCAGTGCTTTACTAACAAATAGTAGGAAAAAAGTACCCAAATACTGTAGAGTAAATAAAACAAACTAAAATAAATAAGTACATTCATAAATATATAGACATATTGACTTATCTTCACAAAATAAACCTGGTCAGATGAAACTGTTTTGTTTGTTTGTTTATTCTACTTGGTTGCCATGTTGAATCATTTCCACTCCTTAACTCTATTAGACTCTTCCTACACTTCTTTAGCTCATTTATTCTAACGGGCAGGAGCTGGGCATCCTCAGGCTAGGAAGGACCACCTGATCAATTGTTCGGCTTATCATTTATCAACAATCGAATACTAAAACAGTGAGCTGAGAAATCTAATAAAAAAAAAAAGACACACACACACAAAATCTTTCATTTTTTTCAGGGGACAAGCTACCCTACAACCCATGATATTGGGGTAAGCCCTCACCCCTACCAAAATAATATATATCCCAACTCCACAGTCACACTACAGTGAAGAAAAACGAAAAAAAAAACACAAAAAGCACACAATAGCTTACACAATATAATATATTGTGGTGAAGCATTAAATACTCACACTTAAGCCACACCTGTAACTATACATATATGTTGTATGTATGTATATATATATATATATATATATATATATATATATATATATATATATGTGTGTGTGTGTGTGTGTGTGTGTGTGTGTGTGTGTGTGTGCATTTATATATTTATGGTTTACTGTCACAGTCTTGATGTCCAAAATCTTGAAACTCTTAATCCTGAGACCATAATCTCAAAAGACCAAACTGCTGAAGACTACACTGTCTAAAAATCTCAAATACTGAATCCCCCTTCTATTGTGAACCTAGGAATGAGTGCTAACATGGTCCTGGCGGGAAGAAGACTCAGGCAAACTGATAACACAGGTCATACAGAGCTAGGGTCCAGGAGTTCAATACTGTGGTCTAAAGCCATTTTGGTTTTAATACCAGTGCTAACAATACTAAATGATTTGGATTTTTTTAGTACAGAATTTGCAGTGTGGAAGTTCTATCCCTGAGTATATCCCAAACATCATGGGTTCATTTACTGCCCAGATATATGGGGGGAGCCACCCAGGGAGGAATAGTAATGAGTACCTGAGGTCAGTTCATCTATCATATAGGATGAAGTATATCAGTCCTGCAGCACACAGACACTAATAGCCATGAGGCTTGTCCATAAATGCATGGATTTCACCTGATTCCCCCATGCCACTTAGCCTTCTGGCTGTCCATCTGGTTACTTTATCTGTACTACCCAAAATCCCCTAACTGCTCCCACCAGGCTTTTTGCAATGTAATCATAGTATCAGGTGGGCCTCCAGACATGTTTAAGAGTTGATCTTATGGTGCACACTTGCAATGACTAGGAGTGAGGGATCATATGGAGAGACTTGTCACTGTGAGTCTTCATTTACATTATGTGCAATTAACAGTCCCTAGACTTATCACCCCTCCTGGCATGCTGACATCATGCTGTTCATTGGAAAGGCAGTAAGGAGTGTCCTGAGGATACACAAGCCCTGGGCTCATTAAATCTGTCTGTCTCCTAATCCTTCCTTATGCCTAACCAGATGATCACTCTCACTTTGAGGTATGGAATCCAACAGATATCAGTGAGGTCTCCACTCAGTGCTTTCCGCTACCCCCCAGGATTGGCACACTGTTCTCCTTGCCTGAGCTAGGAAGTGCCCAAGCTGCCAATCAAAATCATGGCATCTTCTCTCTAGTCTTGGCTTTATCACTCTCTAGCACCAGAACTGGCATGTACTTCACGTGATGGTCAGGGTTTTATCATTCTATACCACCAGTAGCAGCATGTACTACACATGATGTTCAGGGCTTTATCATTGTATACCACCAGTACCAGCATGTACTACACATGATGTTCAGGGCTTTATCATTGTATACCACCAGTACCAGCATGTATTACACATGATGTTCAGGGCTTTGTCATTCTATACCATCAGTATCAGCATGTACTACACATGATGGTCAGGGCTTTGTCATTCTATACCACCAGTACCAGCATGTAATACACATGATGGTCAGGTCTTTGTCATTCTATACCACCAGTACCAGCATCTACTACACATGATGGTCAGGGCTTTGTCATTCTATATCACCAGTACCAGCATGTACTACACATGATCGTCAGGGCTTTGTCATTCTATACCACCAGTACCAGCATGTACTACACATGATTGTCAGGGCTTTGTCATTGTATACCACCAGTACCAGCATGTACTACACATGATGTTCAGGGATTTGTCATTCTATATCACCAGTACCAGCATGTACTTCACCTGATCTATATCCAGGGTTTTATCATTCTATTCCATCAGTAATAGCATAAGTTCTTAGGATCATAAGTACTTACTAGGCTTTGATCTGTAATGATTATAAGAAGCTCAGCCCAGCATTCCCATGGTAATTACTAACCCTTATTTTTGTAATATGAATCTCCAAAGATGGGTTGTACAAGTGTATGGTGGGTAGTTCGGTAGTTCCCCTATCCATCATGTTGGTGTTAAACCAGGGATGAATTTATGATTACCCATCTAATAGTCCAAGTTATGTTTGAATATTTTTAGGGTAAGCCGGTTTCATAAAAGTGGCATTCTGTGGCATATACCTATCCCTCCACCATTTTCTGGTAATCTCGCAAGAGACTGAGGTTCATTCAGTGGATGTTAATTATACCAATTGCGTTCAGAACATGTAATAGTTCAGACATAACAGGGTCTGTTGAGGGTTTATACAGAAGTTAGAGGTCACCTCTCAATAGCCTGTAGATCCCTAGAAGAGTGACAAGGCTTTCAGGTGGTATGTGTTTTATTATTTAGTCCCATGATTTTTTTTAGTGAGGAAGTGTTCCAGCCATTCCAGCTTTGACAAAGCTTTTGAGCAGGTACATACTGAAGGGAGGCATGATGAGTCTAAGGAGTGCCAAGTACAGGGCAACAATCATGCCTTGACCTGGATACCATACCCTGGATGCCATACCCTTTGATATAAACTGTATGAAGGGAAAGGACTTCTGTACAGTAGTGGATACATGGTGATTAAAGGAAAGTTCATTGTCCACAAAGATTCACAGATCTCTAACTACAGGATTAGTTTTTTTGGGGGTGAGGGTCAATGCCATAATTACTAACTGAGTCATATTTGCTGAAGGATACAATTATACATTTCTTGGCATGTAGTTTCAGTCCCTGTGGGGAGTTTATATTGGCACTAACTTTCCAATCCTCTCCAAACTTGGTCAGACACAATCCCTTAAAATTACTTTTGACGTCCAAGAAGTAAATGCCAAAAAGAAGTGGCCTAAGGTCTTAACCCTGGGTCACTCCACAAGTGACAGGTCATTATGTAAGTAGAGCTGCTCACGCTTTCTTCCTGTCTTCTATTTGTGAGCCAGTTTGCATTCCACGAATAACCTAGAGGGCTAACATTTCTCTGGTAGAGTCCATAATGAAGTTGAATGCTTTTGTAATGCCCAGATAGGCAGTGTGCCCTGATTTGCACTTGGCCATTGCCTCACTGACTGTTTTGAAGAAGTCAGCCAGGTTACGTAGGAGGGCCTATCCTTGACAAATCCAAACTGGATTAGCTCAAGAGTCTGTAGGTCACCTATAATCCTTATCCATTAGTGCCATAATGACCCTTTTCATAGCCTTACAGATAAGATCCGGTCAGGCTTATGGGTCTGTAATTATCTAGTTATGTTGTAGCCCCACATTTATGCAAGGGCATTACTGTAGCTGTACTCCAGTCATCTGCACAAAGCCTCTCTTGAGGCTTATGTTGAATAATCTCCATCGGGGGTCTGACAATTCATATTTCAGGTGAGACTGTAGGCAGCCTGGTATATTTTTTGATTTATATATATATATATATATATATATATATATATATATATATATGTGCATATATATATATCTATATATATCTATATATATATATATATATATATATATATATAGATATAGATATATATAGATATATATATATATAGCTATATAGATATATATAGATATGTATATATATATATATATATATATATATATATATATATATATATTTATATATACACTCACACACACACACACACACACACACACACACACACACAGACACACACACACACACACACATATATATATATATATATGTTGTGTTCTTGGCCTTAGATAGTGCTTTGGGAACATTTAAGGAGGGAGCTAGATGTGAGCATTTAACCTGAGAATATTGGAGAGGAGAGGGGGAAAAGTTAGAGATGAATTTGTCCACTAGTAGATTGGCTATGTCCTCTGGGTCTGAATACGTGCTCTCATTTACTATTAGCTGTGCACACTGCTGGACATTGTTTCTGAGATTTCTAACATAGTTAAAAATGACTTTGTGGTTATTTTTTACCTGCATGACTATTTTACATGTGATTTGTTTTTTTAGAGCCTATTTATGTTAGGATTCCACCACAGGTCTTTATTTTTGAATTTTGCATTGTATTCATTTATGAGTAGGACAGATGTACTGACACAACTATTTACATGTACATATGATTTGGCATTAAAGGATTTTGTATACGTAGTGGGATCATCAAGGTGGAATAGACTTTTGAATTTGGCCAGGTCATCACTCAAGTTTAGTAAATTAGCCTTTGCATAATCTCTGAATGCAGAGGTATGAGAAGATGCTTTTGCCTTCAGTCTTAAGGTGAATGTGACTGACTGGTGGTCCAGTCTGTCCACAGAGGAGGTTATAATAGTTGGATACCAGAGCTGTCCCTTCTTGGTAAGGACTAAGCCCAGGATTTTATCTCCTCCGGTTGAGGTGTGGATAAACTTCTCACAGGGAGTTTGTTTTTATGAACTCCAGAAATCTCTGCGCATACAAGTTTGAGGATCTATACGTCTCCTAGTTGATGGTGGGACAGTTGATGTTTCCTAGTAGAATTATGTTTGACTTAATATATTAGTACTCCATACTGGTTAGTTAGGAGGTATGGGCCAAGGAGGGAATAGATAGGGTCCTGCAGTTAGCTATGATGTGTTAAATAGTTTTGTTTATAGTAAGTTAGACATGGTGGATTTCCAAGTCATTGTGTTGTCTAATGACTCTGGAAGTGGCACTTTTTTTTCAGAATATAGAGACATTTCTGCCATAAATGTCAACTTCTAATGTGGTTGGCCTGTACAAGTGATAGGCATTGAAGCCCTGCACTGATGGAATATTTTCACTGGTCTTCAACCTGGTCTTTCAAGCAAATAAATGCAGATATATATGATTTCCAGGGTAAGTTGTACTTGTAGGGCATGGAGTTTTTTGTAAAGGCTCCCAGCACTAAGCAGCATTACCTTGTTGCTCTTCTGACTCTATTTAGTTATACTAGATGCTTTTGAAGACTGGGGCGGCCACGGTGGTGCAGTGGTTAGCATTGCCGCCTCACAGCAAGAGGTTCTCCAGTTCGATCCTCGGCTGGGGTGCCTTCTGTGTGGAGTCTGCATGTCCTCCCTGTGGTCACATGGGTTTCCTCTGGGTGCTCCAGTTTCCTCCCACATCCCAAAGAAATGCTGCAGGTGGATTGGATACTCTAAATTGGCCCTAGGTGTTAGTATGGGTGTGTGTGTGTGTGTGTGTGTGCCTTCTGTGGAAGGTTGGGCACCGGGCTGGCAACTCAACCCTGTAAAACTCCACTGCCAATCATGAGCGGACAAGGAGATCCGCTGTGGTGACCCCTAACCAGGAAAAGCCACAAGAAGAAGATGCTTTTGTAGACTAAATTTGCCTAAAAATACACATCGGTGTGTACATGGTTTTAATCAATATATAGAAAAATGGGGGAGGGGGAGAAGAGGTTCAGACGATCTCGGCAAAGCAATTTTGTTTGTCAGCTGTCTCTTTCCAGTCTGATTAATATTGTATCCACTTAGAATGAGATCAGAATCTAAGCCAATTGTTGAGGTGAACTATCTTTTGATGGTATCGTGGCATCATTTGTAATGGTAGAATACTGCTCAAGGATAGATTTATACCAGCCTCAAACACATTCTGAGAGTTCCACCATGTTTCTCTTACTGTAGTCCAGGAAAGAACATTTTAAGTCATTTACACCTACATTAGCAATGCCTGTGTCATATGTATACATGTAGTATTGGGACTTGACTACTCATGTGATGCGGTGAATCATGACACCTGATAGGCAACCACTTGTGACCCTCTGTGCTGGCTAGTGACTGCTGCATCACTGTGTCTCACTATGCAGTCACATGTGATAAAGATATTGGTATATGTGATGGTTTGCTTTACGTGATTTTTCAGTGAGTCTGTCTCAAAGATGCAAGTTTCATGGTGGGTGCTGCTTGTGGTGCGTGCTTGTGAGTTTGTTGAGGATAGATGTTTTCAAGTTACATTTAGGAGGTCTCTGTAGTTTAGGTAAGTCACTTCTAAGACCCTCAACATATGTAGGTCTATCTGTTTGTCCTGAGATGTTTGAGAATAGTTCAATGTGGTATTGTGTGGTGCAGTCAACCTTGTTATTTGTAGTGTCTTTGTTTGAAAGATTTGCCTGCAATAGTAGTATATAACTACATCTCACATAGTGTGGAAAACTGCTTAAGTAGTAGGAAGTTGTCACTGAACATGAGACAATTGCTATATTGTTTCAGGATGCCCATTTCAACCATGCTGGGTACATAACAGTTGTAAAGTGCAGATCTATGGTTCCAGTTGCTTAGTAATATGGGCTTGGGTAAGTGGAGTATTTCCCAAGAAATCAGACATTGCCTAACTGGAGTGCAATCTGTATAAGACAAACAATGCAAGTCAACACAAGAAGAGAAAAAAGTTACTTCATGCATACACTTCTCCTGATTGTCAGGGATTTATGATTTCTGAATATACCTTGAAATAGGCAGAGTCCATCAATTTAACAGTCATGTGAAGTTTATTTGCAGAAATAAGACATCCCAGGAGCTGGGTAATGCCATCTCATGTGAATGTAAACTTCACAGAAGTTAGTAAATGATCTTTTTCTTACTTCACTTTGAATAGTCAATATTTTTGACACGTTATCTAAAGGTTCAGTTTGTTTTATTTATACATTATCTCAAATATTAAAGCACTGACAACCAATACAGAGTAAAGAAAAGCCGACCCAGTAAATAGTAAACCAGCAATAAAGTAAGAAGAAATTGTAATGCCTCATTCCAGATCAAAATATATATATTATCTAAATACTAGTCAAAACCTGACCCACTAAATTTTTAGGGACTTCAAAAATGTTTTAACTGTTTTCATTTGGGACAGTACTTTACTCTACTTCAATTCTACTCTACTCCTCTCCTTGTCTGGAAATGTAACATGTTTATTCCAATCATTCAGAAACGTTCTTCTCATTGTCATAAAAATGCATTGTATTGGGAGTGTAACGTTTATTTAAGTCATTTAGTATAATATTTCTCATTGTTATAGAATTCATTTATATTACCCTGTCATCTTCTGAAAAATACTTTCAATGTACCAGAGTGGGCTGTTTGTTGATCTAGAATGATGTGTTTATTAAGTATCATACTTATGTTTGTTTTTTTGTACCACCTACCATGAATGCTATATGACAATATTCCTAACCAATTTTAATCCACATCTATAGTTCCCAACACCATGCCCAAAGTAGGTATCATATACTAAATGTCTGTTATATATGAAGTATGTGGTAAAATAAATCTTGCAAATTAGTTGATCTGAATAGTTTATGTGGAGACTTCATTTTTTAATTCCATTAAAAGATATCAATTTAGTCCATTGTAAATAATTTTTTGCAAGCCTTGATGACATTCAAATACCTTTTGTGGTAAATATTTTCCCATGCTATAGGTAGCTGTTTTATTAAATACATATTTCCTATATCTTGGGTACTTGAAGTTTTCAAATTACAATTAATTTGTTCAGTTTTTAATTATTACTCTATAATGGATTTAATACCAAATATATTTATTTTCCACATATTAAAAGTTACCTTTTCACCCGAAACATTAGTAACATGATTCCACAAGACTAACTTGACTTCAGTCATTCACTGATTGCATGACCTTCTACTATTCTTGATTCCTTAGTAATAAGCTTAGAGGTGAAAGCATATGATCTTCAACTTTATTTTACATTTTTTTTATTTTATTAGAAGTGATGAATCTAAAATCTGGTGTCTGATCTAGTTCTCTGCCCTTTCATCATTTCATGTTTTTGAACTTTTGAGTAATTGAAAAGTGGGACATTACTCTTGTAACAATTTTGTGATTAATAGCAATGTAGATTTTTGTTAGTGATGTTGATTTTTGATCCTACAATATCGTCTCGTTCTGTCATTCTGAAGTAGAATTCACCAAGCTTTATACTGTTTACCCACTAAAAGGGAATGTGAGCTGGGATTAGACCATTATCAGACAGGTTGAATTTACCTGACTGATGTATGTGTTGTTGCAATAGCCATCCTGCTGAGTATGAGATAAATGGCATGTTTATATTTATTTATTTATTTACATTTGTTAACCAGGTAGTTTCTGACTGGGCCAGGTAGCCCATTTTCAGCAGAGACCCATGGAGATAAGCTCCAAAACAAGTAAACAGAACAAAGAAAAACTTATCCATAAATGGTAAAGATAAAAGTAAGACTTACAGAGGTTGTAGGAATTAAAATATACAACAATGCTAGTTCATATATACAATTAGGTAAACAAGTGTTTAAATGCATGCAATAAAACGTAAAAAGAACAGCAACAAGTAGAATGAAGTTTAACGGGTACTATTATTTTTTCAGGCATTTTGAATATGTGCAGACATTTTTTTACAGCAGAGTGTATCATAGACAATTTTTCCACATGAAAAAATCAATTTGAGATAGAATGTATTTCAAGCGTTGAATCAGGAAATAGTCTGTTTTGATTCATTGACTCAATATATTGATGTAATAGTTATCTGTTTTTAGATAAAACAGTATTAATTCAGCAAGAATCAACCTTCAGCATGATCCTGTTTCTTTCTCACTATGTTTGTCAAACATATTGTATTTTTATTCAAATATAATTAATCTGTTTGATGCCTGAAACATTTTAAGGTCTACATTATTGGTAAACTTCATACTATCAGTTTTAAGTAGCCTCCAGTCATCAACTGTACCATAACTATTTATTCATGTAATTAATGTAATTTCCTCCTTAAAATCTAACTTGCAATGCAATGATAGAATGACTTATTCTGTCTAACCTTAGATCATCAATGCTGTTAAACTCAGGGCCAGGATATTTTTATTGTGACAGACATATAAACTTGTTTAAAAAATAAGAAATGAAACAGCAATATGTTTCACAACAGCATGTGAAACCTAAAGGATAAGTCTTGAGTTTACATGAGGACTCAACATTATTTTTCCTTTTTGGCCTGGTTGTGACTTTTGTACCTTAACTGGTTTGTTGTAAATCAAAATAGTGACCCACTTTTTTGAACATTTCACATTACAGTAATAGTCTTGTAAATTTATGGTGCTGTTGACCATTAGAATATAGGCAAGCAAATAGAAAAAATCTATTGTGCTGTCCAGATTCATAATGGGTGCATATATGCACAAGAATAGCATGGTAAAAACAACAGAATCTATGTTTATAATGTAATCCATACAGCAGGAAAGAGAAACATTCTGTCATGTCATTATTATTTAACTCTTCATTAGCATAACTATTCAGGACTTTGATAGTTATGTAGCCATGGGCACCACGGAGGACCCTAGCCTAGCCCAGTTTCTCAATTGCCCCAGGGCATTGTGTGATTAAGTGACTTCTCCAGAGTCATTCAATGGCCAAATATAAGGGGAGGCAACCAAACTGTGGTCTACAGGAAGTAGCTTGTTAACAACTCTTAGCCTTAACTCTATCTGCTGACTGCCAAACACTTTTGAGGGAAAACAGGTCATCAGTCATCTGTTAGACTTCAAAAGTAACTTAAATCACAGTGAGAGGAAGAATTTGATCCCAGATTAATTATATACTCTGTTTTAGTGAGGCCTGATTCATTAAATGCTGTGGGGGAATGCCATTAACAAGGTAAATATTTGCATAGCTATTTCTTTTAACAGTTGGCCAAGTTGCTTATGGGTGTAGAAGCACATCTTCTCCTCCTAGTTTGAAGTATCCTTCTTCATGTCCTTGTCCATTTGCAGTTAGTGTGGCATTTATAAATTGTTTTGCCGTATAATTTTTGATAGTGAGCAGCCAATTTAACATGGACAGTTCTTACTGAAAGTATATAGTTTAGTCTTATGAATGCTTTTTGTGGTTAGCCCCTCTGTATTTCTGAGTCTAAGTGAGTTGATCCAAAATGGAAACTGAAAAACTTGCAGCATTCTTACTCAGGACCTTTTAAATGTATGTGGGCAAACCTGTTCTATGGCATGCCAAACATAAGAGAATTGCTAGAAGTAAACTGGTAGAAGAATATGTGACAGGAGTACTAGATTTTGTTATTTCTGGAGGTCACTGAGGTTTATTGTGTGAGTCTATGAACCCAGTATGAAAATCTGAAGTTAGAACTCTTACATACATTTCACTTGAGATAAATTCCCTGAATATACACACATTAACATTTGGGGAAATCAATAAAACACTCCTCATACAGGAGCAAAAACCCCTCTGCATAGTATATATATATATATATATATATATATATATATATATATATATATATATATATATATATATATATATATATATATATATATATATATACACACACACACACAATCACATATGATTTACTGTCAAAATGTTGAGATGACTTACCTTGACCATTCACATCTTCAACCCGTACAAGGAAAAAGCATCACGCGATTGCTTAGAATGTCGATTCTTTCAAAGGAAAGAATCGTCATTCGACCACTCACCATCCAGAAAAAAACATCTGCTTTGAGGTGGACAATTTCCTATCGTTTTGCAGGGAGGCAAGCCCCCACTGCCCTCCCCATGTGTGGGGCTGCACCCACCCTCTGCTACTTATATATTCTAACTCTAAGATTGCACTACAGTGAGGAAAAGGGTAATTTTTCCGATCCCCACTGTAGTGTGATGCACTTCAAAACACAGACACTCCAAACTATGAACACAGTCTCTGTATCAACGTTTCAAAGTCGACAGGAACTGTATTCGTAGTTTTGCCTCTTTGCCACTCTGTGTTCATCCTTTTCACTGTCAAAGTAAGTCACCTTGACATTTTGATAGTAAACCCCCCCACACACACACACACGCACACACACACACACATATATATATATATATATATATATATATATATATATATATATATATATATATATATATATCCATGATAAGGAATAACCTGGTCAACAGATTGGTCTGCAGTTTTTCTATATCCTGTGTTCTAAAGAAACTGCGTTACAGGTCTTAAGTGGAATTCACAAAATAGATACTGTTATGATGTAGTATAGCAGTAAATATAATTTTGAATAAATAATGGAATTAACTTTTAAATTCTTTTGTACCTTTTCATCTAAATTACTGCACCAGCAATTACATATCCTACACAAACTGTCAGATATCTAGCAGGGGAACTATTTTATGTCACATATAAAAGAATTAAATACACTAGTGAAAGTAAATGTAAAACATTTCAACAGTATCTAATTTTCTAAGTGCTGCAGCACCTACCAGTGTACGGTTTAAAGAAAATAATGGTACTTTCAGATATGGGGAAGCCTTCTGCCTACAGAAGAGCTTGCAGAGTCGGGTGGTTGGTTAGTTTCTTGCAATGCCTTCACTATCAGACATTATTGCTTGCATATTAAGAATGCCTAAGCAATTAAATGGCCCCACTGAAAACAAATATTTTTAGTCTTTTGCACAGTTTCAGAGATGTCACCTTTGTAATATTATTCATCCAATCAGCATTTAAAGCATAGATAAGTAAATACATAGTGAGGTCTCTCATATCATCCTGATGAATTATATGCAAAAGAGGCATCAGTAACTTTGGAGTATGGAAAATGTCTCTACAAAAAAGTTATACTAAATGATAATAGTGAGGTACATTGCTATGAGAGAAGAGAGATCAGCATAAGTGTCCCTATTTGAGCTTCTTCAACAAATTAGAAAGTAGGTTGGTAAGCCTGTATATGGTAAAAAGGTGTCTAGCTCATAAGCAGAAAAAAAATAACAATCTGTTATTATGGCCTCAGTTCATTATTATAGTAAACTTCTTCAAAAAAGTAACACTTCTAATCATGACATCTAAGGGTAGAATGTTAATTAGTACTGTAGCATATATACTATAAAAATAGGTTGCAAGCTATTATGATTAAGGGTCAGCATTTAATAACAGATTACGTCACTAATAAGATTACATTAAACATTAAGCTCACATCTAAACAGTCATCCATATAATCATCCATCTAACAATCCCTTATCTTATTCCACAAAATCAAAGCATGGACCGTGTAACATAGAACAAATCTCATACCCAGGTGAAAGAACAAAATACTTCTTTAATCAGTGGTAAACACTTTTGTCAAAAAAACTTCATTAGGAAGGTTAATTATCCATTCAATTTTTCCGTTTTACAAAAAGAGACAAAACAGCTTTAAATAGAATCTCTACTACTTAGTTTAATGCAAAATCCCTCAGTGCAGATTAAAAATACCCATCATACTTTCTTGTCACTGACCTTGGTAATTTTCTGTTTAAGCAGCTGTGTCTAGGTTATATACGTCATATGCATATCAGACACATACTTTCATACTGAGGGTGGAACAAATTCAATTTTCTTAGGTACATAGCCATAACTATGCAATATGGCCTGTTTATCATGTGGTAGGAAGTTATGTGAGACTTTGGATTTAGTGATTGAAACTGAGGTTATATTTTACAATAAAGAATAAAATACGTGATTATTGTTTACATGATGGTTTTAAACGTGATGTAATTTTCCCACGTGTGCTAGCAAATTTGTTATAATCTAGCATATGCATGTGATGTAATTTTCCCACGTGTGCTAGCAAATTTGTTATAATCTAGCATATGTGACATTCCTTAATAAGTCTGCAAATAGTCTGAGTTGGCAAATTTGCTAAAATAAAAAAGGGTTTTACTGTGAAGGTACTAGAGCAGTTGAACTATGCAATGACCAAAGAGATGCTTGTGATAAGGAACGGCAGAAGAATAATATGAGGATATGCTCTGGACATAGTTGGACCAGTCGATATAATGGCATGCAGATTAAGTATACAACCACTATAGCAAACACTGAAGGAGCACCATTAGTGAGCAATGCACAGTCGAGCCACATGATTAATGAGAAATAACAATGTGTTTAAAAAATATGAAAAAGGATCGAAAGAGAGAAAAGTATTGCATAAAATAACTACTGAGTATGCAGAAATGCAAGGAAAATCAGGAACATTTTGTGTTTCTTTAGTTTTGCAGAACGTACCTGACTTTTCTTGTATTCTGTTCTGTCCTCTAAGCATATACCAGTAAAAAAGTTTGGATACTCAATTGTTATATGCTTGATTTACAATCGGCACACTGGATGGGTTGTCCAATCGTAATGCACATTTCTGAATGGTAGTGAGCCGTTAGTGTGTAATTTTTAACACATTTATGGTATACCATCTTCAGCTGAGAAAAAGATCTCCACTAACTCTCATGCAACTTTAATATTGTCATTTTTTATATCATTTATATTTTACACATTAAATATTTTCTCAAATTCTTATATAAAACATATCACTAAATGATGTGAATCAAATCTTTTTATTTAATTTATGCGACTGAAGAGATAGAATTTTACCTCTGTGATTTGTCTGTCATACCACAAATTCCCTTCTTGTGGTTCATACTTAGACCTAGAGTACACTGTTCTTAGCCAACTCTCTTTAAGGTAATATCAATATTCAACTGTATTATGTTGGTACAAGTGTTTCAGATTTAGACCTAGAGTACACTGTTCTTAGCCAACTCTCTTTAAGGTAATATCAATATTCAGCCATATTATGTCGGTACAAGTGTTTCAGATTTAGACCTAGAGTACACTGTTCTTAGCCAACTCTCTTTAAGGTAATATCAGTATTCAGCCGTATTATGTCGGTACAAGTGTTTCAGATTTAGACCTAGAGTACACTGTTCTTAGCCAACTCTCTTTAAGGTAATATCAATATTCAGCCGTATTATGTCGGTACAAGTGTTTCAGATTTAGACCTGGAGTACACTGTTCCTAGCCAACTCTCTTTAAGGTAATATCAGTATTCAGCCGTATTATGTCGGTACAAGTGTTTAACATTTTATAAATCCTTCAAGGAGAAATTATATCATGATGTATAAACACAAATTATGTAATAAGGTGTCGGGTCTATATCATATAAGAGAATCCCACAAATTGTGAATGCTCATAATATCGAACGTACCAGATCTCGAACTTACAGCCCCCCACACCCCACGCAAAATATATATTTCAACTCCGAGATCACACTACAGTGAAGAAAGGGCAAATATGCCATTCGTCACTGTACCGCAATCTCAGAAAAAGCATTTTGAGGTCCGGTACGTTCCATAATATGAACGTTCACAATTTGTGCAATTTGCTCATATGATATAGACCCTAAGTTGTCAAGCAACACTTTCTTGTTATGTATGTATGTATTTATTTATGTGTGGGGGTGTATTTATTTATTCCTCTCTTCTTCATGGTCTAGACTCCACCTTTTTTAGTCCATCGTAATGATCAGTCAATATGAGTATGGAGTTCTGCAGAAATGCTCTGTTTCTTCAGTCAGGTAAAATTATTTAAAGCAGCACAATTTTTTCGGCTCTATACTCTGAGAAATGTGGTTCAATAGGGATAAGGTCAGAAGACTGTAGGTTCTATTACCCCAACAGGTGTTTGAATTATTTTTTTCAATAGTGACACAGCAGTGTAACATGGTGGAGAGTCACTCATGAATGTGCCATCCTTCAGATTAGAGGTTAAGCAGAAGGCTGGCCTTCTAATGTCAAATTACTTGTAGTCTGGAAGGCTGCATTTGCAGTAATACTATTTCTCACCTATAGGAAAACAGTATATGCCTTTTGCTAAAGGTTCTTGGAATTTTGAATAAGGTTGCCAGAAGCATATATAACTTAGTAAAATATTTCTCTGCCTCTAATTATTATATGGTTCAGTTGCTGTTTTAATCTAATTGTTTCAGTTTGGGGCTGCTTCATAGAAAGTGCAATAAAAATGCAGTAATTTTTGTTGGAAGAAGACAATCTAACAAACAGAATAAATAATAGTGAAATGTTAGAAATGAAAGTTGAGAAAAGTTGCACATCATACAGTAGCTACATTTTATTGGAAGTCATAAGTTTAGTTTTTTTTTCTTTTTGAGTAAATAGTTGTTCAACTGAATTTAATGGGGACTTGCTGTCAGTGATGAACCACACGACACAGCTTTGAATAGTTTTCACAGAGAAGCCATTACATGCTTTTCACATTTGCAAAACATGGAGTAAATTAAGAAGTAGAAATTATTCTACACCTAATCAGTCATTTGTACTGCAGAAACCACATATTTTCTCAAGGGATCAACTTCATTGCATTTTTATGGCAAAATCATCACTGCACACTCAAAGAAGGCAACGAGACACCAAAATGAAACGGAATTGTAAAATGTTTTGACTTACTGATTTTTTTTCTCAAGCCTTCAGAGTTTAAAAAAAATCATATTTCTGCCTTTAATCTCAGTACTATTATATATTAGCAAGCATACCTGGTATTCTAAGCATTAAATATTCACTGCACTTGCTAATAGCTATCGATTACATTTATGTAATTAGCTGAACCTTTACTACAGAAGCCTGTGAAATAAGACCAGGTGTGTCATTACTGATGGTATATGCATTCTATACAGCAAAGAGAATTAGAGATATAAGAACAATTAATACCACTTGAATTACAGAGTCAAAAGAAAATAAAATATTTAAACAAAAATTAATGGTGGCGTGGGGATAAAAAGATATTCACTCATGCATATTTGATTTTAGCCACAAAGGCAGAAGTGGGTAAATATTGCATAGTCTGTATCCCCACCATTGATTATTGCAATTATACTTCAGACTAGGGTTTTTTTTTTCCTTTCTGTGTTTTAAGTTTTACTTTATCTGGATTAATGACTAAATTCAGTTTTGAAAAACAGGTCATGTAGTTGTGCTTAAGTGTGGGTGTGTGTCGGTGTAGGTGGTGTTTTAGGTACTGGTAGAATGTTTTTCCTAGTGTGCATCGTTGTAGTGTTGGGGGTTGGCATAATGGTCAAGTGTTTAGCTATTACCAGAGTTAGGCTATCACAGGCACAAGGTGTATAGGGTTGGATTCCCACCTTTGAAAGAGAATGTTGTTAGGGTTAAATGGACTGAAAGGGCAGCTAGCCTAGTATTTACCTACAAATGTATGTATGTACAGTTTCTTTTCATTTGTAAAACAAAACAATTCTACATATTCTTAATATTTTTTTAGATGTTACCGACCAAACTCTACTAAATGAACATGCATTGCACTGCAGACACATGCTCTGGAAACTGCAATATCATAATACAACAATGTTTGATAACTACACTAATCAAACAAACATAAAAAATTACTTTAATAATGTATATATTAAATCAAATAAAAATAGCATGTACATTGAAATTCATTGTACTATACAATAAATAAAGCATTTACATAAACCACAAAAGTGGACCATTTCTTAAAAATAAAGAAAATAGCTAAAGGTGGGAAATCTACTTTTTCAACTATGAAAATAACACAAACTGATAATAACAGGGAGAAAAGCGCACAAGGAAAGATGTAAGAAAAGGAGGTAAGATACCAAGACGGAAAGTGAAGGAGAGTCGAGAGGAGTAAGAATAGTCAGAATGTAACTAGAGGGGATGACTACATGATGGATTGTGGAGAGATAGAGGAAATAAGCTAAGCTGGCTAGGTGAAAGCAAATCTGTAAGCAGCAGAAGAGACAGGAGAAAGGTATACATTTATATGGAAGGAGAAGAAACAGGGAGTTTATCTTGACGGAAGCAGATGACATGTAGACAACCAGCAGATGGTAAACGGAAAGGGTAGATAAGTGTGATTTCATATAAATACATATATGCATATATATATATATATATATATATATATATATATATATATATATATGGATCTAGGACTGTTGAACGAAAGTTCAACAGTCCAAATCCACCATTACCAAACACACTTTAGTGAAATAGCTTTCACCGAAAAAGAGCTTTCACTAAAGTGTGTTAAACAAAAAAAAGAAAAAACATTAAATTAACATTTTTGCAGGGGGGCAAGCCCCCTTACACCCCCCCATGTGGTGTCTGTGACCCCACACTGCCCCTACTTTAATATTCTCACTACAAGATCGCACTACAGTGGGAAAAAGGGAATTTTCCCTTATCCGCACCATAGTATGACCTCCGCAACAGGCCTACTTACGCAAATGTGCTTGTTTCGGTGAAAAGCACTTTCACGTAAGTATGCCCGGCCATTAGTGATTCAGTGATATTTTCATTCGGGGATCAGTATGGATCCCATATATATATATATATATATATATATATATATATATATATATATATATATATATAGTGTGTGTGTGCGTGTGTGTGTGCGTGTGTGTGTGTTCATTTTATAATCTTGAAATACTGAAATATCGAATTTCAGTATCTTGAAACTATAAAGCCGAAAAATCAAAATACCAAAACCCCAAAGCCACGAAATTCAAAACACCACGAATTGTAAACACACCCTACACCACACACACATACACCTTCCTCACCACACTACAACAAACAAACAAAACACACACAAACAAAACAACACAAATACACACACCTACCCTACATATAAGCTGGGGGGCAACCCCCCCCCCTACACCACCAATGTGGGGGCTGCTACCCCACATCCCCGCTACTTATATATACCAACTCCAAGGGCACACTAAAAATGACACAGACACAAAACCCACCACTACACAATCTACATTCCCCTCGCACAAACACACATCACATACATACAAACAACACCATTCTCAACACTTACACATTCACAGTCTTACCTACATACCTTAACCTACAACTACAACTTCCCACCACACTAACATGCAATAAAATCCCTACTCAAAACCCTTAAAATATAAACACTTACCTCAATCTCCAGCTATACAGTAACACAGCACACCATCATAACCGCTAATTCGACATTTCTGGATTCGGTTATGGCATCGTTAGCGGAACTCGTCTTTCACTATTATAGTCTCGAGATATTGAAATTCAATATTTCAGTATTTTGAGATTATAAAGTGAACATATATATATATATATATATATATATATATATATATATATATATATATATATATATATACATATATATTCTTTATCTTTCGAATATCTGTTAACTAAACATTGTTCTCATATTTAATTGCCTGGTAGATTTTTTTCTTTTCCTTTTTTTCCTGTTTCTAATTATTGTTTTATCATGTGCCTTCTCTATCCTAGTATGTAGGTATATAACTAATTTGATCTCCAATCCCCATCTCAATAACCACCAGATGTTCTGCATTTGTTGATTAATCCAATCAATCAAATGGCTTACTACTCTGAGGGGATAACTCTCTTAATGTATTAATGTTGCTGACCTTGCTTTCTAGAATTTATAGTTCTTTATTGAAATTACTATAGCTCAAAAATAATTTATCTTTATACACTAAGAATTAGATTCTTAAAGCATTACTGTTGCTAAGTACTACATTTTAGGTTTTGTAATCCCAGTGTGAAAACATTAAACCTAGCCCCATGGTGGTGTCAATATTAACTTTATATGATGGTCACTATTGATGTGACACTCTTATCACATGTACAAAATGGGGAAAAGGGGGTTAATTTTGATTGCCCTTTATAAACACATAAAGGCATAGTTGAATTTAAAATAAATATTGGCAGTTATTAAACAAACAACTACATTTTACTAAAGAACAGTGTAGTAACCCTCTAATAATTTATAACCACAGCCTATGACTTACATTGCTTTATGTCTACTATTCACTGTGTTTCTACTGTGCCTTCTTTGAAGGTTGGGCATCAGGCTGGCAACTTGGCACTGTAAAAATCCACTGCCAATCATTAGCAGACCGGAGTTCCGCTGTGGCAACCCCTAACCGAGAAAAGACAAAGTCAGAAAAATTCACTGTGTTTCTAGCAATTGAAATTATACCACATTCACAAACAAATAAAATAAGTGGTAGAAGCATTTTTTTCTATTTTCTCACTGAAAATGGTAAAAAACATCAGTTGTGAATGAAATAGGATTAGAAGCTGTAAAGATGACTTGCATAGTGAGGCATGGAACTTCTGAAGCATGAACCAAGAAATAATGGCATTTAAAAAAAATGATCCTGCTTTTTTCTGTTGTTCCATTGTTCTTCTGTTGGCCATAGTATTGATTGGATTCAGACTGGCTGAGTTCAGTTCTGTTTGTAGATTGAGAACTAAAAATTAGGACAGCTTTTTATGGAGAAGCCCTCTGTACCCTCATGGCAGAACCATACAGTAGGACTATCTAATTGAAGGTTACTGGTTCAGGGCTCAGTTTGAGCTGTTTCATTGGTTTCTTTGTATTAAGTACTTTGCTCATGCTCATGAATAGTACACCATCATGCACTGCTGTGCAGAGGGGTAACTCTCGGCAGTTATAGACTCAAAAGCACCAACAGAAGTATTTTCCCTTAGAAGTGTCTGCTATCTAGCACAGCAGTTCTTCAATAGCTCTTACTTGTTCAGTGAACCACCCAGCAGAGATTTTACCTCTTACCTATCAACATCATACTCTATAGAGCCCCTCTTTTATAGATCCCCTACTGTACAACCCATAGGTTACTCACCATAAAATAGCTCCCAGCCTGATACCCCGATCTTTTTCTCCTTAACTGCTGAAATAACAAGTTCAGCCCTTGCATTATGGACTGTCAGTTTCCCTCTGTTTCTCCTGCCAACCTGGAGGACATGTTTTTTTCTGAGGCAGTGTATAGCAACTGCCTCATGTACACTGACAACCCCTTACTCCTAAATCACTTAAGTACAATTTGCGAGAGATGCTTCTACACTAAGAAACTGGAATCACTGCTCTCCTCCTCCCAGAATCCCAACACTAAGCAGGTTGTCAGCTCACATACCACGGCTCCTATTCATAATATGCACCAACACATAAAACTTCAAATGCAGAGGCACTCTCCAGAAACCTACCTCAACATAAAAGTCCTCCAAAACACAAACATGCTACACCTAACACGACAACCAAAGAACCCAATACACATAAAATCACTAGCACCTGTGTCTCACCAAATAAGCCCTTAAGGCAATGCACAACTATTTTAAATGTTTTAGTTATAGGTGACTCTATAGTGAGACATAAAGATGCCCCACTCTCCAGTTTGAACAAGGAGAAGGTTATGGTCAGCTGCCTGTCTGGTGCAAGGATTCCTCAGATCACACATGAGCTCAAATCTCCCAACAAGAAGTACTGTTACGACTCTGTCATAGTTCATGCTGGTGTGAATGACTTGAGATATATCTCTCTGGACTAAATGAAGAGAGACATGATTGAGCTCTCTGAATGTGTGTCCCAGGCGGGTATGTTCCTAGCTTGGAGCAGCATTTTATCCTTGCCTAGGACGATACCACAATATAAACAGAAAATGATTGACTTCAATAATTGGCTTAGTTTCTGGTGTCATTCTAAGGGGATCCAATTCCTGTTGGCCTGGGAGGACATGATGGATAGACCACTTTGCCTTGCCAGAGATGGTCTTCAACTGGTACCTCTAGGCTTTTGGTTGCTGGCTAAACCATTTGCCTCCCCCATAATGCCTTTTTTAGGCAAGGTCACAAAGACAAAATTCCCACTGTGAAAATATCAAACCCAAACAAACTAAGGGTCATGCTGCTAAATGCTAGCAGTTTAAATCAGAAACTGCACTCTCTGGAAGCACTCCTGTTCCTGGAAGATTTTGAAGTCTGTGCAGTCACAGAAATGTGGCTCAAGGCCACAGAAAGTACCCCGGTTCTGAATGGCTACAATGCTTTCCACACTTTCAGAACATAAATTGAAAGTGGGAGAACCAAAGGAGGTGGAGTATATAACTTCATTAAAGATAATTACACCTCTAGACAGGTTAGACAAGAGCTACTCCAAGTCCAAATTACTGTGGATAACACCCCCCCTTTGGGTCATCGTCAGTTACAAGTCCCCTTCCATGAACCAAGATGCCTACACAGCTTAGAATTATTTGGGACAATTAAGGTACAACCTAACACCCTAGTAATGGGTGACTTCAACTATCCCTCCATTAATTAGGAAACTTATATGAGCCCAAACTCACTCACACAAAAGTTCCTGGACTTTTTAACTCAAATTCCCTGGAACAAATAGTGCCCTACCCCACAAGGGGCTCTAGTATTCTTGACCTGGTCCTCACCAATATGAGCAAAGATGCAATACTTCAATTGTAGGGCCTCTACTCATTAAATCTGACCATAAATCAGTCATTTTGTGAAGTAGCAATAGCACCAGAACTTCCCAAAGGAGAAGTCAAGCTCAAAAAACTTCACCAAAGCTAACTATACCCTCCTAAGGGAAGGTGTAATCGACTTCCAAGCTCCAGTTTCCACAGATGGCATTGACAGCTACAGTAAGGTATATACCGATGTCCTGCATAAACATCTACATAAATGTATAGACGCAGTCATACTGGATAGGATTAAAGCAAGATCCTTAAAAAAAATAATTCTGGTGGATGTCTAGGATTAATAAATTATACAATAAGCAAAAGAAGCTGCTGTCTATAAATGCAAAAGTTAGATCCCAGAACTAGAAGACCACCCTTCACTGCCTAAACAAGCAAATAAGACAACTCATAAAATCTTCCAAGAGCAAATATGAGAAAAATGTAGCAACCATAGCCAAGGATAACCATAAGGCTTTCTTCAGCTACATCCACAACCTAAAAGGTAGGACTCAGATGTGTGCTGAACTAATTGTGAATGGCATCACACATAGACTGACCCTGCAGAAAATGCAAACCTGCTAGCAGGCAGGTATGGTAAAAATTTCATTCCCCCCATCCCCCCTCCCAAGCATGCCACAAACTATGTCTTCATTAACTCCTCCTCCCCGCATCTCCAAAGACCAAGTCATCAATGCTCTCTCCAAGGCTAAGAACACATCCTCAATGGGACCAGATGGCATTCCTGTCTGCGTTCTTAATGTTCTAAAACAAGAGCTAGCTACTCCATTAGGTATATTCAATCACAGCCTGAGTACTCGCTTTGTTCCCACTAAATGGCAAACAGTGACTGTTATCCCCCTCCACAATAGCGGCTTGGCAACAGACCTGGGTAAGTATAGACCCATAAGTTTAACCAGCCTCATCTGTAAGGCAGTGGAACAAATCATCATGGACCTCATAAATAAGGAAATTGGTGAACTCCAAACCCTGGATATGTCCCAGTTCAGTTTTTTCAAGGGCAGGTCATGCATACCAGACCAGGTAAACTTCTTTGAAAATGTGACCAAAGCCATAGATGAAGGCAAAGCTGTGTACACAGCCTATCTTGACTTGGCCGAGGCCTTTGACACTATCCCACATTTGGGCATCATTGACAAACTAACCCAGTTGAATATCAATCCCTATATTGTCAGGTGGGGTGCAAACTGGTTCACAGATAAACAGCACTCAGTCAAAGTGGGAGACTTTACCTCTACCAGCAAACCTGTCACCAGAGGAGTCCAACAAGGGTCAGTGATGGGTGCCCTTTTGTTAGTTGCAGTCATTGAATCTCCTAGCCATGTCAGTGTTCTTGAAAAGGGGCTTACACAGACCAGTGATTGGTGGCAAAGCCATGGTCTTAAACTAAATGCTAAACAATAATTCCCTTCAGTAAAAACAATGTCCCTACTGATTACAAAACAAACAATAACACCCTAAGTACCAACTGAGTAGTGAGAGACTTGGGAATACAAGTTGACTGTGACCACCATGTGTATACTGTGGTGAGGAAGGCATTCTACGTCACTCACATGATAAGCAGAGGCATTGCCTCAAGAGCAAAAGAGGTTATAACTCTGCTGTACTCATCCCTCATCAGGCCTATTATTGAATATAATGCTCCCTTTGGTATGTACCGTACCAGATACCTGTAGCAACTTGAGAGACCTCAGAGATTTCTAACTAAGAAAATTCAGGGTCTCCAGCACATGTCTTATACGGAAAGACTGAAGTCGCTGTCACTGTACTCAGTAGCATACAGACTACTTAGAGGTGACTTATCTCTGGCTTACAGAGCTATCTCTGACCCATATCTAAGGTAAATGATGCACATCTTTAAGTCAAATGGGACTAGAGTCACCTGTTCCAGGGACTTCAGTCTAGTCTGCAACATAAACAGGACCTGCTGGAGAGACAGATACATCTCTCAGAGTTTGTCATTCTCTGGAACAGACTTCCAATCCGAATGAAGCAGAGCACCTCCATGGCCCTTTTTAAGTGCAACCTGGACAACTGGACAGGAAACCATACATTTCTGCTGGGGATTGCCCTGGCTTCTCTCCTGGACATGGGTAGTCCTTGCCAGAAAAATCTTGGGCATAGACGATATCTCTCATCTACTATTAAATTGGGATTTAACAGCTAGGCTTGTAAAGACCCTTGGGTCAATAGTCTAGTAAAATCCTATGAACCTATGAACCTAGTTAAGACTGAAATAGAATGTACATAGCTTGATCTGTTAGGTGTCAAGTGAAGTAAATGGACTGACATTAGACACTTTGAATCTGATAAGCACACGGTATACTATGCTTGATATAAAAGACAGAGTAATAATGGTATTGCATTTTTAGTTAGGAAGAAGCTGGCAAGAACAGAAATGATATGCAATGCAGTCAGTCATCTGTACACGACCATCATTCAGATATGTGCACAAACAACAGACAGAAGAAGACAAAGCTGATCAGGTCTGTGAGCAACTATGAGATGAAATCAACAGGACATCTGAACAAGATTAGCTAATGGTCATGGGAAGATGGAATCTGATAGTAGGGAACAAAGAAAAAGGCCATGTAGTTTTAGAACATATAGGCCTGGTAACAGAAAAAAGCAGGAGGATATCTAACAGAATTTTGTATGGCAAAAGAAACAAAAACTAGAAGAGAGAGAGAGAGACAGTTGTAGAATTTAGCTGAAATTTTATTCTACATTGATATGTGTGAGACAAAATCAGAGAATATAAGAGGAATGCAAGATCAGTTTTTCTGACCCTATGACAGCTAAAGAAATTGAATTGCAAAGCTAAAGGACTTTCAAACTCTATACTGAATGATGTGGAAAAGATAAAAAAAAAACATGGAAAGGCTACACTGAGTCATTATACTGCCAAGATCACACAGAGCAATCATTTAGCAATCATTTCAACTAGTACCTCTAGATCACCATCTGATAGTGATGAAAAAAGCAGAGGCAGCATTAAAAGCTTTACCAAAGGAAAAAGTCCCAGGCATCGAAGATATTTATAGAGAAGTATTACAACAGCGGTTACAGGAAATCTGGCCAACATCATGACTGACTGTAAAAGATCTGTGTTTATACCGATCCTTAGGATATGCAAATCTTACTGCTTGTGGAAATTGTCATATGATCTCTGTGATCCTACACGCCATCATAATTCTTCTCAAGATTATTCAGTGGAAATTGCAACCATTATTTTAAACAATTTCCAGAACTGTGCAGGATTCATGAATCAGCTTGAACAAGAGAGAGTGCTGAAAAGGCAAAAGAATATCAAAATATATTTGATTCTGTATGTCATGAAAAGGTCTGGACAACACTGAGAAATATGTGTATACCAAGTCATGTGACAGTAATCAAGCATAGTGTTTATATTGATAAGGAAGGAACAGTTTTAACTGAGCAAAAAGAAATAGATGGGTTCGAAACTGGTAAAGGTGTCTAACAAGGCTATGTACTTTCTGCCCAGCTATTTAATTTATACATCGAACAAGTCATTATTGAAGTGGTATTGCATGAAGTTAAGTGTGAAAACTGGAGTAAGAATTATCAACAAACTTCACAATGCTGAGGACAGCGCATGTGTCTGAAAGTGAAGACAATCTGAAATATCCACTTTTAAAGATTCCATAACATAGTCTGAAAACAGTAATGTACCTTAACATTAAAAATGCAATGATCCAGAGGAATGGTAAAATCAATTGATGCATTTTGGTTTAAAAAATAGAAATAATAGAAAAATTAATCCTGACAGGATCAATAATCAGTAATGAAAAGACAAATGGTCAAAGAATCTTGCACTGATTTGCTCTGGTTATAATGGTCATGAAGTATTTCGATAAGATCTACAAATGCAGACATACCTTTGCATATGAAGATTTAGTATTTCCAACATATTATATTTTGAATACTGTCACATGAATGCTAAAGTTGGACAGTCAAGAAATAAGACAAAAAAAATTAACACCTTTCAGTGATGATGCTGGTGAAGAATGTTATGTTTTCAACAGACTATTAGAAAACTACATCAACTTGTGTTTGAGAAGACCATGCATACATTATCCTGGAAAACTCAGATGCCAATACTTTGATCATTAGAAAAAGACATGATACTTGGTAATGATGAAAATGAATGTAAAAGAAGATGATTAGCATGATAATAATTTGATATGATACAAAGATGGATGCCCCATGTCAGGAATTAACCATCTAACTGAAAATAGAATATAGTTTGAGATATCTGTCTATCATGTCATAATGTGTCAACACTGGCTCAACAGCACTTAACAGCAACAACAACAACATAATAGCTTAATTTCTTAAAATCAGCTTTTATAAGATATCCATGATCATATAAACTTAAACTGGCACATCATTCTTCATCACACCTCACTAACTCCCTCACCCAACTTTCTATATAAAATACTTTACCCTGAAGTATTATATAACAAACATTGCTTTCCTTTAAAACAGGCCATAGGTTGCCACCAACTGCCTTCTTTTACTAAGTAGAACTTGAATAGAACCACTTGTTATCACATTAAATACATTTAGCCTTCTCTCTCCCCACAGAATGTTAGCATTCCTACAGGTAATAAAAATTGTACATACATGGCAGACATGTGCTGTACCACTTCTATTACTGCCCTTCCCTTGGAATTTATCATTGCAGTGCGTAAGGGCAGATGTGTACTATACTATAAACAATACATAGTAGACACTGGTGACAGGTATGTACCTCACCACTACTTTCATCTTTTTGCAACTTTACAAGTTATTAATACACTACATAGGTGTGAGCCATGTATTGTGTCTTCAAGTAAAAAGTACATCACATAGTTGACAGGTGCATGTCGTGTCACTTCATCATCATTTCCCCACTGCAAATGTGTAGTTCAGTGCATAGGTGGCATCTATGTACTGTGCCTTCAGGTAGCAGGAACGGCATATTGTAAAAGCTTTATTATGTGCTTCAGACAATATGTACTGCACATTAGGTGGCAAGAGTCTACTCTGGCGTCAGGTAGGAGGCCCTATGCATAGTGACATTTGTTTACTGTACTTCATGTAGCAGAAACTGTGCCTAGGTGACCACTGTGTACTGCACCATCAGATAATAAATTAACATAAAAGGCACAGTAGTAATGCAGGCAGTAAACACAGCACTTACCAAAATGCAGGAAACAAAACTGAAAGAACCACTGCTTCATGAACTTAAAATTCAGATCACAATAAATCCGAATTTTAAGTTCATGAAGCAGTGGTTCTTTCAGTTTTGTTTCCTGCATTTTGGTTAGTGTTGTGTTTACTGTCTGCATCGCTACTGTGCCTTTTATGTTAGTTTATGTGCTTGGACTGAGTTTGGCACAGGTAGCATTATTCCTTTGGGGAGTGATATTTCTTGGACTTATCAGATAATAAATACCACTCATAGATAGCAAATGTGTTCTATACCATATTAAAATTATCAGTACAGTGTGTAGATTGTAGCTATGTACTGTGCAAGTAAAACCCTTGAAGTCACTCCCAGTCCTTAGTTACACTAAGATCAATGTACCCTCAATTAATTGCCTATATAAAAGGTGAAAGGTATACTGCCAGCTTCCAATATCTCTGAAAAACTTATTACATCAACTATTTGATCTACTGCAGAGAGGGAAGTGGTGCACTGAACAGGCTTGTTTCATAAAAGTACAATATGCTCCTAACCTCTCCACTTATTAGATAACCTAAATTGTAGCACAGCCTAGTGTAGACAGTACTGAACACTGGTGGCAGGTGTGCAGCTTACTATTACCCACTCTGTGTTTTGTTCTACTACCAACTCTATACACTGTACTAGTTTCATAGCGCACTATATTACTACCCATTTTATGTACTGTACTAGTATACTTTTACACTATGCTACTACCCACACATTACCCTATACTGCTGCATTAATGCATTATACTACTACTGTCTGTGTGCCATACTACCACCCATACTGTGCCCTATACTACTACATTATTGCATTTTACTATTGCCTCTGTGAACAATATTACTACCCACACTGTGCCATATACTGATACATTAGTGTATTCCACTACTACTGTCTCTGTGCACTATACTACTACCACCCACACTGTGCCCTATACTACATCATTAGTGCATTTTACTACTACTGTTTTTGCGCACAATACTATTACCCACAGTGTGTCATATACTATTTTATTAGTGCATTCCACTACTACTGTCTCTGTGCACTATACTACTACTACCCACACTGTGCTCTATACTACATCATTAGTGCATTTTACTACTACTGTCTCTGTGCACTATACTACTACTACCCACACTGTGCTCTATACTACATCATTAGTGCATTTTACTACGAGTGTTTTTGTGCACAATACTATTACCCACAGTGTGTTTTTTTACTACGAGTATTTTTGTGCACAATACTATTACCCACAGTGTGTCATATACTATTTCATTAGTGCATTCCAATACTACTGTCTCTGTGCACTATACTACTACCCACATTGCTCCCTATACTACTATATTAGTGCATTATACTACTACGGTCTCTGAGCAATGTACTAATACCCACATTGTGTCCTATACTACTACATTAGTGCATTATACTATTACTGATTCTGTGCACTTTACTACTACCCACACTGTTCCGTATACTATTACATTAGTACATTATACTACTACATTCACTGAGCAATGTACTACTAGCCACAATGTGCCCTATACTATTACATTAGTACGTTACACAACTAATGTCTCTGAGCACCACACTGCTACCCACACCGTGCCCTGTACTAGTACATTAGGGCATTATACTACTACTGTTTTGGTGTACTCTACTACTATAAACACTGTGCCCTATGCTACTGCATTAATGCATTATACTACTGTCTCTGAGCACTATACTACTACCCACACTGTACCCTATCCTACTACATTAGTACATTATACTACTACTGTCTATGAGTACTTTATTACTACCCACACTCTACCCTATACTAGTACATTAGTACATTATACAACTACTGTCTCTGAGCAATGTACTACTACCCACACAGAAATGTACTACTACCCACACTGTGCCCTATATTATTATATTAGTACATTATGCTACTATTGTTTGAGTACTTTACTACAACCTACACTGTGCCCTATACTACTACATTAGTACATTATACTACTGCTGTCTCTGAGTATTTTATTACTACCCACACTGTACTCTATACTAGTACATTAGTACATTATACTATTACTTCATCTGAGCAAAGTACCATACCCACACCGTGCTCTATGCTCCTACATTAGTACATTATACTACTACTACTGTATTTTGAGTACTTTACTACTACACACACTCTGTATCTTATACTAGAACATTAATACATTATATTAAACTAATGTCTCTGAGGACTGTACTGCTTCCCACACTGCACCATATACTAGTACATTAGTGCATTATACTACTACTGTCTCTGAGCATTGTACTACTACCCAAGCTGTACCTTATACTCTCATATTAGTACATTATACTACTACTGAGTATTTTACTACTACCCACACTGCACTCTATACAAGTACATTAGTACATACTGTCTCTGAGCAATGTACTACTACCCACACCATGCTCTGTACTCCTACATTACTAGATTATGCTACCACTGTCTTTGACTACTTTACTACTACCCACACTGTATCTTATACTAGTATATTATTACGTTATAAACCTACTAATGTCTCTCTGCACTGTAATACTACCCACAATATGCAGAATGCTATATACTATCCAAACAGTGCTACCAGTGTCATCAATTCAATCTGACTCACATAATAATATGAAGAAATACTTCCATCTTCATCTTTTTATCATTTGGATTGTTAGTATGTTTAGTTGGTTCTGGTACATTCATACCACTAGAAGCTTCGAAACCACTATGTAAATTAACAAATAAATACTGGACCAGCATTAACTCAGTTGCAATCCACATGCCTTCCCTATATTACTGTACAATAAAATGATTTCAGCTACCTGTAGTTGCCATCTGTGTATTCCATCCTACAGTCTATGTCACAATCAAAATAAAATAGCCAACATTTTTACAGTAAGACATTATGCCATCTTACCTTGCCCACAAGCACAAATCCTACATATGCTTTCTAGTGATATCCAGCCAAATCGAGGTCCAAAAACTTGGCCTTACTAAAAAACACTAGAACAGAGGACACAGCTCATTTCATTGCAAGAAGGATAAAAAAGAAATAATAAATAACTAAATAAAATGACGTGATTCATAGTTGGATGTCACTGTATCAGTCAGACCTCCTATTCATCTGGGTAACTTTGCTGAAGCTGACTGAGTCTGATAATTCTGTCTCTTCTACTAGCTGTGTCATTCTTAGGTGTGACAGAACTGAAAATGCTGCAAGAACAGTAGCATCTCCTTTGAAATTGCTTGCTTTCCTCACCATAAATCAGTCATAGCTCACACCAATTTCAATAAGGCTAAACTTTTCCCTGTTGTCTGTATCTTCCAAAAGAGAAAGAAGAATCCATTGCTGAAGGAAACTTGCTTTGGCTACTTTCAGTCTTCAACTCAGAAGTCATAATTCTTCCCTGAATGGTTATTAACCAGTGGAAATCCAATATATTCCTCTTTATTACTTTATCACTTTATTATATCGCCTAACTCAGCTCATAAACTACTGGCACAGTAGGAAGAAAAGCTTACTCAGTTGGATCTTAATCTCATCAGCTAATAACATCACCCTCAATGAAACATTACCAAGTGCCAACTGATATCCTTCTTTTATACTTATTTCCACTAAATGAAGTTGCACCCTACTTTAATCAGCTGTGCTGAGCTATCATCTGAAAATACACACCCATTCAGAGAAAATGTATTTGCACATCATCACTGTATGGATATCGGGGACCTTATATGACCCTTTTATTATTCATCATGTAACTTCAGTGAGCTGAGTAACCTTTGAACTGTATGAAATAAAGTGCCATTTTTGTCAATAAAAGTCTTGTTTCATTGAACAACAACAATAATATGTTTACAACTCCCCAAAATTATGGTTCGTTGCACACACCATCCTTTTCCAGCTGAATGGTGCCTCCATAGCTGAAACTTTCTATAAACACTTTCTTGATTCTGTGCAAAATGTCTGGTTACATTCTGTACACAGTAAGCAACATGCACCTAACAAGCATCCCCCCCCCCCCATTTTTGATCCCAACAGTTGATTCTTTCTCCACTCATAAACTTATAAAAATCAAATCAGGATCCCCTGTCTTACATATCCCATGTCAGAAATTAAGGAAAATGTATTCATAAACAGTTATGGAATGTCTCCAACAATGACCAACTTGTATGACTAACTTTTGACTAGCATGTATCTGTTATTGTATGAAAGTCCTTCTATATTGCACAGCTTATAAACAAAGGGATTGTGTCTACCTCTAGGGATGTTATTATCCCCCCTTTACTCAGCTCTCAAGCCAGTCATTGAATCTAATGTCTGTTTTGGCATGTATCTGTCCAGACACATACAACCACTGGAAAACCTACAGAGATACCATTCTAAAAGGATACAAGGCCTAAACAACATGCCCTATGTAGACTGACTCAAAGCCCTGTCACTATATTCGGTATCCTATAGACATGCTAAGAGATGACTTATGTTTGGCATACAAGGCATCCTCTGACCCATCAGTGAGCTAGTTGGCAGCAGAAATACTCAGTCTAGGGATCTAAACCTCTTCTGCTACATCAACAGAACAGTTTGGAGAGACTGGTGTATCTGAGGATGCAGCTGCTGTGCAACAGACTCCCCATTTACATAAGACAAAGTCCATCTCTGTGCAATTTCAAGCAGAACCTTAATCTATGGATAGAAAACAGAAAATTTACCCCATGTGTACCCCTGCACTACTAATGGATAGATGCAACTCCTAAATGCTTTATCTCATGCATGGGTCCCCTCAAATTATCTAATGTATTGTTCCAGTTATTTTCATTAGCAGTAATATATAATTATCAACCTTGGGATGGGTGAGGCCACTCTACAAACAAATAGGATAGGTTATTTTGAACACAAAAAGGGAAACTGGATAGACTTTAAATGTCCCCCAAGGGCAACTAGCCTGGTGCTTACCAATGAACCTATGATCTGATATTATGGATTCATTTTATATCCTCGAAATACTGAAATATTGAAATTCAGTATTTCAAAGCTATAAAGTCGAATTTTTGAAACCATGAAAACTCAGAACTGCGAAATTCAAAATCTCGCCCACTGGAGATTTTGAATTTCGTGCTTCTACTGCACACACACACACACACACACACACACACACACACACACACACACACACACACACCATCCTCCCCACACACAAACACAAGCTCTCTACTACATAAAAACAGAGGAGACAAGCATAACCTGCACCCCCCATGTGGGGAGCAAGCCCCCCACACCCCCCTACTTAAATATTCTCACACCGAGGTCGCACTACACACAGACACACACAAAACACCACCACACAAGCTATGGTCTCCTCTCACACACACATCACAGCAACAAAAGACACTGACACACACCACAGCCCCTACTCAAAACCCTTAGCACACACACACATGCTTACCTGAATCCATAACCTCAGCGAAACCTCAGATGCATGAAATTCAAAACTGCCGGTATTTGAGGTTTTGAATTTCACGCTACTGAGCTTTCACTGTTCCCAGGATTCCACTTCATGGGCTTGAAATACTGAATTTTGATATTTCAGTATTTTGAGCTTCTAAAGTGAATTCAGTATTACACACTAAGCATGGATTTACACTCAGCCATAGAATCAGCACAGTCTTTCTTGACCTGGTTGAATTTAACCATGGTGAAGTTTATACTGCAAAAATTTGTTGGAGGAGTGTTATTTGTCTCATCAAAATGTTTGACACTGTCTTTCATAGTAAATTTATTCATACTTTCAAGAACATTGGCTTCTCACTAAGCACTGTTACATGGTCCAGCATCTACCTAGAGAACAAAGCAAAAGCAACAAAATGGAACTCAGCAGCCTCTTGCCGCTGTTGGTGTCCCACAAGGCTCAGTGCTTAGTAGTCTTCGCTTTGTCACATTTGTCAGAATAATGACATTCAGAAAAGGCAATGCCAAATGCATCAAGCATGCATATGATTTCATAATTATCATTTCTGGTTCTGTTTCACAAAGCTTCTGCCCTCTTCTGCAATCATCATTTTCTAAAGTTGAAATATAGCTGAATTACATGGATTTGATCCTGCATTCCTCAAAGACAAAGTTAAATGAAGCAAGAGGAATTTTGGTCCAAAGCTTTCAGAACTTCATGTAGTCTTTATTTGGTAACCCACTCCATATCAACTCAGCATTTTTTTTTCAGTTTCACAGAGGTTGGTGGTAGCTCACAGATTCTGTAACACCTATTGTCCCAGATCAAGATGTTTTGCTCAGAACTCCAGCCAAGTTGTTTTTTGTTTCTTCCTAGTATTCCAGAAGTTTGGAACTGCTTACTTTTGTCCAGCACATCAGTATGTGCTTCCATGACTTGTTATATAACATGCAATTTATTTATTTGCTCTTGCATTTGAAGCATCCAAGCGTAACTGCCGCAGGCATTCCTTAACTTCTAAAAGGGTTTTGAAATCTCCCCCAAAGTCTTCTGTAGTTAACTTATCAATGACAAAAAATAAACATTTTTTTGTAATTAGTACAGACATTACTATACTGCGGTGGTGGTGCTGCGGTAGCGTTGTCGCCTCACAGTTAGACGTTGTCCTGTTCGATTCTCAGCTAGAGTGTCTTCTGTGTGGAGACATGCATGAATGGGTGTACCTTAAGGTTGTGCATCAGGGCCAGCAACTAGGCACGTAAAAATCTACTGCCAATCATTAGCGGACCGGAGTTCCGTTATGGCGACCCCAACCAGGAAAAGCCGAAAGATACAACAAGTACAGACATTACTATGATTAAATAGGGCATTCGTGGTTTTCTTGTTCTTGATGTCCCTAATGTGTTCCAAAATGTGAAGTCAGAGTTTTCTTGTGGGTATCCCTACATAGAACGCCATACATGACAGGCAGGTAGCCACATAAACAACCATCTTAGTATTACAGTTACAATGTCCTGGGCCAGGCATTAATGAAAGTATTTCCACAGCCTGTATATTAAAATTTAAATCACAGTTTGTTTAAACACATACTATAACTGTATATTTCATGATCACTCATTTTATTTTACTGTTTTATTTTAAAATCCTAGTATGTAACAGTGCTGTAATCAGCAGCAAGGTAGATGATATTCACACATTCTAATGTGCTTATTTTGTAATGTGGTTTCAGTGTAATAAGATTACAAGCTGAATTTGGCTATTGGAGGGGTAATGTTTAATTGCTTTCAGGGTACTCGTGTGATTTACTGTTTTAACTTAGTATTTAAGCAATGCTTTTTGTACTGTTTACTGACTCTGAAGAAGCCCAATGGTGGGTGAAAGCACTTAGTCAGTGGTGGATTTTGTAATAAAGCTGATTTTTCTCCTGGTACTGACCTGGTCATTTCACTAATATTTCTTGGTATAAGTCTGTCCAACAAACATTTCTTCCTAAAACCTTAGATAAATTCAAACTGTCCCAAAATCTTAGTTGTAACAGAAAGCCTGATAAAGCCTTCACACTAAATACCCCATCACTGGACTTCCGACCGAACAATTAGCCAGGCATATGGCTTAGGAAAAAAAACTGTCAGACCAAGTAATACTCCTCATAATTAATATAACTCTCTCCCTTGTGTATTCATAAATCACTAGAATAAATTTGTATAAAAGAGCATAACTACCATAAAGTCACCAACGGTTTATAGAGTTGACACACACAATAAAAAAGTAAGTCCTTTTGCATAGGAACAAACCCCTCTACCCTCATCATCACTGCTCTCTACGAACCAACTGCAAGAGTGTGCAACATCAGGGTAAGGGGGAATCTTCACTGCCCCAGAGTTCCACAATCCTGAAAGCACTATAGCCTTCATTTGCAGTTAACTGGATTGAGCTAAACTCTGGCAGTTGTTCATGTTTCTAGTTATGAGATTTAGTCTAAACTATATGCCCCATCATTTAATGTCTAGCCATCTCTCCAAAGCTTTATGAAAATGATCCAAATTGCTTTATATGTATTTGACCAATTGAGAGCTATCTGAAACTGTATTAAGCAATACTATACAACAGACCCAAAGAGAGATGCTGCTGATGTCATGGTCAGCTTTATTGTGTTCCATATACATGGCCACAACATACCCATGTAGGTTGAGTTTCAGGGTCAAATAAGATTGTAACTAACTCTGAGGATCCTTCTCTCTAGTACAGTCATAGCCTACAATATCGCCGATATCAACCAAACACCTTAACGGGAAGCCATGGTATTATTAGTTGCTTGTTCGTGGACTCCACCAGTAATCTGTAATATTTCCATATTCTTCCAACTCTTAAAACAGACCACAGCACCATCCCTTCTACCTTCTCTGTTTCTATTACAGGACCTCCAAGAAGTTTAATTTCTTACATACTTTCAGCAAAAGACATAAACCTGTCCACTGCAATGAATGTGCACATACTTTCTGAAACCCAAGCATCACAGAGGCTGATTCTAACATATCCCTTTAGGACCTCTTCAACATTTGTTTTCTTCTTCAAGAAAATGATTACCCCTTAATGAAAAAAAAAGCCACCAAAAACCATGGCTTGTCCAGAAATGACTTGGAAAAAAAAGGACAAGGCCTGTTATACATATAAAAGTATAACTACGTTATTTGATAACAATGCTGTACCCTCTGGAAAAACTGTGAAAATTTAATTGACAAAGCCAAATACCAACACACAAAAGTAAAGTTGCTTCCTTAGAAAGCATACCCAAACTTCTCTGAAAAAATGAAAAAAAAATAAGAATTGCAATAACAATAGCAATCAGTTGACTATATCCTCTAATACCACTCAACAAAACAGCTGTTACCTCACTGACAACTCACGTCATGACTCAGAACTATTCCACCTCTGATCACAATGATCACAAGTATCTTAAATACAATCAAACTGTTTCTCCATTACTATCAAATCTCATAAAATGTCTACTGTAAAAAAGGCAGATAAAAATTACTAAAACATATAGTCAGTGAGACACTGTCGAATTGTACCCTAAATTTATCTGTGCATGCAGTACATTTATATCCATATCCCCACATCTTTAACTTCAGGGACTTTCCCTGGCCTGTGCAAATCAGACACAATAATTTACTTTAAACATGTCATACCCTTCATATCTCAGACAGTAAATGTTTATGTTAATTCTTCCCATAATTCAAGCTACAGGACATTGGCATGCCTCTTTATCTCCGGCAACATGCTGAGTCTGAAACTCATCTTTGCCAAGACTTGTCATGTTCAGTGGAGACCCCAGTACCACAACTTTCTTACTTTCCATGTGTAACAAGAATGAGACCTACCTGACAGGGGTAGTATTCACTGATGTTACCAAAGACTTTATCTCCATCTGGCACACACAACTTCTTTGCATACTATTTACCTGGATATTACCACTTCCACTCTGCTCTGATGCCAAGGTTACTTCAATATAAGAACCTTCTGGGTACTTATTCACCGCATCCTTTCCTTACCTCACCACACAATCTACCAGTGCACCTCAACATGCAGTTTTATGGTGAATCTTGCTCATGTTGTGTCGTTCGGCTTTTCCCAGTTAGGGGTCGCCACAGTGGAACTCCGGTCCGCTAATGATTGGCAGTAGATTTTTACATGCCGACTTGCCAGCCCTGATGCACAACCTTCAACGAAGGTACGCCCATTCACGCATGTCTCCACACAGAAGCTGAGAATCGATTAGGACAACGTCTTACTGTGAGGCGACAACGCTACTGCAGCACCACCACCCATCTTGCTCATACACTTGATAAATAATAGTTCTAACATGCATTCTCCTAAAAAATGCCTCACGTCTGCTGATATCTTGTCTTCTGGTGTTCAAACAGACATTATAGCAGTTTTAGTTACAGAGGTAACACTTACTATAAACTCTGTCAACTACTGGATGTGCAAAAAGCTAGCATCCTGAACATTCTTAGCCAAACAAGTCTCACTCTTCAAATACATAGGCCAGTGGTGGTCTGCTTCACACAACACTGATGGTTTTCAAAGCCAAATGCAAATGTTGTGGTCAAGGGGTGGGGCATATGTTAATTAGTTAATTGGACATTCCACTGCACTGATATGCAAGGATTTTGTATTGTACACTATTTATAGATATATATTCATAAAATGTGTAAGTGTATTCACCAACATATCTGTGTTGAACTATGCATTGCCATGGGAGAGACAGACAAAGGTAAAAATTAACAGATTCTGCCAGTATAATTTGGTGAGCTTGGTAAGCACTGTGTGTGCGTGTGCATGCGTGTGTGTATCTGTTTCTGTTCACATGTTTGTGTAAGTATGACAGTTTATCTATGTCTAATGTGTGTATCAGTTGTGTCTCCATGGTATGTCATAGGCAGCTGCACTAGTAACTGGGCAGTTCAATCAACTAAATCTTTAACCACTGAGATAAGTGATTCATAGTAATGCAAACTTTATTTTAATATGATCCAGGGTCATGCATTTTGTGCATGATATGAATCAAATTAAACTGGAAAAGTGTTACTTGCTCTAACTAAGGGTGGCCAAATGGTTAAGATGTTTGCCTTGCAAGCACAAGGTGCAGGGTTTGAGTGTCACAAGGGATAATTAGCTAGGCTTAATATGGCTCGCAAGGGCAGTTAGCTTAGTACTAATCTATGAACCTAAGCAGGGCAAGTTTTGTTAAAATGGTATATCTATATATGTCAGCCAATAAATGCTAGCTTTTATAGGTAACACCCTTTTCAGCTTTAGGCATTATCCTAACAACTAAAATTTCATATGTGTATACCTTTTCAGACATGTGAGCAGCAAATTAATTAATCAGTTAGGAAACACGTGGTACAAAAAAATTACATTTTAACATCTATATCTGACTTGGGTAAACAGCAGTTAAATATGAATTTTTAGCATAAATAATCAAAATCAAAATAAGGCATTACAGATTAAAAAAGAGTAGCAAATTAAAATATTTCAGCATATCCTGTTAAAAATGTCATAAAATATTTTACTATGATCTTCATTTTATTTTGCTGTTTATGATTATAAATAGTTGTATATTACTCTATTCTGAAGTGGCTGTTTATACTGTGTTCCATTTTTTCATTCATGCGTTTATTGAATATTAATGGCAAATGGAAAAAGAGGGTGGGTGCAGTGGTTAGCATTGCTGCCTCACAGCAAAAGGTTCTCTGGTTTGATTCTCGGCTGGGGTGCCTTCTGTGCAGTGTCTGCATGTCCTCCCTGTGGTCATGTGGGTGTGCTCTGGTTTCCTCCCGCATCCCAAAGACATGCAGTAGGTGGATTGGACACTCTAAACTGGCCCTCAGTGTGAGTGTGTGTGCCTTCTGTGGAAGGTTGGGTGCCGGGCTGGCAATTTGACACTGTAAAACTCCACTGCCAATCATGAGTGGACAGATGATCCACTGTGGCAACTCCTAACCAGGAAAAGCTGGAAGAAGAATGACAAATGGAAAAAGAATGGAGGTGCACATTAAGAAGAGTTGTGGCTTGGAATTCTCTCCTGACTGATATTTAAAAGAATGAAACCTAGTCAGTTTTAAAGGACAAAATGTGTGAGAGTTCTGAATATGAACTTATAGACTTAGCCATTTTTTTAAATCTACATTGGATAGAGGATCTAATCTTCATATTTTCTAAACAGATGAAATGTTCAGGCAACACGAACACTGACTACAAGGGTTTTCATTGTTACAGTTCTCTATACACACACACACACACACACACACACACACACACACACACACACACACACACACATCTATCTCTCTCTCTCTCTCTATATATATATATATATATATATGTGTGTGTGTGTGTGTGTGTGTGTGTGTGTGTGTGTGTGTGTGGGTCCCTATCAGTGCATTAAAAAATCAGTTCATCGAATGGCATTTTCAGTGCAATTACATTGAATATGCCATTCTTCGAACTGTTCATACTGAGATTGCAATACAGTGAGGGTCGAGAAATTTCCCCACTGTAGAGCAGTCTCGAAGTTGGTATATATAATTTGTGTGTGTGTGTGTGGGGGGGGTGCAGCCCCCCAGATGAGGGGAATTCGATGAATGGTATTTTCGATGAAATGCCTTTCATTAAAGTGATGGTTCAATGAAGTGATATAGACCCTCTGTATGTGTGTATAAAAAAAATATATGTATGCATTGGTGTACATCAAATGGAAGAATACACATTTGGTAGAAAGAGTTTTTGGGTGTTAAAAAGAGAGAATGCACAAATGAGTGACTTCTCATTTGAGTGAATCACATATGGTTGAATTTAGTTTTATATAATGTAGGTTAGCAGGAGTGTACAGGAAAATAAATGTCTGAATGAAAAAGTGGTGGTTGTGAAGATGTGCAAAACAATGTTCTAGCAGTTGTTGTGAATATAAGGATGTTTGTGGGGTGGGATTAGAGTAAGTGTTAGGTAAAGGGATCAAGGCTGTGTTCTGCATGTTTTGTGTTGCCTGTGCTCTGTTTTCTTTCATCTTGTGCGATGGTCCTCTTAAGAAAAGGGTGTTTAGTAACACAATTTATAAGGTTAGGTGCAGGGGTAGGGTTATGGTTAGCACACATGAGTAAGATTAGCTTACAATAATAGGGATCCATTTTTGCACCAGTTAAAAATTAAAATAAACAGAAATGAAAATAAAAATTGCACATTAAAAAAAAAATAAATGCATATGTGATGCTACTACATGTATTTTCTTTCACCGCATTCTCATTTTTATCACTTCATCTGTTGTTCTGTACATGGCAAAAAATTATATCTAAAAAGAAAAAAGAAGGAACAATTTGAGCATTTTTTTTTCAAAGATGGTATTTGAATTTTTTTTTTATTTAAAATAACAGGTTATTGAAGTTAGTCACGTACTCTGGTAGTTTTAGTGCTTGCTCTGTTAAAAATATAATTATTGAAGTGAATCTTAGTAGTTAGTTTCACTGGGTATGAACTGTAAGAATCTTTGCAATGGCTTTTATTCTGCATAAAAAGGAAAGAGTGAGGTGTAAGTATTTGACTTACCCTTGAAAGAAGCCACAAAGCCCAACTTTAACAATGGACTTTGGCTTTTTTACTGTCAAGTGAAGAGATGGAAGCCAGCCCATTCTGGTGGCAAGTCTAAATCAGTCTTGCTAGGATCATCTGTATCCTGTTCACTGTCCATGGTCCTGAGAAGTCATGTTAACACACCCTGTGTATACATACACACAAGAGACAACTTCATACTTAAGGTTAGCAGACTGTGCAATCACTTGTAAAGACATGTGTGTGTGTGTGTGTGTGTGTGTGTGTGTGTGTGTGTGTGTGTGTGTGTGTGTGTGTGTGTGTGTGTGTGTGTGTGTGTGTGTGTGTTGTGCATGTGCATCTATGTGGTATGTGTGTGTGTGTGTGTGTGTGTGTGTGTGTGTGTGTGTGTGCGCGCGCATGTGTTAACACCTGACTTCTTCTTCTTTAGTCTTCTGCTACTTCCGGAATGTCATGATACCTGAATAGTACTGACACTAAACATTGATACAAAAGTCAGTTTGCCTTCCACTGACTTAAGGGGTAGTTTTTAAAGATGCTGATAACACTTACCTAAATAAAAATATTATAAGCAAAGTTGCAACTTATTCCCTTCTTGTTTAAATGTTATTCCTTTTTTCACTGTATGCATCTAAAGTGCCAATGCTTTAATGATATTCTTTTTGAAAACGAACAGAGAGATATTCAAGTTGCACTGCTATGAATTCTGCAATAGACACTTTCCCTTCAAACAATAAACTTTCCTCCCTTAACTGAGGATCATTTATCATTCTTCTCATCTGACTAGTGACTTCTGTCTGTAATATAGCATTATTAGATTATACCTTCATATTATTACTATTACAAATCTTATTACAGTGCACATATGTTTATCAGAGAAAGGCAGTGTTTTTTTTATTTTTAATAAAGGCAACTTTTCATGATTTAAGCTGCATTTCACTTATTGTAAGCCTAGTACACCCTTTTAGGTCAAGGTTTCTACTGCCTTTGTAATTGCTCTTTTGAAATCTTCTCATATCTAATCAGCCTCTTGTCATGTGTCAGCAGCTTCTGGAAAATGTTATCATCATCTGTCTACTCCAGGCCTATTGTGCTACATCCCATGTTTTATAAGGCAATGCATAAGACTAACTCGATCAACAATTTATTCTTTTACAGCAGACCAGTTTAACTGGGTAGATCCTGCAGGAATTGAAACTTTCCCTGAAAATAAAATGTAAGCACTGATATGATAGTTATTGTCCTGTTTAACAATTGTAGGACTGGGACACTATTTGCATGTCAACATTATCAAACTCTCTCTATACATACAGCTGCCACTATCTGTATCACTTCTAGTACTGAGGCTACATGGCTACCCTCTTTAAACAGAAATGGGATGTTTCACTGTTACCTCACAGACTGCCCTGCACTGTTCTGGAGCTCTTGTCTGACACTGTTGAACAGTATTAAATGACATGATTCAACCACTCAGAAGCACTGAGTCCCCACAGCTAGAATAGGTCCACATGACATAAAATAATGAATAATATACTAAGTCAGAAATTACATTTCTTGGAATATTCCCTTTTCTCCAATGTATGGTGATCTCAGTGTTGATATATACATATATATATATATATATATATATATATATATATATATATATATATATATATTTATATCTATATCTATATGTATATATAGGATCATAGGAGTTTACTAGACTATCAACCTGCAGATCATTTCAAGCCTAGCCATTTCATCCCAATGTAATACCATAGAAATTGTAGTCAATACCCAAGATTGCATTTAGTAATGACTGCCCATGTACAGGAGGGTTACGGGCACTATCCCTGCTAAAAATTTATGGTGCCACAGCCACTTGTCCAGGTTCCTCTTGAACAGTGTCATAGAGCACTCTCTTTTGCATGACATGGTAGCCTATTCCAAAGATGCAGCAGTCACTAGGAGACAAATCTGTCCCCCCCAGCATGTTGTGTTTAAGTCACAGGCCATATTTGGGTCATTGGGATGAGTAGCTCTAGTCCAGTTTGATTTATGGATATGTAACAGGTTCATTAGGTTTGGGTGGGTGTGGAGAGTTTGATCCCCCCCCCCCCAACACACACACACAAAAATAAGTTATAAAAAAAAAGAGTAATTTTCCAGATTCTTTCTTCTTCAGTGTTTTTGCTCTTTTTTCTCAGGTTTTCTGCACTCAGCATTTTGAGTGGTGACATTTCAGTAGGGAGGCCTAAAGAAGTAGAACATTGCTGTGATGTGATTTCAAAGCAAAAGGCCAAGTAGCAAGGGGAATAAATGAAGAACAACCTACTATAATGTTGCTGTGAAAACTCCAGCAAAAGGACATTGTCAGAGATGCATTTTGTCAAAGTGAAACTCTCCTATTTTTCTGTGTTTTGAAGATTGTAGTTGAGTATGTTATGATATCATTATGACCTGAAACTTAACTGCTAAATGCTATTGTCACTTCACTGTTCTTCACCTTCTGCCTAGAACTGTGATATTTTTTTTTCTGGTTCTTGGTAATTTAGGATCTCTACCCCCCATACACACACACACACACACACACACACACACACACACACATTGACATGCAGTGACTGAAGATCTGGAGTACTGACATAAAAATACATCAAAAGTGGGCAATAGATTGCCCATCAGTTGGCTTAGTGCAGTTATATGTTGAATGAGACTTTCTGATGCATGTAAAGCAACCTCCTCTGTAAATGAATTTCTGGAATAAGAAAAACAAAATTTCATATCAGCTGTGAAAAAGACAGGGAATGCTTTTTCTGGACAGGGACAAACAAGGTCATCACTGCTATGTCAAAAATCACTAAAATGAATAAATGAGCAATTGGTCCCAGAGTGTGCAGCAGTATTGGAAAAGAATCAGATTAGAAAATCGAGATTTTACACAAAAATTAAATATGGAAACAGTACTGTATGTCTTTTAAAAGTTATACAGTCATCTTCATATAGTAGCGATAGCAGAGATCTAAAACTGCAAAAAACATGCTAGTGATATTAGATGTAATAAATGCTTTGATGTCAAGACAATAGTGTGCAGAATCCAGTTGGAAGTATTTGCTTTAATGTTGCACTTTTGCAGCATTAATTCAGTTATTTGTTTATTGGTTTCTGTGTTTAAATTTTTCACTGTACTTTTTAATCTGTACTATAAAGTAAAATCCATTCTACAGAAATGCATAATTGTAGTGATTCCTATTGCCTTCATTAAAGGGAAAACATGACCACCTAATGTATTACTTTTCCCAGTAATAATCTTAGTCAAATCACAGGGAAATGTTAACAGCCATGCCCAGACTTGACTTAAAAACTCTAAAACTGGAGGCAAAAGTGAAAAACACATCAATATATTGTGATATTCCAATTTTTCCTACAGCAAGAACTGATAAATCATAGGTGTCTGGTGTGCCTACGTACCTGACTAGTTTGAACAAAATCAGACTCGTCTACTTGTGTTTTTCAGAACATAATTAACGTTAACCCAGTAGACCAAATGGACATATAAATCTGATAGATCACATTTAAGACATGAATTCGTCTAAATCCTCTCACCATTTTGTGTTTTGTATCAGTGTTATGGACCATGATAGTTCTAGATTTCTTCTATGATGTGGTAAAGGGACTTCTTTCTGAGTAATATAATTGTATAATTGCTAGTATTACCTCTTGTGACTAGCTACACCAAACTATACATAAACACACGCACACACACACACACACTCACACACACACACACACACACACACACACACACACACACACACACACACACACACACACACACACACACACACATGTCCATAAATGGGATCTGTACAGATCCCTGACGGCACTTTCTGCTGAAGCAGAAATCACCAAACATACATAACCAAAAATGCTGTTCACCAAAGCAGCACTTTCAATTAAGTATGCTGGTTGTGCCAGTCACACTACGGTGCGGTTAAGGGAGAATTCCCTTTTCCCCCCTATAGTGCAACCTCGGAGTGATAAAAGTACACAGCCCCCCACACGGGCGATGTTGGGGGGCTTGCCCCCCTGCATAAAATAAGATTTTTTTTGTTTGTTTTTTTTTCTAACACACTTTAACGAAAGTGCTTTTTCGGTGAAAGCGCTTTTGTTAAAGTGCATTTGGTTATTGTGGATTCGGACTACTGAACTTTTGTTCAATAGTCCTAGATCCATATAGGTGTAACTCAAAAGGTAGAATGTGCATTTGGTAAAAAGGTTTTTGTGTGTGTGAAAAAGAGAATGCATAAATGACTGAATACTCATTTGAGTGTTTCACATTTGGATGAATTAAGTTTTATATAGTGTAGGTAAGCGGGAGTATGCAGGAAAAATAAAGTTTGAATGAAAAAGTGTTGGTTGTAAAGATGTGTTTTTGCAGTTCTTGTAAATATGCAAGTGTTTGTGGTTAGGGTTAAAGTTTTAGGTAAGGGGATGGATTCAGAGTTGTGCATGTTTTGCTTTGTCTGTGTACTGTGGCCTTAGTCTTATGTAGTGGTACTGTTAGGGAATGGGTTTTTAGTAATATAATGTGTAGGGGGAAGGGTATGGTTAGGGGAATGGGCAGTGGCATGGATAGGATTCAAGTAAGGGGAAGGGGCAGTGGTGGGGGTAGGGGTGGGGTTGTGGAAGGGGCAGTGGTAAGGGTAGCTGTAAGGTTATGATTATTTGGTAGGGTTAGCACATGTGTAAAGTGGTGCAGGGGGAACCCAAATGTTTACTTGGATTATCAATTCCTGAATGACAAGGAATAGAGGTTATTAAGGGGAGGGGTCTGACCACTGACAAGGAATTAACCAAAACAGTGAGTTGAATGGACAGTCATGATAATGAGAAGGGGATATGGATGTGGTGTGTGCAAACTGAGACGATAGAAAATGGGACCTTATATCTAGTGATGCTGCACTGGCCATTAGTGAGTGAGGGGGCTGCTCCTGAACTAGTACTATAAAAGGAGAGGAAGGGTCACTGGTAGCATTTGAAGGGAAGCAATTAAAAACTCACTTAAGAAAATCAATTTCTATTCAGACAGCTAGTGGGATGGTTAAGGGTGAAATGGTTGCTGCACGGGGTGAGCTACAATACTTGAGCAGACTTCATATCAACTACTGTTGTATTAGCATCTACCTGTGTCTGTATGTAATTGTACTTTTTTCAGTCACAATGCATTTTTATAATGTGGCAACTGCCACCAGATTCTCCATAAAGAGTGACAGTGCCATCTGGAGATAGCAGTGAGAGTTTCTACTATTCTTGAAAATGCAGGTTCACTGCTAAATGCTTGCTTTCCATGGACAATGTATTTCCTTGCTTGTTGGTAATATGCATGTTAGTCTCAAAATGTTATTTTTAATAATGAGTTTTACTAATTCTCTGGGGCTTTTATACCTGTAGCAAACTGCCAAGTAGATCTATTTACAAGCCAAAAGTCATTAGAAAGCAGTCAGTACTACAGTATCCCCTGCTTTTCACTCTTTTCCATGCTAGTACTGTTTCCAAATATCTAAATACTACTACAAAACTTTAAAAGAGCTAGGAAACAAGGATGTTAAAAATACCATATTAAACCTATGTGAAGCAGACGTATGTCATGTGTCTGCAAAAGCTGCTTTCTTTGTTGTAGCTGCCTGCCCCACTTTCTGCTGCTGATTTCGATATACAAAAAAGAAATAAGTCCATCACACTAGAATATAATATTCCGTGTCTGGATAAAGGAGAGGGATTCAAGGTAATTGCTTTCCTTCCTCATTGTTCTCAGCTGCCATGGGGAGATTCATAGAGCATCTGAGGAGATTATTTTTTTTTCACTCTTCCCATCCCCCCGTCCTCCACCCCTTCATGCTTATTTCACCGTAGGAAAAAAAAAGTCATTTGTCTGTTTTATTTACGATGCAATGAAGGTAAGGTGAATGCATCAGGATAGCCTGACACTGGTCAAACTGTCTGTCAGGAAAGAAACAGCACCCTCATGCTCCAACAATCTCCTGATTTTAACTCTTCCTAGATCCCGTTCAACATAGTGGCTTCCTATTAACAAACTCATTTTTGCATGTTTTCCTTTTGCTGCTGCCAGATAAACAGATTTACTCATATTGATATCAAGCTGCCTTGTAGGTGGCTAGATTGTGAAAATCACTTTTTAATTTGGATATGTAATGCATCAGAGACTGAATTAAAACTATCAGAAAAATTATACTTGCTGTGGCTTCCTGGTGGTGTGGGATTTAGCTGCGTAGGTGAATAAGGAGTTTAATCCCTTGGTATTAAACCCTGAGAAATTGATGGTCATATTTGAAGATAAGATGCTTTTTTTTCCTTTTTTTAATTTCAGGACACTCTGCCTGGCAGTTTTTATTGTTAACTAATCAAGACTCTGATCCAGACACGGATGTAAGAGAAAGACAACCACAATTATTGTGCAGAGATAGCTAAGGGTATATGGAACTCCCTTGCTGCAGAGTTTAATGTGATAGCTGGAAGCCCATAAAGCTCCTTAACTGCTGGACTTAATGTGGTATTTAAAGTCCTGCATTAACTGTATTAGTGCCATCTGTGATGCAGTATGTGAAAGTCCATATAGTGTTTTAACTGTAGTCTTTTTGAAAGATTTTTAATTATCTGTACATTTTCTGATGTGGAATTTAATGTAATGTTTAAAAGTCTGAACTGCTTAAAAATGTTTTCATTGAGATATCTAAGAGCTTACGCACCTTCCTTGTATAAACCATTAAAGTGAAAGAGGAAGGCATCTCACCAGCCTTGCTGCAGTACTTATTGTAATATCTGTGGGGCTCACACTCTGCATTGCTACCCCTTCTGCGCAGAGTTATTGCAGTCTGCATCTGCATAAATGTGTCATGATGTTGCAGCCTTTAATATAATGCCTATCAGAATGCATAACTCTTACACCATTATGTTTTACTGTACTTCTGGCTTCTGCATGCACATGGTTACTTTACTATAATGTTACATATGCTGTCTTAGCATACATGTATCTATCTCATTACACATGCGTTGATGGGCTTTATTTTGCATAGCCTCAGTATTTCAATGTTTAATAAAGGTCTAGAAAAAATGCACATTGTGGTGTCTTTATGTTATGCTTCATTAGTGTTTCAGTGTCATTTTTCTCTACTAAACATGCTCCCTTCAAATGTGCTATGCAAAAAAAAAAAAGTCGAAAGGTTTAGTGCAGATTGTGTTTTTGTATTCTAAGAGTAAATAAGCTGCAGTATTTTTCAGATTAGTGAAAAAAATAAAACTGGAAACAAAACTGATATGCTGCACCGCACTCTGCAAATGGCAAACGTGCTGTGACCCCTATAGGCATTGTTTCACTTAGTCCCTTTGTAGAATACCTCTCATCAGAGGGCACTTCAGCAAGGGAGCAAATGTAAATTAAAAGATACTTCCTTAGAGAATATACTTCTTGTAGGTAAAGTGCTCCCAAAGGATACCTTCAGCTACAGCAAGCAGAAACAGAGAGTAAAACAATAGCATTAACAAAGGTATATCATGGCCCTCTTTTTCTTTCCACAAATGCTTTTGCTGCTCATATTGCCTGTCCTTCCTTCTCTTATCCACCCCATTATCTTCCTATTAACTAACGTAAGTGTACAGACAAAAACAAGTAAAGCACTGAAACAAGAGTACCTCACCCCTTATCCCAACCATTCATCTTATTCACGCTCACCTGTACTCCTTCATTGACCTAACATAATTTCTATTCTGTCACATCTTCCCAGAGCTCTATAATCTCTTTACAAAAATGAATTTCTTCCACCTGCCACCCATTCTCCATCCTACTTTTCATTTTGGGTCAGAACCCCTTTCTATTCCCTTATGAACCAGAGAGGCAGTATCTTGTTTCCAAGGTCATTCTTTCCCAGTGTATATTTACTCCACCTTGCCTTGCCCCTGGTCATTTTACTCGTCCACCTCTGCATATTCTGCAGCAGCTTAATATTGTTTTATCTAGAATGTCTACAGAACAAAGTAGAGCAGTTGCTGATCTAAAACCATCATACACAATGAAATGATGATAATTAGACAACATGGCTTATTTCCTGTGCTGTTCAGAACTCTTCTCAGCTTGTTCAATCTATATATACCATAACAGAGGTAAAGGACAATAATGATCTCAAAATTTCTCACTTCAGTCTTCCTCATACCCCATATTGTAGTCCCAGGTTTTTCTACCTGAAGTGTTTATGTTGGCCCTTCACTACAACCGATATCTACTGCTATCGGATTGCCCACTTTGCCAAATCCTGCTGGTTATATACTTCTTACTATCATGTCAAAGTCATTGCCATGTGTTTTTTTCCTCACTGTCTCAAAATACTTCCTTATCTAGCTAACCAAACATCTCCAATTCACATTCCTCATTTTCACCAAGTTTCAGCATGCAGAGTTCTCGAAGATGTTTAAACAAAGCACAGCACTAGTTTATCCTTTGTATTTGAGCTATATAAATTATTACATACTGAATTTGGCAGTGAAGACCTTCATTGTATAAAGTCATACTGATGCAACTGTCTATTCACTAGCTGCTGGCATCCAGAAATTTAACTAGACTATTCTACAGAATTCTTACTACCAGTAAATAGCCAACCTAAAAAAAAAATTAAAAAAAACTTCCATTCTGTTGTGTCAACCTCAGAAAATGCATAAAAATCATATAGCCTTATCAACAACATTCCAAGGGTTCCAGGTAGTTCTGTAAATGCGCATAATAGTAATCTCTCTCTTGTCTATCTTTCATAATTCTTCAGCACAGTATGGTATTTTTCCACCTCTTTGCTGGTCACAGATATATCTGTCTGACTATTCACATTCCAGTATAGTCTCCCATCTCATGCAGCCCCCTGTTGTATGATTCATTCTAAAAGCAGAAGTCTAGGATGAATCTAGCATGATCATGCTTCTTTGAAACAATTACATTACCCAAATGACAACCAAGTCCAAAGAATGAGAGTCTTAACCATGTAACCAGGGAGGAGTTGACTATTGGTGTAGAGCAATGGTCGCCCATGTTAGTAATGACCAGGTCAAGGATGCTGGTACCTCTATTGAGGGTAAGAACGAGCTGGTTCAGGGAATTGGAATTAATGAATTCCAGGAAATGTCGGTTAAATGTATTGGTACATGAGTAGTTTTCCCAGTTAATGGAGGGGTAGTTGAAGTCACCCAGTATGGGAGTGTTTGCTTGGACCCTAATATTCTCCAGGCTGCTTAGGAACGTGGAGTGAGTCTTGGTACATGGTTGGGGACCTATAGCAGGCTGCAATCTGAATGTCTGTCTTACCCAATGCTAGCTGCACCTGAAGTGTCTCGGATGCATTATGTCGGACTACCAGTCTGGAGGTGTGTGCATCCCTTATGAATATGGAAACACCACCACCTTTGGAGCTTCAGTCCAAGTTCCGGGGCCGAAAAGTGTGGAATGAGTTATAGCCTGGTAGTGCATGGGGTGCTTTCTTCTGCCTTGAACCAGGTCTCTGTTATGGCACAAATGTCGATGTTCTCCATTTTAAGGAGTGCTTCAAGTGAGTGCACTTTGAGATTTAGACTTCTATCATTCAGCAGCATGACCCTCAGATTGCATTTGTTTGTAGCTGTTACAGTGGTAGTTTGGTCTTTGGAACACCGCCTGAAAAAGTATCAGGAAGCCCACGGGTGACAGATGCAGGCCATCTCTGGCAAAGCATCGAGGTCTGTCAATCATGTCATCCCAGGCAGACAGATAATGGATCCCCTTAGAATGACACCAGAAACTTAGCCAATTGTTGAAATCAGTCATTTTCTCCTTGTACAGTGGTTTCATTCTGGGTGATGGTAGGATGCTGCTCAGGTCTATGGTCATACCTGCCTGGGATATATAAATTGAGAGCTCCTCTATGTCTCTTTTCATGTAGTCCAGGGAAGTACATCTCAGGTCATTCACACCCACATGTACAATGACAGTCATATTTGTATCTGTTGTTGAGGGATCTGAGTGTGTGCATTATGTGGTGGATCCTGGCGCCTGACAGGAAGCTGACTGTTACGTTCTCCTTATTCAACCTAGTGAGTGGGACATCAGTGTGCCTCACTATGGAGTCACCTGTAACTAGTGTGTTGGGCATGTTGTTTTGCTTTAGGGGCTTTGGTTCAGTGGCACACTGTTTATCAGAGTTATGTGTCTTGTGATTAGTGTTGTGTTGTGTTGTGTTGTGGTGGTCAAGTGCATTTCTGCCTTGGAGGTCTCTGCTGTTTGGATAGATTTTTATTGAGAGCCTATGTGAAGCTGGGTGTATGGTTTGTGTTTTTATGTGAAGGCAGTGCTGGTGTGTGTTCTGGAAGGCTATGTGTTCCATGTGGTGTGGTGCAAGTGTTGACCTTCTCCTCTTGACCAGCTATGCTGGTCTTAGCTGGAGAGTGAATGGCTACCAATTTGGATGTATAAGTGCATCTTTCACAAGTCTGAGTGTTGGGAGGTAAGAGGAGAGGGTTGTCAGTGTACATTGCTGCATTGCCTCAGGATGCCCAAGTTCACCAGGTTGACAGGAGAAAGCACAGGGAACTGACCTTTAAATATGCCTGGAGGGGTACGCATTAATAATAAGTGCTGGGGCTGTTTCCTTGTACAATGTTTAGTGCTGGTAGCACTTTTGTGTGCTGCAATAATTGCTGCAAGAAGTCTGGTAAAGTGCTAGACTAAGAAGCTAGTAAAGTGCAGGATAGGAGAGAACTATCAGATCTAAGGGAAAATTTGAAGAACAGACTTCGGCACTACCCAGAAGCTTACAAACAGTCCTGGATATAGCAAATCTGTATCTGGACTAGACTAGTTAAAGGAAAGGTGGGAAATAAGTGCAAGCACAGGCTTTTAAACCAGCAAATTGCCCAAACAGCAAATAAACTATAATTTCTGGGCCAAAAACCACTCCTCTTGTGGTAGATAGGCTACCTAGTGCTTACCACTCCCAGTGATAAGCTAGAAGGCTTCCCATTTAACACAGAAATGCTTGGAGGATTCAGAAGCTTTTCAAACAGTCCTGGATACAGCAAATATGTATCTGGACAAGATTAGTTACAGGAAAGGCAGGAAACAAGCTTAGATTTTTTTTACAGAAAAGCAGCTAAAGCAGCACTAAAAACAATTCAAGTGCAGTGCAAGCTAGCACACTTGAGTGTGTAGCAGTATTAAAGCAAATACAGTTTACATAAATGCAATTTATTCAAAATGTGTTCTGAGCTGAATTCAATTATTGTTTTACTTAACTCTGAACAGTTAAAAAGTATAAAAAATATACTTATCAGCCAAGAAGCATACTCAGTCAGAACACAGGGAGATTCTAGCAAAGTTTTTTTTTTCTTAGTAAAGTAGAAAAGGAGAAAGGAGGAGCAGAAGATAATTCAAGGTTAAGAAACTAAGTGGGTTGGCCATCTCAAATGTTCTCTCTCTATTAGATAGAATGACCTAATGACAGTAGACAGGGAGGAGTATCCCAGATCAAATTTACAGTAGGGGTGGGCAACTGCAAAGCCACCAAGTATAAGAGCAAGACACCAACAGTGGTGGGGGGGGGGAACTAAATCAGTTATATGATACACTCCTTGGCAGGAAATCAGAGCAAATGAAAAGATGTTTAACAAACTAAGACAATTTCCAGTTAATACCCTGCACATAGTGAAACTAGCTAGAAAAGATTTACAACCAGTGTGACAGTAAAAACCTTATTTATTAGGCAGTGTGAGGCAGACAATTTTAGTACAATCATGCAGATTACTTTATAGCTATAAAATACAGTAAAAAGTATGCAGCAGACAATAAAAGTGTTATAAATATCTTAGAATAAGCAATAACTAGTAAAAATAAGCAAAAAAACCCAGTATACTTAATGTTATATATCACTTCACAGATCAGAATTTTGCTCAGTGCCCCTCCTCCGATTAGCTCTGTGTGAAATGGCAGAAACACTCACAAGGTAACTTCTTAAGTAACAGAAGGTTGAAACCTGAAACAACTTTAAAAAAAAAAGCTCGAAAAAACCAATGAGGTGTTTGCTCCAAGCCGTAGTCCCGGTAATCCCAATCAGCCAATGAGTGTAAACACTACAATCTCACTGAAATGTAAAATGTCTTTTGCTAAACTAAGATTGCCTGGAAAATCTGCTCAGACACACAGCCTCTGCAAACAAACAAGTAGGCCCAGAAACACAATCCTGAATATGGACAATGCTACAGCTACTACCGACACTACCTAGGCAGAAAACACTACAGAAATGTTCATCACAGCAGAAAAACAGCAGTGAGCCTTTAAATGAAGGTTTTAAACAGATAAAGGAGCAAGGAGACTCTATATATTTTTTATATATCTATATCTATCTATTGGAAAAGCCGAAAGACACAAACAAACAAATATATATATATATATATATATATATATATATATATATATATATATATATTTATAAGGCTACTAGTGCAATTTATGTATTTATATATCTACACAGGTTTCCTATTTCTCTATATGTATCATTATGTATGAATATTGTTAACTATAGTGAAATGTTTGGTAGGATAACTCAGATGCTTGTTCTGTCGCAGTAATCTGGTTGCCTAGAACATGTACCCTTACATTTGCAAAAAAAACAATCTGCAGTGCCTGATGGTCAGTACAGGTGAAGGACTGATGCAGGCTATACAGTAGTTCAGCTGGGGGTAATCAGGACCACAATACATTTGAAATTAAACTTGTTTGTTTTAGTATCACTCAAAAGTTATTTTACATCAAATCATGTCCTTCATATATCGCTATAAAAGACCTTTTAATAACGTGAGAGGAAGGAGTAGCAGTACTCTGTTTAGCTGGTGGGGGGGGGGTGAATTTGTAGAACTTTGGAAAGTACCTTGACCTTAATGTTAGGATAAGTGCTCAGGGAGGGAGGGAAGGAACCAATCATCACTAAATCAGCACATCACAGGTAGGTAAAGCATCTTTTAGTTACTCTAAGCACCTGCTGGCACAGGAAATCTTAATGTCCTTTCTGGGAATAAGTCTGCTGTCACTACTAGGGCAAGTTTCATCATTTTTAGATTACAAGTGGTATTTCTATTGTTGCGTCTGCCAACAAATAGGAGAAGAATACTGCAATTTTACTATATTGCGTGGGATATTATCAACAGTTTCACTAGTGAGAATGACAAAATATTGCCTAAAAGAGTTTATTCACTGCCAGCAGTTAAAAGCGCATGCTGTACTTGTAGATGAGAACCTGGTATTTGAGACGGCAACAAGCATTTGAGATATTTGCTGTCACAGAGTTTTGGACAGTGCAGAAAAACTGCATAGAAAGCTCAAAGCAGTTGTACTACTGCACTAGTACGGGGGGGGGGGATGCTTAGGCAACTTAAGGCAGTTGCACTATTCTACCATTATGGACAGGGAGTAGACAGACCACTGGACCACCTTAATCCCTAAGGATGAAGGATAGAGATCTGGTAATAAAAATACAATCTACTCTGAACTTGTGTTCCCCACTAGCAAAGCACAGTAGAGGTGAAAGGGAGACGGTGATGTCCAAAATTTATTTATTTATTTAACATCTGTTTGCTGGGAGTCTGACTTGGCCTGAAGATGCCCATTTTCAGTGGAGGTCCAGGGAGAAAAGCTCCACATTCACCATATTTCAAAAATCAAGTACAGATATTTTCAATCACAAAGTATCATTACAAAGCATGTGTGAAAAAATGTTGTAATGAGAAAAAACATATTAATTCATATTAATGTACACTGAAAAACAATAACATGAGTTGAAGAGAATATGTGAGGAAAAATTCAGTAATCATATTTGTTACATAGATTAGTATGTGGTAAATGAGACAATTCTAATAAGATATTTAAAGAGATATCAGAGATTACTTGATTAGAGACAGTGAGGTGAAATTGAGAGATGTCTTACTATGAGCAGGTGTTCATATTATGGTTATAGAAGGAAGAAGGCTGGAGAGAAGAGATTGTAAGAAGAGTGCAGGGTTAGGTGTCTTCAAGTAGCTCAGATAAGTAGGAAGGAAAGAGGTAGAGGAAAAGTCTGCGGAGATGAAGGGGATAAGGTAAGGTAGTGGGAAAACAAAAGGAGTGGAGTAGGATGCTGAAGAGGGCTGTGAAGTATAATCTAGGTAGAAGCGGATGATTTTACTTACTGCATTTAGTTTTATAAACCACCTACTGCAGATGTTTGAAGATTAGCCAGTTAAGCATATGCACACTGTCCAAGGAATGTTGCAAGAATGGGAACCCTAATAATAAGTTATATTGTTAAATGCTTGTCTTGCATGTTATGTAATTTACAATGACATTTGTTTAATTAATGCTGGGGTCATTTTACTATTAACACTTTATTCTATCTGGGTTTGCTGGGCCATATTCTTATAACCACTTTATCTTATTTAGGGGTGCTTGACACTATGTTGATAAGCCATGGACAGAAAGTAGAGAAATTGTCTTGGATAGGATGTTAGTGTATCAGAAGACACACACACACACACACACACACACACACACACACACACACACACACACACACACACACACACACACACACACACACACACACACAGTCTGCAATATATTTACACCAGTTTAGATGGTTGTCGGCTCATGCACCAGAATTTGGAATGTGGGAGACCTGGTGAAAACCCAGACTGACACACATTGGACAAGCATACATACATACTCCTGATTGTCATAATATCCAGGTGCTGTCAAATCTTTGTACCTTCTTACATGTCACATTTTATTTCAGAAAGTGATGTTATACTGTCCTGGTATAAAAAAATCAGCCCAGTCTGAATCCCAAACAAATTTTAATAACAGCAATTAAAGTGAAAAAAAAAGACATTTCTTTATCTTTCTTAGATACAGGATTTGTTACTTTGTTGTGATACCTGAAATTTTGTTAATAGTTGCTATTTACATTACCTGATATCACTCCTGGGGCAAGAAAAAGCACGCAACATGGTCTACCTGATATGTGACATCAGGATATAGAAAGATTTTTGGATACAATGTTTAAAACCAGACAGTCATGTGACATGATGCGATCATAACTCTTTAGGCTTTCTATGGTGGACCACATTGAAAAATTCAGACCAGTATTTATGTTGTTCTATAGTTCTGTAACATTGTTACATAGTCAGTAGTAGACAGATTTAGGCCAGTTTGAACCTATGCAACATTTGCAGCAAATGAGGTGCATTTCTACTTGTCAAAAACAGTTCCATATCTGTCCCAGCTTTGTTAGAAATGCTACATCTAAAAATCTCATTACCCCAATCAACAGAACATGCTGGAGGGACAGCTTCATAACCCAGAGACTGCCCATGCTATGGAATAGACTTCCTATACATGTCAAGCAGAGCACCTCACTGGCCCTCTTCAACAGAAATCTTGATGAGTGGATGGGAAATAGAAAATTTACCCCCAGGATCACTCCAGTGGCTTTACTCGACAGAGGCACTGGGAACTAAGGTGGGGTGGCACAATGCCAGGGTAATCCTATGGGCTAGGCTTGTAAAGGCTCCAGGGCCATTAGCCTAGTACACACCTATGAACCTATATACTATAGTGATCTCTGCAAATAATATTCACTTAAAAGCACAACTACATTATTTGATGAGCTGTAATAGTGCTGGTATCTTTGTACAGAATGAAACAATCTGTGCAAATATTCATGTAAAAGTAGATCTGTAGTAGTTACTGAAATCTAAATGATGTAACCCAAATGTAAATAACTTAGAAAGTAATCCACTTTGTAAATGCTGTTTTGAAAAGTTGTTACTGCTTTTTGAGTTAGCTCATGGTAGACAATGGTCTTCAGACAATTTAGTACCCTGGTTAAAAAAGTCAGCCAGTAATAATAGGTAGCCATGGTTAGGGCTCCATACATGTGCAGGAATGTTTAACATGGCTGGAAATGCAATCGCCAGCCATTAAAGTAGAACCAAAAAGTAAACATGTACTTTTCTGGCACTTGTACATTACCTTTCCATCATTTTATGCCAGAGATCAGTTACAGACTTGCTGTTCTTGAACTGTTTGTAAGTTTCTTGGAGGCCATTTTTTGCTTGGGCTAAAGGGAAGTCTCTCTGTTGATCAGAGGCAGTGAAAAACATTGAGCAGCCTGCATGCCCCTGTGGGAGTGGTTACTGACTTGAAACTGTAGTTTTATTGGCCATTTTGGGTCAATTCCAAACTCCTTCATCTTCCTCTCTTAAAACCCTCTTTTGCGCAGTTTTGCACGTTTTTGTGCATAGCGCAACAGCAGGCAGCGCCGCCTAATTGGGTTTAAACTATTCCTGTCTCCACAAAGTCTGCTCTTCACTTTTTCCCTTAGAACTGCTCTATCTCTCAATTTAAACACCATATTCTCATTCTAAGGCCCTTCACTGGTCCAGTTAAGTAATTCTACAAGTTAGCACTATTAAACCATAAGCACTACTTACTCTTATACTCTCTACGATTACCCTGTCCTCTATTGGTCCGTCTTAAATTCAGTTTCCCTATATTACTCTAGCATGTCCAAAGGTCAGTCGATGGTTTCCTCTCCAGTCCAGCTGGTGAATCTGGGAATTTTGAGGCAATGTTACAACTGTCTCATGTACACGGACAACCCTCTCCTCCTCCAAACAGGTTCAAATATATGTGAGAGATGCAACTATTTAGCCAAACTGGAGGCTGAGACTCTCTCATCTCAAAACTGGTGTAACCAGTCAGGAGGAGAAGGTAACCTCACACAACACAATTCCAGTATCACATAGTCCCACCACATCAGCGAACCAAACACATAAATACACAAAAACATACTCAGAGGCTCTAAATAAAAATCTACTTAAGCAACAGAGACCTCCAAAGCAGACATCCAAGCAAACGCTACCTCAAAACAAAACACGCACAACACATAGCCCACAAAGTCAGTGTGCCAAGCAGCCACAGCCCTGAAGGCTGAATAACACACCTGATACTCTTGTAATAGGTGACTCTATTGTCAGACACACTGACGTCCCGCTCACCAGGCTGAATAAAGAGAAGGTCACGGTGAGCTGCCTATCGGGTGCTAGGATCCGCCACATAACGCAAGCACTCAGGTCACTCCAAAGCAAAGACAAATATGACTCAGTCATTGTACATGCTGGTTTGAATGACCTGAGAGGTACCTCCCTGGACTACATGAAAAGAGACATAGAGGAGCTCTCTGATCATGTAGCCCAGGCTGGTATGACCCTGACCTTGAGCAGCATCTTACCCTCACCTAGAATGATGCCACAGTACAAAGACAAAATGATCGATTTTAACAATTGGCTAAAATTTTGGTGTCATTCAAAGGGGATCCAGTGTCTGTCAGCCTGGGATGATATGCTCGACAAGCCACGTTGCTTCGCTAGGGACGGCTTGCACCTGTCACCACTGGGCTTTCGTATATTGGCAAAGGCTCTTGCCACCCCCATAGTGTCTTTTTTAGGCAAGGCTCAAAAGTCAAACCAACCCCCATAGACAGCACAAGGAACAAGAAACTAAGGGTAATGCTGCTTAACGCGAGAAGTCTTAACCTCAAGATGCACGCACTTGAAGCTCTCCTCAGTATGGAGAGCATCGATATTTGTGCAGTGACAGAAACCTGGTTCAAGGCTCCAGAGAGCACCCCAGCACTACCAGGCTATACCTCATATCATGCTTTTCGGCCCCAAAACCCGGACTGAACCGAACCACAAAAGGAGGGGGAGTTTCCATATTTATCAAGGATATCCACACCTCCAGGTTAGTGGCATTGCACGAAGTATCAGAGACCATCCATGTGCAACTAACAGTGGGCAAGACTGCTTTTCAGTTTATAGCATCCTACAGACCACCCTCTCAAAGTCAGGAATCCCACTCGGCTTTCCTGAAAACATTGGAGAACATGAAGATCTCTCCGAACACCATTATATTGGGCGACTTCAACTACCCAAACATTGACTGGGAGCACTACTCAAGCCCCAGCACCTTAGCCCAAAGGTTCCTGGAAATTATAAACTCAAATGCTATGGAACAAATAGTCACCACTCCCACAAGAGGGGACAACATACTAGACCTGATCATTACCAACATGGGGACTCTATGCTCCACACCAGAAGTATATCCCTCATTGGTAAGATTAGACCATAAATTAATTTCACTGGATGTCCACATCCCGACCCCACCCCCAGCCCAGAAAACCACAGTGAAAAACTTCTCAAAAGCAAACTTCTCACTTCTCAAAACCAAAGTGGAATCCTTCAAGGCCCCAGGGCCAGTGGAAACTACGGCCCAAACTGCAGAATCCTATATAAATGCATTCTACAGACATCTCCAGGAATGCATGGATCATGTTATCCCAAACAAAACCAAGACCCAATCATCCAAAGGCAGGTATCCAGTCTGGTGGACCCCTGCCATAAATAAACTGTACAACAGAAGGAGGAAGCTACTACATGATAGAGCAAAATCCCTAATAGGAAAGGCATCTCTGATCAGTACTAGCAAAAAATTGCGATCCCTCATAAAATCCTCCAAGGCCAGCTTCAAGAGAAAAATTGCACAGGACACCAAAGACAATCATAAGGCTTTTTTCAGTTATGTTAGGAACCTGGGATGCAACTCCCAGACTTGTTCTGAGTTGATTCTAAACGACAAAAAATACACTGAACCCACAGACATCGCCAATATCCTGGCAGACAGGTTCAGTGCAAACTTTCCCACCCCCTCCCCCCCAAAAGCGCAAGTACCTATCCCAGCAGAGGGCTGCCTCCCAAACATCTCTGATGCTCAGGTGAAGGCTGCCCTCTCCAAAGCAAAAAACACTGCTTCCATGGGACCAGATGGTGTCCCAGGTTGCGTCCTACATGAACTCCAAGAGGAACTAATCCCTCAAATAAAACAGCCATACAATCTCAGCATCACTACAGGATATGTGCCCACAGAATGGCGTACAGCAACAGTTATCCAACTCCACAAAGTTGGAGCCTCTACGGACCCTGGAAACTATCGCCTCATAAGCTTGACTAGCTTAGTCTGCAAGGCTATGGAGAGGATCATCATGGAGCTCATAAACAAAGACATTGGGGACCTTCAGACACTAGATCCCACCCAGTTCGGCTTTGTCAAGGGCAGATCCTGCCTTTTGAACCTGGTTGACTTCTATGAAACAGTCACCAAAGCCATAGATGAAGGGAAGGTAGTCCACACAGCCTATCTGGACCTTGCAAAGGCATTTGACACAAGACCCCACTCGGGCATCATAGATAAGCTATCCAGCTTAAATATAAACCCCTATGTCACAAGATGGGTCTCAAACTGGCTCAAAGACAGAACCCACAGAGTGAGAGTTGCTGGAGCCATGTCAGACTCGAAACCGGTCACAAGTGGCATCCCACAGGGTTCTGTCCTGGGACCACTCTTGTTCGGTGTATACTTTTCCGAGGTACAGGCAAACGTGGGAGGACTATGGCTCACCAAGTTCGCAGATGACTGCAAACTGGGCGCCATAATTGACTCTCCAGCTGACACAAACATCCTTCAAAAAGGTCTCACAGAGACAGATAACTGGTGCCAGTGCCATGGTTTAAAGCTAAATGCCAAAAAATGTATAGTCATACCCTTTGGCAAAAACAATGTGCCCACAAATTACCACATAGGCGGAAACCCATTAAGTACAGAGAAAGTCATTAGGGACCTGGGGACCCAAGTTGATAGCAATCTCTCCTTTGAAAACCACATTGCCAAAGTGGTTAGAAAGACCTTCTACATAGCCCATCTCATCACGAAGGGTTTCACATCTAGATCAAAAGAGGTAATCGTGCCCCTTTATTCATCCCTCATCAGGCCCATCATAGAATACAATGCCCCTTTTGGGATGTACCTTACCCGACACCTGCAGCAATTAGAAAGACCCCAAAAATATCTCACCAAGAGGATCAAGGGCCTCAAACAGATGCCATATGCTGCTCGGTTAAAAAACTCCAGCTCTACTCAGTTGCATACCGCCTACTTCGAGGCGATCTATGCCTGACATACAAAGCTATGTCAAATCCAGAATTAATGGACATGCTCCACCTCAGTAAAGCTAGATCCCTTAGAGCCACACGCTCGAGGGACTTGAACCTCAGCACAGAAATAAATAGAACTTGCTGGAGGGACAGGTTCATAACCCAGAGGCTCCCTTTGCTCTGGAATAGAATTCCAGTTCATGTGAGGCAGAGCACCTCACTGAATCTCAAGAAGAATCTCGATAGGTGGATGGGGGATCGTAGGTTTGTCCCAGGGATTACTCCCGTGTCACTATTAGACAGAGGCACAGTAAACTAAACCTTAAAAAGGGCACAGTATACTCAAATCAAGGGGTGGCGTAAGCCATACAGAATCGGGCTAGGCTTATAATTGCCCCAGGGCAGAAAGCCTACTATGAACCTATGAACCTATGAAGATGTGTGGCTTCTCTTAAGAGGATATTTTAACTTTACACTGTACATCTTAAAATCAGTGCTGGAACCTAGTTTATGTCCCTGACCAATATCAGACCAAGTTAAGCTCCACAAAAATATCAGTTTTATAGTATTATTTAGATACTGCTGCTTTGCCGATCTTTTGAGATTGCAAACTCTTGCTACACCGAGTTTCTGGAAAATCATTATATGATTAAACATAATTTAAGTTAAAGAAAAGGTGAAAACATATTTTGTAATGTGTTAATAGCCCTCAACCCTTTGCATTTAATTTTTGCACTTCTTCTTGTGTACTATCTAAAGAGCCAATACTTTATTTTATTAGAAATCTTGCAAGAAATGAAACTCATTCCATCAAAGCTTATTTCCAAATTCAACTGAATTAAATGATACAGGATATGGGATACTCATTAAACAATGGATAATGTGAGGCAGTGGTGGACAGCGGTACAAGTTAAGTGCAGATTACAGTAGCAATCTTCTTCTTCTTCTTTCAGCTTTTCCCGGTTAGGGGTCACCACAGCGGAACTCCGGTCCGCTAATGATTGGCAGTAGATTTTTATGGTGCCAAGGTGCCAGCCTGATGCCCAACCTTCAACGTAGGCATGCCCATTCATGCATGTCTTATGAACACCACTTGACCATGGTGAGGACATGCAGACTCTACACAGAAGGTGCTCCAGCCGAGAATTGAACAGGAGAACCTCTTGCTGTGAGGCGACAATGCTACCGCTGCACCACCACGATCTGCAGATTACAGTAGCAAACCCCAAAAATCATTTATGGTTTCAAAGTACAGAAAAAATAAAATGTATCAAAATGGGAAGGGAAAATATGAAACAATTGTAGTGTAATCCAATGTGGCACACTAGCAAAATATCAGTACATTCTGAAAGAAAAATATGATCTGATGTGCAATAAAAATGAAATAAGGAAATATTTACTTCATGTGAAAGTAAAAATCTTAGGAACATTTTGAAAATAATCCTGAATGTTATATTAATTTAGTCTTATTAAGCAATAGGTTAATTACTATAGAGGAGGCTGAACAAAGTGAAGTAAGAAAGAGTGAAATTAGTAAGAAAGCTAAAATGGGCATGCAGTGTATATTGCATGAGTCACCTGTAAAGGGAGTGCTTATTTTTACACTTAAGAGTGTGCACTCTATGGTGAAAGTCTCTATATCAATATTTTAGTACCATCTAAGACTTTATGTCTGTGCGACTTACATAATGTCATGCTTTGAGCTACAAACTGAAAGTCACTAGTCAGCCATTTAAGGATTTAGCTAATATGGATAATCGTGCCTGGAGACATTTAGTGGCCAGTCTTTAAACCTGCAAACATCATTTTTAAACTTTTTCATAAATCTAAAGCTCTGCTCTCTAAAGAGATCATGCAAACCTTTCTTCTGTTTATAGCAAACAAAACGTTTTCACATAATTTCAACAGATATTAGAATTGCAATGCAGAATATTACCCTTACAGGGTTTGCACTCATAAATACTTTTTAGGTTGTCATATGTATAACTTCACATTAATACTCCTAGTGCATTATTGAATAAATTAAAAATGTAAAATCATAATACTTTATTATTAATGGCAAGTCAAAGTGATTTAGACAAACTATGTCTACATTATCAGAATACAGTTCTGGTTATATTCCTTTAAATGTGCTGGGGCTAAGGGGATAAAGACCCAAATAAAAGTGCTACAGCAACTCAGATGCTTTGCTATGCTTGTTACTAAGAATTATCTAGAAACAGTATTTTTAACTGCTCTCCTCTAAACAAACAAAAATGACCGAAAACGTTCACAGGGAACTTATTTTTTTACCTGCTATATATATATATATAATAAGTGTAAATTTCCTACAATGTAGTTTACTGCGTGACATTTTTCACTAGTATTTACTTTGTACATGTTGATATTACATGCTGGCTTCTGCTTATTTCGTATGAGTTTGCGGAGTCCAAAGTCCCTTGATCTCTGTTTACTGATAGATTTCAATTTCAAACTCCGTCTCCGTATTGCTTCTGTGTCTGCTACTGTGCACAGTTATGCTCAGGTTAGCTTTTCTGTCCTTGGCACCTAACACTGATGTAAACTTTAAAATACTTAATTATATTATGAGTATCTAAAACTAAACACATCAGTGCTAGATTAAACTGCAAGTGAGTTAACAACTGTGATTAGGAAAATTGCGCAGAGTGCCTCAAAAGTTGTTGCCAAACAATCTTGGCTATGAACTCTCTTATAAGGTTCGGCGATCTCCCAGTTGACTAAATAACATGGGGAGGAGGGAGGTGGATTTACTTCTCTATCATAAGAAGCAAGTGTAAGCATCTATGCATCCATGCTGCTCCAAAAAGAAATCCATGTTCTTCCTAATAACAACAGACTACTCACAGTTTCCTATAAAACACCTGTGTAAATCTCTCACAGAGTCGATTCTCAGATTCTTGCATGATGTCTACAATTATTTTTTAGAATTTCATTTCCATAAGTCACTTTTATGACAATGCATTAGATAGATGGATACATTATAATATCTGGTCAGAACCAGCACATTACTTTTACAATCCTTTGGGGCGTGAGTTTGTGCAAGTAACAAAGCTGTCTTTTTTTTTTTTTTTTTTGCAGACATTGCAAAGAATCATTTTAAATAATGCTTATACTAGAAATGTAGAGCATTGTTTTTAATGTAATAAATGTGCCTTTGTAAGTACAATAAGATATATGGTTTAGCTTAATCATGTGGCTGCATTTTTCTCTCTCCCAACTTTGATGTCTCATATTGTATTCTTCCTTGAATACCCTCATTTATTTCTCCTGTATACGTATTAGCATTATTTCAGGTCTGATGTGACATACCACTGAATGATTTTCCTCTTTAGTAGAATTTAACTTTAGTTGTATGAATTGCTATGACTGTACAGCATGGTAGAGTTGAAATACATGACAGGGGATTAACAACTATCCTTAGTCTATGTTTCATAGCTGTCACCCTGCAGCCTAAAGTAGGTGGTGCATCCCTTTGCTGATAGATACATGCACATACCTCCTACATCATCCAAGATATTTCTTAGGACCACCTACTGCATGTATAACTGCTAGCTTCAGCTATCAGCCAGTAGCATAGTCATTGATCCCTTGTTCTTTGGCCTTTTGCTACTTCGGCTTCTCACATACACACCGACTTTCCAGGCCTGATTGTCAAACCTGGGTCATGTAAGACCATACCCCTGTTCCAGCACCGTGTGATTGTGTGTGTGTGTGTGTGTGTGTGTGTGTGTGTGTGCGCTTATGTGTTTTTCTTAAGAATGTCACAGTTAGTTTATAGCTTCATCCCCTAACATTTTTATCTTGTAGAATTTAAGTTAAATCAAGGAATTTCTAAGATACTTTTAAGAAGAACTGTGATTTTCATTCATGCCAACATTCCTTAGTGCCTTACCTCAAATCATATATGAAAGCAAATATAATAGAGAGTGTACAGTCTTATGACAGAGGTATCTTACTGAATTAATGATACTAGATTTATTGACTGCATCCATATGTTAGCTATGGAAACAAGTATTCCATTAATACTCTGTTACTCTCCCAAATGTGTAGTTCATTCTCTGTTGCTTGCAAAGTGATTCATATTGTAAGAGCTGAAAAATGTAAATACTGTGTTATAGTCATGGTGTTTCCATAACTCATGGGGAGAATCCAATCTAAAATACATGCACGAGAGAATAAAATGCCTGGTTTCATGGAAAGGTTTGCTTTAATGACAAAATAGTGATTTTTGTTGGGAAGCAAATATTTTTGTTGTTATCTCTATAGATGAAGTTTTCAGTCTAATAAGCTGCTTGATTCTTATTATTGTTGTATGAAATCTTGAAAGTCTAACAGACTGAGCTTTTAAAAAAGTTTTAAAATTCTGTAATTTTTATGAATGGACAATATTCTGTGAAACACAGAAAAGCAAGAAAAATATTTCAGTATCATTATTAGTGTTATATTATGGCACTGAATGTTTTCTCAAAATAAAGATTGAGAATGGTTGAATGGTTGTTTACCTTAAAGGTGTTTTTTTTTTTGTTTGTTTGTTTTTTGTGAAGTGGCGTATAACTATGAAATACATACGACTTGGTTTTCATAATAATAGATTTGGAAACAGTATCAGACATGGTGTCATCAATATGGGTGCATGGCAGGTGTAATTTTATATGCCACACAACATTACTCTTAATCCTGCTTTATAAGAAATACTATTTTGCAAATAATTCATTTGGCTGAATCTATAGATGTTTCTTTGAGCTATCTTTGGATTTTCAACTGAATCTAATATTTTTTAGATATCATAACTGGAATTCGCTTGTAATGATGATGTGCCGAGACTAGTAAAAATGAGCTATGTGTTATTCTCTCTCTCTTTCTCAGTTCAAAAATCCAACATTCTTACTCCTTTAGTTAAGAACTTTAAGATAGCACTTGTCAGGAATAAGAATACATAAAGTAAGGAGAGTGATTTATTCATTTCATGATGCTTATTTGTGCATCTATGTATTCATTTTATTGCACTGAAGTAGTTCCTTCAAATTTTTGGCTCATTGTCCACTGGAAACAAATATTGATATGATAGTACCAATACATAATTGGCAATAAATTCTAAATCGATAGCTATCTGTTCAACTGTCTTAAAGACAATGATAATGCAATTGTGTTTAGCTAAGTATTTCAGTATCAAAGTAACCAAAAGAAAATGGAAGAAAAAAAAAACAGCAGTTAATAAATATGGAGTTCAGGTTAAGCAGTATTTCTAAGTTAAGACAAAACTTATTTTCAGGTGTTGAAAATCATCTCACACAAAGTGTTCTCATATAAATTACACAAACATAACAATGTAAGTAACAATGGCTTATTCTTCTGAAAAGGTTTACTGTATTGCTAAAGTAACTTCAGAGACTGGCAGTGTTTTAGAAAATGGATTATTTATTCTTCACGCTGAGATATTTAATTAGCCCAGATATTTTTGTAAATACTGACATGCATTTTCATTCAAGATACTGTTGCTTAACTAAAACTTAAAGGGGACAGAATAAGAGAAGGAAAAGAAAATGTGGCACATGTTTAGTATAATAGTAAAATTCATTAATGAATTGTTTGTTTTGTCAGATGTTTAAATTAATAGGGCAACCTTGACCTGAAAATATTTGCTTTAATAATTACAGTGATCTAATTTATTAAATTAATTAATATTCTTTCTGAGTTACAACATATGCAAAAAGATATATATAATTTCAGGTCCCTATAAGTTAAATGCATATGCAACTGCCAGAACTAGACACAGTTATAAATATTACCTGGACTTTACCAATATTGTTCTTCTCTCCCATCTGACATAAACTGTTTCAGCTCTAACAAAACACAACTTGATATAAATATGATTTTAAAGAAAAAAAATAAACAGTGTTGCATAATTCTTTTAAATTATGCCTGATTAAAAAGAGGAACAAAGGGCTACTCAGAAATATAGGTTATAGTAAAACCACTTTATTATGCAGCTGCCTTTCTTTAATATTTAGTTGAAATAAAAAAAAAATCACTAATAATTTTATAAAGGCAGAAGACAAGGCATGCAAGTATTACATCTGTGGAATTCCTTAGTGTGGAATCCCTGCACAGGTCCATCCCACAAGAACAGTTTTTAATAGTTTATGGTCATCTCATGCCTACTGAGTGTAAGAGATCCTTGAAATTATTTAGTATGACTTCACTTTTCTGTAGTATTCATAAATACACATTTAATCTTGTGCATGCGGCATCAGTCACCAAATGTGTACTAAACAAGATGCACATAGCAAAGACAATTATACAAATATCAATAATTAAATTATACAGAAACAATGCATTATTTGAAATGGATTAAGCCAAAGAATTTCCTCACTGCATCCTTACACAATCAGGTTTCAGAAATCCATCTGAATCCATTTTTTTTCTTTCAGCTGAATATCACATGACATTGTGATGATCATTTCATCTGTGTGTGTGTGTGTGTCTGTGTGTGTGTGTGTGTGTGTGTGTGTGTGTGTGTGTGTGTGTGTGTGTGTGTGTGTGTGTGTGTGTGTGTGTGTGTGTGTGTGGGCGTACTTGCGTTCGAGCAATCCCTGGATGAGTCCATATTCTAAATCAGTTACTGTTTAAATATGTATTTCTTAAATGAACTATTGCAAGACATAAATCAATTAAATTGCAGAAAAATACATTTGTTAGCAATATGTATTCTGAATTTAGTCGATTTAGAGATAAGAGATATTTTGTATGTCTGTACTATAAAGCTTCCTAGACATTATGGCTTCTAAATTTCCAGAGTCTTCCATTGAAACTATAAAAAAATAAACAAATGAATAAAATAAAAATTATCCAAACTACAGTTGCAAATTAGGCAGTCCTGTGTGTCCTGCTATTTTAAGGTTATTTTATTTATTTATTTTTTGTACATTTTAATTTAATGTATGGTGCTTTATCATCAGTTATGTCGTTTAGACAAAAATTATGTAGGAAGCCGAATAACTGCTGCTTCTTCAGTTCTGCTAAGAATTTTAATTCTTGCTTTTTCCAGATGGCCTACATTTGTCAGTGTATGTCTTTGAAAGGAATCAAAGAAAACAAATAATATAAGCATTTCTCTTTTGTCCTTGCTCATGTCCTTATATGTAGTATACCAAATCTTTTGTTTTTTATGTTTAAAGGGTGCACAGTGCTTTAGCAAATCTTTTTAGGGTATGGGGTACAAGGAAAATGTTCACACCCTAGAGCTCTGCTCGTGAGCACATAATATGTGATTCCGCACACTTCTGCAGTATGAGCTTTCTATCAAAGCATGATGTTACCATACAAGAAAAATCCTGATTCTCCCTGACAACAAAGAACAGAAAATGCTTCAGTGAATGTGTTTTGAAATGAAATTTGATGCATGCTGTGAAGCGCAGAAATAAACTTGGGCTGGATGGAGGAATGGATAATGAACCCTACTCCATGCTGCACACCCCACCAATGACATCATTCCGCTGCATGCATTTCCTTTCTCTGAAATCCAGCACCAGGCTGGCAAAATTAAAAGCACTGATAAGGGGAAATGGGGAAAAGTTCAGCACTCAGGGCAATTATGTTTACAACCATTATGTGTATTTTAGAAAAAAACATGCCAAAAATAATTTTGTGGGTGATTCTCATAACCCTTGGACTTCTGAAAACAATGGATATCCATCCATCCAGTCTGATAGAGTGAAATGATACTTCTGACCTTATCTACTGCCTGCATGTTCCAGTGCTTCCATCAGTTGAAACGTTGGTACCTTTTTAGGGTAATAATAATGCTGTATGACTGTATGGCTGACAGTTATAAGATGAATGTTATAGACATTGTTCTTTCTTAGTATAGAGAAGTGAAAAATAAATAAGGTGACATCACAAACTAAGTCAAACTGCTCAAGCAAGAATAAAAATGGCAGTATGACTAACATTCATATACAAGCCAGGAAAACCTCATTTAGGATTGTAATATTTCAATAAACTCACTTTCAGCAGAGCATTTAAACATGAGACAATATGCAGCAAATAATATCGTTTTCTATAAAAACAAATGCTTCCTCATCTGAGCATGAGAGCCTCTGAAGGCATTAAGATACCTCTGGAGCAAGTGAGCTGGTACTTTGTTGGCTATGCTTCTGAATGGTACAGAAAAGGTCAAGGTTCATGTTACAAACACTCCTTTGTGAATAAACTCTAGGTTCATGATGCAAATATTCATGCTGCTAAAATCAACTATATACATGTCACATTTCTCTTGATCTCTGAGAATTATGTTATCAATGCATCAAAACATCTGAAACCTGCACACAGATATGTTGTTTGCTGTAATGCAGTTGTACCAGAATGTCTACTACCTGTCTGTGCTCTAGATCTGGTTCTCTTGTTTCTTCTTGCCCACCATTGCAACAGGGGAGAACAACTGTTATATACCAGTAAGGGAACTGCTTGAGTCCAGCAACAATTCTTGCTGCACTAACTTGCAGTTTATTTTAATATTGGCATAGCTGAACAAGATATGAAAACATATAAATAATAACCCTATGAAATGGTAGTGTTTGACAAAATCATGCCAAAACAATATTTAACAGCATCATGATATGTTACAAAAATATAGAATTATTTTCCACTGTGAGGGTGTAATATATATATATATATATATATATATATATATATATATATATATATATATATATATATATATTTATTTTTTTTTTTACTAAAGCCCTCTGTCTTTATTCAGCAGAATTGCTAACTCAGCAAAGGTTATTGAAGTCCCAATTTGTGTCTATATTATAACGGTACTATATGCCAGCAGTGACCCATTTGATTAATACTGTTTTACATTGCCACTTGTCTGTCAGTTAAATGATTCTCTCCTTTCCCTACTGAATTGGCTTTAGTGCTATTTTCACATTCACAGTAATAAATGAGGTTACATTTTAATATGGCTTTGACCAAGACTTCTGCGGCATTCTCAGCTGTTTCCGTATGTTTGTTGACATTAAAGGTCAAGGTGCATTGTCTGCAGTATGATAGTTCATTACAATGCAGTGAAAAATTATCCAAAATGGTATGTAGAACAGCAGAGAATGTTGATGAGTGCCTTGCAAGACCCATATGAAATGTTGTTTGGCTGTAAAAACAATTCAGATGGGCAAAAGTATAATATAGAATGGGGCTCAGTTGTGTAATCTAAAATTTATTTTTAATTATGCAGTGCTGCATTTAAGTTTTCTTCATAAACAGACAGCAGTGTTCCTGACCATTTAGTATGTACAAATGTATTTCATGTTTTCTGCCGCCTTTAGTACTTTTAATGTCAGACATCCTACTAACAAGTCACTCCACTAAATAGCATAAATAAGAGATTTCCATTTCTGTTTTGGATATTGGATGCCCGTAGGTAGCCCTTTCTTTACAGGCACAACACACACACACACACACACACAAACACACTTGTGCACATATGATAAAATTTCTGAACTGCTATTGCAGTAGGTTTAACACACAGAGAGCCAGACTATAGAACAAGCAAAGGGACTGACACACACCTTGGTCTTAAGCTGGAGCAGAGCTGTTCAAATGTTCCATTCAGTAGGAAAGATTGCCCCCTGCAGACAAAAGCTATAAATGAATGGTCAGTGCTAAAGGGTGAACACTAAAAACTGGAACAATTGTGATATGGTGACTAAGAAATTCTGATAACTTTTATGTTTTATTTTCAAAGTCATTTGCATTTTGAAATTATAACATTTGGTTGGTTCTCTAATATAATTTTCCTGTAGAAAATAGCTCAGCATTGTTCAGCAAATGATTGCAAAATTCTTCATATGAACTTGAAATGCACATTTCTCTAAATCATTTAGTGCAGCAAAAATTAAAATGACCATATGAATCAACAGCAATAAGTAAAAGCATGTTTATACAAAATTAGAATGCAGGCATGCTATTTAGATTAATTTTAAACAATACACAAAATGCAAATAATTCTTAAAGATACTACTTATTAATTTGAATATAAACACTTAGTGCCAAAGAAGTAAAATAACAGGCCCAATTCCTGCTGCCAGTTTGCTGGACTCGGGTACTGCAGGTAAATACTGTTCATGCCACACATTATTAAAAAAAATTCTCTTCTGTTAATTGTGTAATCAACATTCTACACAGGCAGTCAGTCCTCTAACAATCTTTCTGGTTGCATATTTGTCTGAAATCATTAAAGGATTGTCCTTGCTTATAGCAATTGAAGTGATTTCAGCAACGTTTATTAACATTTGTGTAAGCATAGAAAATTACTAACAAGTTATATTGTAACAGAGAAGTATGTTGCAGGTAACGCTACATACATGCAGTTTCCCCACCAACATCATAATATCTGTGATTGTATACCATGCACGTTCTGTGACTAGTTGACTTTTATGCCTAATGGTGAGGAAACTGGTTATGGGGCTGCCTGTACTATAAGTCAGGCTGTGTGATTTATAGTTTACTTCTGCTGTACAACTGTAGGCATTACATACATGGTCATTCTGTAGGGGGTATTACACTCAGTAACTTGCTGGGCACAATATTCACTGTCATTGTGTACTTCTGTTTTCCCTATTTTTTTATTATTTATTTATTTATTTATTGCAGCTCTTATGCTTTGTAACATTACACATTTAGTCAGTTTATCATTCACCTTCATTGCCCTAATCTTAATTATCAGGGTGCAGCTCGGTCAATGCTATATATGCCTCATCATTCTTTTAGGAATATTTTATTTATTTTGCACAGCTATAATTTAAATAAAAAAACCTTGACATATTTAGAGTTTTAATTTGTATAAACTAATAGGATGTCTTAATGCCAGGATGACACTTTTTTTTTTTTTTTTTTTTTTTAATCAAGCCTGTCATTTCAGGGGATTTTTTTAATACTTTACTATAAAAAAAATATGCTGTCCACAAATTTGCACTGTCTGAAGTGGGATAATCCCTTAAATTTTGCTATATTTTATTTATGTCAGAGTGTTCATGTTTTATTCCAATCCCACAATCCCATGGCAAAAAAATCTTTTGTTTTTCCACTGTAAAAGATTTTTTAGTTTGAATATGGTTTAGCTTGTCAAGGTAGTATACACAAGGCCTACAAAGACTGAAGTTGCCCTGATGCAAGCCACAAAGTTTTCTTTATACTATTTTCAAAAATATTGCATATAGTCAAACCAATCATACATAAATGTGCTTGCTTACTATCTACCGTTCAAATTGGTTTACTTATATCCTGACTTTAGTGTCAGTTATAGTGGTATAAGATAGTAAAAACACTTTGCCCACTTTAACGAAACAAGTATCATCATTTATCAATGTCATCGTCATCATCTTCATCATCATCAATAACCGCTTTTTCCCATTTTTTATGGGATCAGGTTGTCACCTCTCCCAATTCAGAACCACTGTCATACCTCTGCACAATCCATCCATCTCATGACTGGACATCCTTGCATCATTGTTTTCTCTTGCCTTCTTTCTGTCTTTTACAAATCTTTACCAGATCTTTCTTCTTTCATATACATGACTGCACCACTGTAATCTGTTTTCTTTGATCTTCGCTGCATTTGGAGACTGCATATTACTACCAGCAAGTATGTCATTGACATCACCTTAAGCTTCCACTGGTCCTCTGTTTTCTCTGCGCAGGTTTCTGTACCACAGAGTTGCAGGTCTATATTAGCATGTTGACAGGGTTGTTCATCAAATGCCCTTATGTTGACACATATTAAATGAAATGCCAAAATCTCGAATGGCCACAATTGCGATTTTTTTCCCAGGGAAAAAAAATCCCAGACTGTTGTCAGGAATTTGCCATTTCCTGCACTGTAGTGCAATCTTGGAGTTGGTATATTTAAATGGGGGGGGGGGGGTCGCTATTGTGGCCGTTTGGAATTTTGGGATTTAGTTTAATATGTGTCGACATAAGGGCATTCTGGGACATAGACCCAGAGCTGCAGTGGGTATATCACTGATTTGGGTACTTTTCAACTGTTTTTGCATTCTTTTGCAACATACTAACCTAATACTTTGTGCCACTTGACTGCAGCACCCCTGATTCTACCTTTGATCTTCTTATCCAGACTTCCTTTCTCCTCAATCACAATTGAAGCTGTTAACGTGTTCTACTACTTTCCATTCTACCTCAGTTTTTACCATCTGATTTTCCCATTTGCTGCCCGGACAACTGTCCTGCCTGTGCTTAATGTCATCCCTTGGGTCATCAGTTTTGCACGCCAGTCACCTATCAATTTGAAGTTCCTGTTCAAAGTCTGCTGACAGTGTCACATCATCTCTATCCTGCATAGAGACAGTAAGCACAGGACAAATTCAAAAAACTAGCCACCATGGTGCAACTCCAACATCAATAGGTTGTATAACAAAAGGAAGAAAATGTAATGACCAGCAAGGTCTGAACTGTCTGCAAACAGCTAAAGTTAACTTTGAACCTAACACCACTCTTAAGTATTCAACTGCGGTACCACCTTTATCATTCTTATAAGAAAAGCGCAGTCTGGGTCTGAACTGTCTGCAAACAGCTAAAGTTAACTTTGAACCTAACACCACTCTTAAGTATTCAACTGCGGTACCACCTTTATCAATATTATAAGAAAAGCGCAGTCCGGGTCTGAACTGTCTGCAAACAGCTAAAGTTAACTTTGAGTATGTGTCTACCTGTTTGAGCCAATATTCATTTTCCCTGTAGAGGACTCTGCTTTGGCTTGTAAGCAGCCCCCCCCACACACACACACACACTCATCTTCCACTTTCTCTCTTATTCCCTTCTGTTAGCAAATAGTATCCATAACTGATCAATACTGTGTGTTTGTTAATTTAAACTGAGACCACAGTAGCCTACTGATACAAGGTTATCCTGTTTTTCCACCTGAGAAATGGTTAAGAAATGACTTACAGTTTCAGAGCAGTCTTTGGTCAATTGTGATTGTTTCTTAAACACAAACTCTGCTACAGGCCCCATGAGGCCTCTCCAGTAAGTATTTTACAACTGTAAATGCCTATTTATGTTGAATTGTGTTAGACATTTTACAACTGTACATGTTTATGTTGAATTGTGTTAGACATCTAATATGATTTATGCTTTATTATTGGAAGTTACTATGGCATGCTAGCATTTTGTCTGCACCAAGTTGTTTTTAGTATAATAGTATGGTCTATTTGCATAGCTGCACCTTGTTCACTAATGTTATTCATGTAATTGTGTTGTGTGTAGACAGCTCATACTGGTGTCTAATTATTTCTATATAATTGTGCTGTTACTGGTGGATAGAATCACATTAGAGAACCACGACAGATCGCTGCTCGCTATATTTTTATCTGTGACTGCAAACTGTCTGAGGTTTCTTCTAACAGATGTTTTTCCAATTGGCTCAGTATCTGCATATACTAGTAGTTGGTTCAAGACATTTTCCTGCATGCAGTAGCTATTTGCTCAGTTTGTTTTTTGTAATCTTTATCTTTACCATCTCAAAAGTGCTTACTCCTCTCTGTACTCTTCTTTTCTAGACCTAACACCACTTTTAAGTATTCAACCGTGGTACCACCTTTATCATTCTTATAAGAAAAGCGCAGTCTGGGTCTGAACTGTCTGCAAACAGCTAAAGTTAACTTTGAGTATGTGTCTACCTGTTTGAGCCAATATTCATTTCCCCCTAGAGAGCACTCTGCTTTGGCTTGTAAGCAGCCCCCCCACACACACACACACACACTCATCTTCCACTTTCTCTCTTATTCCCTTCTGTTAGCAAATAGTATCCATAACTGATCAATACTGTGTGTTTGTTAATTTAAACTGAGACCACAGTAGCCTACTGATACAAGGTTATCCTGTTTTTCCACCTGAGAAATGGTTAAGAAATGACTTACAGTTTCAGAGCAGTCCTTGGTCAATTGTGATTGTTTCTTAAACACAAACTTGTCTTTGCTTTGGTTCATTAGCAGCAGTACAAAAAACTGCCTGCTCACACCCTTGTTCTCCTCTCCCTCTTCCCTGTTTATTACCTTAAGACAATCCCAAAATTAATAAATATTACCTGTGGCAGGTGCCATTTTTAAAACTACAACCACCCTTATCACTATCATATGTTCATTTATCAGTTAACTCTGTTAACTGATTGTTTTCAGCCCCCTCATAAGAGCAACTAACAGGGTCTCTACCCGCTTCGCTCTCCACCCTGCCCCCTATTCCCTCCCACCCCCAGTGGTCCTACCTTTATTACACTCGCAAACCCCTCCCATCTTTCCAATAGCCAACCACAGCGCTAACCCAACACTACCTCCTCCATCTTCCCACTACTATTACACCTCCTCGACTAACATGTACAAGCATACCTTACCTATGCTCACTGCATGCACTCTCCTTGCATGTCTTACATCCTACCATAGCTCCATCATTCCCCCACTCAACAACTACCACTGTACTACTACTCATGTCTCACCCTCACTCAGCTCCCCTCCCACCAACTCAAGAACCATCCCTATGCAGCCCCCACATATCCTACCAACTATATTACTCAAACATAAAGCATCCCTACATAGTAACCCTCCTACCATACCTATTACCCACAGAGCACAATCATAAAGTTTCCCTTATAAACAAACACATTCAAAAACTGAGAAAACTAATAACCTCATGCATATCAAAACTAGCCCTAAGTGGAGACATCCACCCCAACCCTGGCCCTACCATCTCCAACCCCAATCCTCACAATCAGACTAGAAACCACAACTTCTCCCATATTACAGCCAATAGAAAGCCAAGTGACTTCCTTCTACTAAGCCTAAATATTAGAAGTATATCCAACAAAGTCCATGAACTACATGCCACCATAGATTTGTACTCCCCAGATATAGTCATCCTGACAGAAACCTGGCTAAAACCTCACATTACCAGTGAGCAAATATTCCCTACAGGTTACGGCATACTAAGAGTAGACCGGCTAAACAAGAAAGGAGGCGGTGTAGCTATAATATTTAAACAGCATCTAAACATCCAGATCTTAAAATCATCAGCTCCACAAATAGGCAATGAAGAAATAATATATACCAACCTCAAAATAAACCAAAACAAAACCATCAACATAATTGGATGCTACTTCCCACCTGGCCAAAACATCCCTCCACTAGAAAACCTCCTCAGCTGGTCTACCCACCATCTCCCCCAAGAAACTATCATTTTAAGTGATTCCAATATTGACTGGCAATCCTGTTATGGCAACCATCCAGCCCATCATGTAAACCTTCATGGCTTCACCCAACTAGTCCAGTCGCCAACCACGATAAATAAAAACTCCAGCAAGCACACTACCCTGGACTGGATACTAGTCAGTAAGAGCCCCCAGTCATATATAACAGGCTGCTTATCAGATAGCCTCAGTGATCACTCCCCAACATTCCTACTCAAAAAATACCTATACCAAGCTAAACCTGTCATCTACCGTCAAATACGTAAAAAACTAAACTTTAACCCACTCACATTCATCACATCTCTCAAAGAATGTAACTGGCATCCTCTAAAGTACCTCAGACTTGATGACGCAGTTGGATTTTTTTAATACTACCTTCCTGAGCATCCTTAATTACCATGCCCCCATAAGACTTTCCAGAACCAAAGCACAACCCTCCCCATGGCTACAGAAAACCACTAAGTCAGAAATGAAAAAACAGAGATAAAGCCTGGAAGTACTGGCACAAAACCAAAACCCCCTCAACTAGACAGAAATTCCTAGAACTACGCAATAGAGTCAAAAAGCTAATAAAACAGGACAAATTCCAATACTACCAATCTGCCCTAGACTCCTCACAACACAGCCCCAAACAATTCTGGTCCTCCATAAACTCCATCCTCCACCCAGGTAAAGTCAGTACCCCTCCTCCTAACATCCCTCACTCCTCAGAAAATATTGCTACCTCATTCAACACACACTTCACACAAACCATACTATCACTAGCTAGACAACACAACTCCCCACCCCTCCAACCCACACCTTCAACTAGTAATCTCCCCACTGCCTTCTTTTTTTCTCCTGTACCTACCTCCAACATAAAAAAACTCTTAACTAAACTTAAACCCAACAAATTAGCAGCAGACAACCTCCCAAGTGAATACCTACAAATCGTAGCTGATGCTCTGGCCTGCCCAGTATCCATCTTGATTAACCAATCTCTGTCAGAAAGTTACGTTCCCACACTGTGGAAAGTATCACATATAATTCCCCTCTACAAAGGTGGACCCTCCACAGAACTACAGTTACCGCCCCATAGCTATTCTCTCTCCACTCTCCAAAATACTAGAGAGATGCATACACCTTACTAACAACCTCCTTTCCAATACTCAGCATGGTTTCCGACCAAAGCATAACACCACCACTGCCTTACTTTCCTTTACTAACACTATCCTTCAGCATAAAAACAATGGCTATCTCTCCTCTGCTACTTTCCTAGACCTATCTAAAGCATTTGACATGGTCCCACACAAACAACGTATCTCTGTACTCAATAACCAATCCTTCTCTCAATCAGTCACCAACTGGTTTCAGAGTTACCTGTCTGACTACCAACAATCCGTTGTATGGCAGAATGACATATCTCCCCAACTACCTGTCTCCATAGGGGTTCCAAAAAACACCAAGTATCCAAGTGTCCAAGCCAAAGGATTAATCAGACAAAAAGATGATAAAATTTTCCATTTATTAGCATGTCCTGGTACCTCGGCAATTCGCCTTCAGTGGAACATCTAACCGTGCCAAAACCATCTTTATATATATATCAAAGACAATTAATTCAATAACCAATTGATTTGATACAATTAATTAAAGTGCAAATTTTTAAAGTGCCACTCAAAATACAATTTTTAAATTTGAATAATAATATATAAAATTCAATACGAATGCTGAAAATTGATGAAAAACATTCCTGCTAATGTGCCAATATGAAATTGAATATATGCTTAAATATACTGTAATTTAATACATAATTAATGGCACAATAAAGCAAAGAAACAAAAAAACACAAAGCTAACTTAGTTCAAACTATACTACCACTATCTAGATTCATGCCCCTCGGATATAAAGTATGATAGTTGTAAATCATTTTATGTTCCAACCTATTCAATTCTGTTTTAAAATTAACTCCCTGAAAATGTGGTCTAGCTAGCGCACTGAAACTAAACCCATTGCTATTGCCATTGTGCGTTTTAACAAAATGTGAGGCTATCTATATTACCAGTTCTGATAGGTTTTTTTCTCGGGTAGCGATGTTAAAAAATTAATAGTGAAAGAACCTCGGCACCCTCATATTTATGCTATTCCGAAAATCCATAAGAACATGACCGATCCACCGGGGAGACCCATTATTTCTGGGGTAGGGTCTTTTATTGAAAGAGTGAACAAACTTCTTGATTTTCATTTCAAAAAATATTTACCAAAGGTATGTTCTCATATGAAGAACACTGAGGATGTATGTAGAGAACTGCATGGGATAGTGTGGGACAAGGATTTTTATTGGGCCACAGTAGATGTTTCATCTTTATATACTAACATCAACAGACGATGGGGTTTGGATGCAATGAATAAGATGATGGGTGAGGGCCCACGCACAATGTTTTTGCTGTCCCTGCTGGAATACAGCTAAACACATAATTATTTTATGTGGAAGAAGGATTTTTTTCTCCAAGTTAAAGGGACAGCTATGGGTGCAGCCTTTGCCCCTACCTACGCAGTGATATATATGGGTGAATTCGAGAAGGAGTTCATGTTTCAAGATAATTTTTATATCAATAATGTCGTTTTTTATAAACGATATATTGATGACCTCATTTTCATTTGTAAGGGAGAATTTTCTTTGATGTTTTCATGCTTAACATGAATAGAAATACACATAGGTTGAGTTTCACTTTTGAATATTCGAGAAGTAACATTTCATTTTTGGATGTGGAATTTTATATTGGAGGAGCTAATTTGATACAACACAGACCTTTTAGGAAACCCACCTCGGTTAAAAATTTTTTGCATGCCAGCAGCATGCATCCCCCCCATTTGATCAAAGCATTACCTGAAGGGGAATTTAGGAGAATTCTTAGGAGTACTTCTGACCCAAATTTATGGGATGAAGTTCTTGATGAAGTATTTAAGAGACTTTCTTCCAGAGGTTATATGGAAACCACACTTTCATGTATTAAGGATAGGCTATGTAGAGGGGATAAATTTAGGGGTGGGCATCATGAACGGCTGCCAATGTTATATGAACAGGATAGATTATTTTTTGTATCTAGATATTCAGAATTTTCACGGGTAGTTGAAAAAATTCTCAAACAGCTATGGCATGTAGTTGGTGATGATTTGAGTATTGGACATTTGTTTCCCAGGCATATTACTTTTTCTTACAGTAGGTATAACAATTTGAAAGAATTGTTAAGTAGGAAGCTGGAACATGCAATTGACATGAACGTTGGTATGCAACGTTGTGGACGATGTTCTGTATGTGATAGGGTAAGCAACCTACATGGAAAGAAGATCAATGGGAAAAGGTATTTAGCATTTGAGAAATTTGATTGTTCTTCACAAGGGGTAGTTTACATCTTAGGCTGTGATTGTGCCAAGCCATTATGGTATGTGGGACAAACTACAAAGAAAGTTAAAATCCGCATTCATGAACATTGGGGGATATCAGAAGGAGTAATATGGATAGCCCCGTAGCTTCACATTTTGTTAAAACGCACAATGGCAATAGCAATGGGTTTAGTTTCAGTGCGCTAGCTAGACCACATTTTCAGGGAGGTAATTTTAAAACAGAATTGAATAGGTTGGAACATAAAATGATTTACAGCTATCATACTTTATATCCAAGGGGCATGAATCTAGATAGTGGTAGTATAGTTTGAACTAAGTTAACTTTGTGTTTTTTGTTTCTTTGCTTTATTGTGCCATTAATTATGTATTAAATTACAGTATATTTAAGCATATATTCAGTTTCATATTGGCACATTAGCAGGAATGTTTTTCATCAATTTTCAGCATTCGTATTGAATTTTATATGTTATTATTCAAATTTAAAAATTGTATTTTGAGTGGCACTTTAAAAATTTGCACTTTAATTAATTGTATCAAATCAATTGGTTATTGAATTAATTGTCTTTGATATATAAAAAGATGGTTTTGGCACGGTTAGATATTCCACTGAAGGTGAATTGCTGAGGTACCAGGACACACTAATAAATGGAAAATGTTATCATCTTTTTGTCTGATTAATCCTTCGGCTTGGACACTTGGATACTTGGTGATTTTTGGTTTAGAGGTTGTGACTTTTTGTATTTTCTATCTTTCATAGGGGTTCCCTAAGGATCTGTTTACACCAATAATCTAGCCTCTGCCACCAAACATGACCCACTCATACAATACGCAGATGACTCAACCATCATCTGCTCAGCCCAGTCTCTACCCAAACTGCAAAAAGTCACACATGAAGCCTTTTCCTCTGCTGAAACTTGGTTATCCAATGCCCAATTAATACTCAACCCAAACAAAACTAAACTACTCATCTTCCAACCCACCAAACATACTCAAAACAACTCTCACTTTAACATCACAGCAAAAGACAACACCACTATATACCCAACTGAACACACCAATTTGCTAGGAGTGGAAATAGACAATAAACTAAAATTTGACATTCACATATCCATGACCATAAAAAAGTCCACAAAAAACTAGGAATGTTATACAGAAATAAGCAACTTCTCACCAAAGCAGCAAAGAGTTCAATAGCTTTATGCCTCTCCAATATATACCAACCTAAGGCAATGCGATCTAAACAAGCTAGAGACCTGCTACAACAAAATCGCCAAATTCGCCATAGGGGCATCCTACCATAGTCACCACTGTCTCTCACTTGCTGAACTGGGCTGGCTTGAACTCCCTCACCTCCTTCAGTGGTATCAACTCTCACTCGCCCACAAACTAGTAAACCATCCACTAAATGTCCCATCCCTCCAGAATCTACTCCAACCCTATCGCACCACCAGACCACTAAGATCCAGCAACAAAAATCACTTGCAGATCACTAAAGCCAATAACTCTGCTGGTGAAGCACTATTCTCTTGCGCCACAGCCAAATTATGGAACTCCCTCCCACCCACAATTACCTCCATACCATCATGCACCCACTTCAAAACTTTACTAAAAGCGCACCTAAAAACATGCTGGCTATGCCCTTGCAACTCCCACTCTAATATCACCCACCCCATCCAACCACTACCTTTCTTTTCACTCTACCAACTACCTTGATTATAGCAAGCTCAGATGCAAGCTCAGATGCTCATAAGCCTAGTACTTATCATACAGCAGGAACTTCTTATTGTAACATTTGTTAATGTCTGTTATGTACTTCACAGATAAAGATTCTAGTTGTCTACTGATGTACTATGTTCTTCATCTGTAAATATGTTGTAAATAATTGCTATGTTAAATTGTTAATCGCTATGTAATCCAATGTAACTACTGTCTGTTTATTTTAACTGTGGAGCTTTTCTCCCCGGGCCTCCGCTGAAAATGGACCTACTTCCAGTTGGACACTCCCGGTCAACAAATGTAAATAAATAAATAAATAAACTAAATAAATAAAAAGGTAAAAAACTCCCTCATTAATCAAAACAAGCAGATAACGGGATAATGCCCAGCAAGGTAAAAAACTCCCTCATTAATCGAAACAAGCAGATAATGGCATAACCAAGTCTACCAAACTAAATCTGAGTTAAAAAATAGACTCCCACACCAAAGACAATCACAAGGCATTATTCTTCAGCTATGTCCACAATCTCAAATGCAATACACAATAATATGCCAAATTAACTGTAAATGGAGCAACCTATAATGAGATGAAAGATGTAGTTAATCTACTGACCAAAACATTTAGCTCCAATTTTATCCACCCCTCCTCACAGACACCCTTCTGGAAATAGCCTCAACCATAATTCCCCCAGCTATCACTAGGAAACAGGTCCTCAATACAATCTCCAAGATCAAAAGCACTGCATCAATGGACCCAGATAATATTCCAGGATGCCTTCTTAATAGCATGAAACATGACCTGTCAGAACCATTAGAATCACGATTTAACTATTTAACTATAACTTCATGACAGGCTTTGCACCAAGTGAACAAAGGACTGTAACCATCATCCCACTGCACAAGGATGGGTCATTTATTGATTCAGGTTTCTACAAATTATTTGCCTTATTTGCAAATGAGAAATGACATATGAAACCTTCAGTCATTGGTTCCAACCCAGCTTGGTTTTGACAAGGGTGGATCATACATTCTTAGCCTGGTGGCTTCCTTCAAGAAGGTCACTAAAGCAGTAAATGTGGGTAAAATGATGCATACTGTCTGGCCAAAGCAGTCAACACAAAAAAAAGGCCAGTCACTAGTGAAGTCCCTCAAGGCTTGGTGCTGGGGTTGCTCCTTTTTGACATCTAATTTTTGAAGTCAAGGGCGGTATCAAGGCCCTCTGGCTAACCAAGTTTGAAAATGATTGCAAACTAGGCACAGTCATAGAATTCCCCAAAGACAAAAACACTTACAAAAAAGGTCTGACACAGAGCAATAAATGGTGCCAGAGCCATGGTCTACAACTCAATTTATTATTTTACATTTGTTTGCCTGGAGTGTCCAGCTATGCCATAAGTGGAGGCCCAGGCAGAAAAAGCTACATACAGAAAAAAATGTGTAAGAGATAACATGACAGGAATACATTTATGGCTACATAGGACAATAATACAAAAAAAAAAACAATTGATGCATAAAAATGCAGTTACATTTACAAAATACGTAGACCAACAAAGTGAGCACCTTCCAATAATTGCAGTCTAGATAGGTACAAAGTATCATTTAACAGTTAGATTTACTAATTTATATAGTTACGCAATGAACAGAGTTATGGATAGAGTTTATAGAGTTAGAAGAATCTGTTTGGTAGGTTGGTACTTGTCATTTGTAAGAAAAGACAGTAGAAGACTGCAAGTAATGATTTGAACTTGAATTCTAGGTGTGGAGAAGGTTGGAAAGAGTTTGGATTGCTAGGCAGTCAAGGATTCTGGGATGATTTTAATGACAGATGTAGTCAAGAGGTTGGAGCAGTGCTGGGAGGGTAAGGACAGGGGGGTACAGAGTTAACCAGGGGAAGTGCAGGAGTGGAGCCAGTTTTTGCTGGGGTGTGAGTATAGAGATTCTCCCAACGTATCATTGGCTTGTGAGACTTTTAGTAATAGTTTCTCAGAGGATCTTAATGCTTGGATGTTCCTATAGGGCTATACTAGGTTGTGGAGTACTGGGCAGATAATGTTGAAATATAATGGAGTGAGCCAAGGCTAGTTGGTTAATGTTGAGAAGGTTAGGCAGCTCAATTCAGTTATGCTCCTGTAGAGCTGTGCACTAGTGAGATCTATTGAGAAGATTAGTGGAAAATCTGGCTATTTTATTAAAGCAGTGCCAATATCAAGAAATGCATAATAGTATCCTTTGGGAAAACAGCTACCCCGTGGAAACTACTACATTCATAATAATACACACTTAAGAGTACAGACAGTGGTCAGGGATTTGGAAACACACATACACGGTAACCTGGCCTTTGGCCATTATGTATCTACAGTAGTAAGAAATTATTCTGCATTGCATAATTTATAAGCAATAGTATGGCATTTAACTCCAAGGATGTCATCATTCCGCTGTACTCAACTTTCATCAGACCCCATTGGTTATGTACCTGACCAGGCATATGCAATAACTGGAGGGCCCACAGAGGTTCCTCACAAAATAAAAATACAGCCATGTCCAGTGCAAAGCACCTAAAAGTCCTATCTCTGCACTTAGTGTCCTACAACTTGCCAAGAGGTGATATGTGCCTGCCCCCCAAAGCATCCTCTCATCCCACTCTGATGAACTTTTTCTACATAAACAGAGGAGACAGAACAGAGATTAGACTCTTCTGTACATGGTAAACTGATGGAAAAGTACAGATAGTGTAATAAGTCATTTCGATGTAAGCCCAGATTTATCTGTGTTCACCGAACAGAGATTAGACTCTTCTGTATATGGTAAACTGATGGAAAAGTACAGATAGTGTAATAAGTCATTTCGATGTAAGCCCAGATTTATCTGTGTTCACCATTATATTATCCAGCCCTTGATAATTATAAATTCTTGGCTAGGCTTATAAGGGCCTCCGGGCCAATAGCCTAGTGTCATCCTATGAACCTATAAGCATAGTTAAAATTTTATCAAAGCATGGTTTACAGCACTTCAGTAAATGATGCACATCGTACTAAATTAATTAGCAAATACAACATGGGAACTATGCTTCATTATTTCATTTATTATTGCAGATAGCCATGAGGCTGAGTGGGCTGTCTACAAGTTATTTGGAGATAGGGACATCCCATTATAGTTTATGGACTTGTCAAGCTATCTTAATTTTTTTTTTAAATCATACAGTTTTTCCAAGCTCCTTGATCACAAAATAAGTAAATCATCAATAAGTCATCAATAGCCAGTACTGTACTGCATAATGTCTGATTGATAAAATATTATTTCCATAAGAAAATGAACAAGTCTGCATAACAAAATCATTATCAACAGATATCTGGTGGATTTATGGGAGAAGTAATTACACTCAGGAAAGGCAAAGCTGTTCAAGGCCAAGTGGAAAAATAATTGTTTATCAGTCAGCTTTACTGCAGTACTAGCACTGACTATATGTCTAACCGATAGTCTTGTTGTTGTTGTATCTTTCGGCTTTTCCCGGTTAGGGGTCGCCACAGCAGAACTCCAGTCCGCTAATGATTGGTAGTTGATTTTTATGTGCCGAGTTACCAGCCCTGATGCACAACCTTCAACGAAGGTACGCCCATTCATGCATGGCTCCACGCAGAAGACGCTCTAGCTGAGAATCGAACCGGACAGCGTCTTACTGTGAGGTGACAACGCTACTGCAGCACCACCACCGCGGAGATCTAACTGATACTCTATGGGTCTTAAAGAAAATGTTCTTAAGTCTATTTCCTAGTAAGTTTGAGAATAGAAAACATTTTGGGGTCTTGAAATGCTGTTTATCCCTCATCACTGTAACTGTCAAATGACCTCCAATCTGAAACTGGAAGAATGTGATATATTTGCAAGTTTCAGAATGTCTGAGCATTATGTTACAGGCCATTAAAATGGAAAACATTTTTTTCAGACAAAAAGAACAATACACTGAGATATTTACAAAATGACAAGAGATTCTGCAGATCTAACTAACAGGTTAGGGCAACCTCAGATAGACTGTAGAGATCCCAGTTTCTGTGGGTAATCCTAGCTTTACTCCAGATTTCCATATTTATGATCCGTGCTAAACCAGTCTGAATTATCGAGTTGCTCATGATGGTCTGTGCAGTGAGTGGGCATTTAATTGAATGGGATTCGACTGAGCCAGATGTTGATCATACATGTAGGGACTTTGCATGTTTTGCCAATGAATAGCATAAATACTGCAAACTGGAATTAAACCAGTGCTCTACAGATGGCAACTTATTAGAAAAGTGTGGGGACACCTTCTTCTAGGTTTGTTTTGTGTTGTTCTTTTCTACCCAGGTGCTGAACATCATTACGTCCTCTCAAGAGGTTATATCAAATGTTTGTAATAAGGTCTCATAGATTCCTGGTGAACTGTTGTACTGCAACTGCTAACACACTTTGTGGCTAAAACACCATCTGTACATGCCGCAGCTTCTGTGTTAAATATTAATTGTGAGTCACAATTAGTCACAGTAAGTCCAAAATTGTCTATATCAAATAAAGCTGTTAATGAACCTAGTTTTACAAATGAGTTGCTGTTTTAAGACCACTGCTATATTTCCGTTTTAAGGTTTGGTGAACAAGGGTCAGTTGTATGAGGTAAAACCTTTGAGGGTAAGGTTGTGATCCCTTACAACCAAAGGATAAGGTTTGAGATGCTGTTATTAATAATCTTGCCCTGGTTCAGTATATCTGAACATTTATCACTTTTATTTAGTAAATTAATATGTGCTTTATGAAGCCATGAAATACCTTATAGATTTGATTTCCTGTTAGACAGCGTTGAACTGATCAATAAGCCAAATAAGCACGCACTTAAGGTAACAAGAGAAGGGGCATCTCAGAGTTCTTTCACAAAGTTATCTTGCTGGCCTTTATTCCTTCATTTCCATGTGCTACTTTAGCTTATTTTTGTTAATTTTTTTTTCTTTGGCATGGTGAGTGTCTAAAGCTTTGAGAATTTTAAGGTGTTGTCTAATATTACATTTGTTTCCATTTCATGGTGTTAAAAGCTTCGCTTCGGCCAAGTGTAAACATGGTAAATTATACACACACACACACGCACACACACACACACACACACACACACACACACACACACACACACACACACACACACACTCTCTCCAGTACCCCCAAACATGAAGTCTTCCCCCCCTGCACAATAAGCCCATCCATTCCTTCATCTGAGGACTCCCCTTACACATGATTTCTTTCACTCAGCAGGGGCATTGGCAATCGGAGTACTGCTATCAGTGAAGGGGTCTGGAATTTTTTATGACCCTATAGTCCCCCCCGCCCATGCCTAGCATCATGCTAAGACTGTGAGGAAACTATGGTATGCAACTCCTTCACTGGCTCTAAGGGGCATGCACTATGCCATCTATCTCACCCTCCAGCCTGACAGCCAGATGTCTCTGATCTTCTGTCTCCTCAGGAGTTCCACTAGAGACAGACATTAGCATTTACCCTTCCTCCCATGATAGGAATGCCTTGTCCCTCCTGCCAGCTCATTCAGGTATCCGAGCCACTAAATGAACTGGGGTCACCTGGATTGTAATAAGGGTTTTATCCCTCTTTGCAACTAAGCTGGCCAACAAATGATATGTCAAGGCAATATGATTATGAAGGAAAATAACAGCTAAACTTGCCTTATACTTATATTTTAAAATTCCAGTCATAATAAATAAACCTCAGTTACTTACTGCATAAAATGTAATGGCAGTGTCAAAAGCAACAACTACAGGGCCTCTTTAAGCGTAACCCTTTCTCCCAAATGTATTGATGGTTTTGATACTGCTCATCTTATAGGGGGTATAACATGGGTATCACTGGTTGAGCATTTACAAGCTTCCTTTTTCTAAAAGTGACACAGTTGGCAGACCCAGGTAACTTTATGATTCCCCATCCACTGATCCAAGTTTTTCTTGATTAGGTACCAGGAGGAACTCCCATTCACACTTTGCTCCAGAGAAAAGGTAATTTCTGATTCACATACCTGTCCCTCCAACAAGTCTTATTTATGTTGCAGATGAGGTTTAGGCCCCTAGATCATGTGTTTTCAATGCAGGAATAAAAGGATGCTTTGAAAGCCCAGTGTAGAGCTCCTCTCAGCAGTCTGTAGGAGACTGAGTGCAAGGATAAGGCTTTGAGGCAGTCCGTGTACGACATGTTGTCTACACAATGTTTTCTTTTAGTGAGGAAATGTGTTTTAAATTCCAGTTATAAAGAATCTTGGTATTTATATAAACGTTTTTTAGATGGCATCTGTATCTTTTGGGTGGCGGAAACAGAGTCAATTGGTGAATTTATTGATTTTTAAAAAAACTCTACAACGTTTTTAGATTTCACTTGGAATAGTAGTGGTACTACATTACAATACTTAGATATAGAAATATACAAGAAGGATGGGGGGGTTTCATTCTAAGATTTTCAGAAAAGCCACTTACTCAACTTTCTGCATTTCAATAGTGCCCACCCCTTTCATTAAAAGAGAAATATAGCCAAGGGGCAATTTATTAGGGCCAGCCGTATGACGTCAGAGGAGACACAGTCTGAACTTGAGTTAGATTCCCTTGCAATGATGTTTACTAATAGAGGTTATCCATCAGAAATGTTAAGAGAATTAAGGACCGAGATCATTACAGGAAGGAAAGGGAAATTGAAACCTATTATAGGGGAGAATTTGACAAATTATAATAATATTGATGGAGATAGTGGAGACCCTAGAGATACAAATGATTTTAATAAGGCAATGATTTTAGAATGTAATGCAAGTGTCAAATTTACCAAGACAATTATTGAAAAGGAATGGCAGAGGTTTGTAGGGCTGTCTGACCTTAAGGTCCTGCCCCCCCAGGACTTGAAATTTGTCTATAGAAATTCCACAGACTTGAAGAGTTTGTTGGAAAAAGGTGAAAATAACATATAAATGTGAATGTTTTAGTCAATGTAAGTACATTACTAACAAAAAAGAAATAGCGTTGCCTTGTAGAAATAATAAAAAAATAGTCAGTAAAGATTATTTTAACTGTGAGTCTTATGGGTTAATTTACCTTGTTACATGTGGAATCTGCGGATCTTTCTACATAGGCAAAACTGTGTGAAAGCTCAAGAGAAGAATTTACAAGCATTTGTACGACGTCCAAAACAAAAAAAAAAAGAGTCTAACGCTTTATATAGGCATAGTTTAGATTGTCCTGAAGCAAAGTACTCCTTTTTTTGTACTAGAAGAGGTTAAGAAAGAAATTATAGGTGGTCTTTGGGAAGAAAAGATCGAATATAAGGAATTGTGGTGGCAGCTGACTTTGGAAGCATCCCCCGTGGATTAAATGATAGTATTTCTATTAAATCCTTACTAAAAATGAGAGCTGCTAAACTGTAGGGTATACTCTCATAAATGGAATACACAAATATCATCACCTGTCCTATATGAATTTTTATGAATTTTTATCCTGTTATTTATTTTTTATATACATAGAAAAGTATTTATAAATGAACACTGAACATTTTACATATGATGAAATTAGTCATCTTTTGCCACTAGAGGGAGCATTTATATTGTTTTAAAGTATATAAATATACATAAATAAAATTGATGCATTTTATTTTTTATGCACATTTTATATATACATTAGTAAAACATTGGATTGTTAAAATATTTATTACCCCACAGCTTTTAAGGTATTTAATGTTTTTAAATGATTTTAAAGTTTCTAAATAATTTTTAACATCTAAATTGTTATGATGACAAGTTCTACATAATGTACGTATTTTAATTGCATAATTAGTTAATTAACTAATCAGAATTAGAGTACATAAATAAGGAATGGAGCTTTTTTGTCTTTGTATCTGATGAAGTTACATGTTGAGTGATGAAAAACGCTTAAGAGGTTTGCATAGCGTTTTATGCTTTTACGTGGATTTTGTTGCCTGTAAATAAAAGTGAAGTCTTTCGAATCCCCCTCATCTGAGCATTTTCTTTTAAATTATTGGTTTCGGATTTGCTCAGTGTGCTGGTTTTACTTTTTTTTGTGACTTTACAGCATGGAGGGAGATTCGGAAGTTACTGCTTCTGCTGGTATGAATAGTAGAGATGAGGCAGGACAATTGAGGAAATGTATTGGGCGACTTTCGCAACGGATCGATTTGATGGTGCCTATCAGCCAATCAATGGTGGAATTTATGGGTAAGGCCCATCAAGGGTGGGACAATGGAGGAGGAGTTTTTAGCACTGATCGACGTGCCCTACCACAATGTAATGGTGGAAAGCAAACAACTGGCTTTGGTGGACTTAATGCTATTAATGGGCAGAGCGAACGAGAATTTTTTAATACACCAGCTGCTCTTCAAGATAGAGACACTTGTCAACAAGAAGAGAATAATTCTGGATCACCACTCGGACAAAGTACATGCTCATATGTTGGTGTAACTGGCGTTAAAGAACCCGAACTGAGTGACTGGCTGCAGGTCAGCTTTTCAAATACATTTATTGATGAGACCGATAAAGCACCACCTGTGACTGAATCATACAGTACTAAATTAGAATTATTATCAAGATTAATGTTAAAATTTAGAACTTTGGAAATTGAAAATGCTTATCTAAGACATATTAACCTAGATATTGTGCCTAAAGGCTTACGTGTTTTAAATTTCTGAATAATGTGGCAGAGGGTAGTATCTACCACAAACAATTGTTAGAGATTTTTAACAAATGTGGGTTAGATGTTCTTAAAGTGATTATTAAAGAGAATGACAGGGTGAAAGAGGACATTAGTAAGGGAACTGATACATTGAATGATTGTATTAAAAATTATTTAATTTTCACCATAGAAACTGAGAAGGAAAAATATTACCAGATTAGGGTCAGTATAGATGTAAAATGTGATGATTTAGTTAACAGAAAACTAAGAAAGTTAGAGAGGGATTTAAATGAGTATCGGAATAATCTAAGTTAACCCCAGACTGAAAAATAAAACGTTTACTGCACAAAATAGGGATGAGAACCATCATGGTAACAACAATAGAAAAGAGAGGGTGATTACACCTGTGGGGGGAAGGGTGGACGATCTTGATGAGTTTGAGGAACAACCATCTTTGAGTAGGTCTGAGAGAATCAGAAAAAGAGGGAATAACCAGAATTACAATCAAAACCAAAATTATCAATGGGGAGGGGGGAGGAAGGAGAGATATTGAACCAAATGATGGTTGGAAACAATACCCTCCCTACCTCAAAAATTGTTATGGATGTTAACAATGATTGTAAGTTTATGGATAATTTTCTATCTATAATTATAGTGGTGTGGAATTAGAAGAGGAACATTTTAGTCTACTATCTAAGGGTTTTAAGTACATCCCTATGACGAAAGGTGACTTAGCTAAAACATTATTGGATGTACAAATGGTTTTGAGAAAAATTAATCAAGGTCTACTTATACCCCAAGATTAAAATTATACCCCTAACCCAATTTTAAGGCGAAGTACAATAAATCTGCCATTACACCCTCAATTAAAATATTTGGAGAGGAATATGGAGAAGGAAATTAGAGAAAGTTTTGAGCATATATATTTTAGGGATAACTTAACTGAGAAAGAAAAGAAAGTGTTATTTGAATTAAGAAATGATAAACAAATTAGAGTAATGAAGCTGAATAAAGGTGGGGGAATGGTTTTAATGGAAAGTGTATCATACGAGGGCAAAATAAATGACATGTTAAAAGACGCTACTAAATATGCAATAGTGTCAAGAAATGAGATTAACATTGGTTATAGTAAAATTGATGTTGCCCTTAATGACCTTTTGTTGGTGGGATTGATTGATCAAAATAAGTATAAATACTTGATAATAGATAAACCTAGAATACCCTCAGTTTTTGGTATTCCGAAAACTCATAAAAATGAAGTAGACCCACCTTTAAGCTTTATTGTATCTGCAGAGGGTTCCAAAACACAACCTCTTGCTAAATATATGGACATTAACTTAAAGAAAAACTTTGGCTTAAAAGGGAAAATGTCCTAAGAGACTCTTGGGTCCTTCACCCTGCTAGACAGGGGTCCAGGAAATTAAATAATGTGGGAAGAAATAGCCAGGGAATTGTTATGGCTAGGCTTGTATAGGCCCTAGGCTGATAGCCTAGTACCAACCTATGAACCTATGAACCTATGTGGCAGAGGGTAGTATCTACCACAAACAATTGTTAGAGATTTTTAACAAATGTGGGTTAGATGTTCTTAAAGTGATGATTAAAGAGAATGACAGGGTGAAAGAGGACATTAGTAAGGGAATTGATACATTGAATGATTGTATTAAAAATTATTTAATTTTCACCATAGAAACTGAGAAGGAAAATATTACCAGATCAGGGTCAGTATAGATGTAAAATGTGATGATTTAGTTAACAGAAAACTAAGAAAGTTAGAGAGGGATTTAAATGAGTATCGGAATAATCTAAGTTAACCCCAGACTGAAAAATAAAACGTTTACTGCACAAAATAGGGATGAGAACCATCATGGTAACAACAATAGAAAAGAGAGGGTGATTACACCTGTGGGGGAAAGGGTGGACGATCTTGATGAGTTTGAGGAACAACCATCTTTGAGTAGGTCTGAGAGAATCAGAAAAAGAGGGAATAACCAGAATTACAATCAAAACCAAAATTATCAATGGGGAGGGGGAGGAAGGAGAGATATTGAACCAAATGATGGTTGGAAACAATACCCTCCCTACCTCAAAAATTGTTATGGATGTTAACAATGATTGTAAGTTTATGGATTATTTTCTATCTATAATTATAGTGGTGTGGAATTAGAAGAGGAACATTTTAGTCTACTATCTAAGGGTTTTAAGTACATCCCTATGACGAAAGGTGACTTAGCTAAAACATTATTGGATGTACAAATGTTTTTGAGAAAAATTAATCAAGGTCTACTTATACCCCAAGATTAAAATTATACCCCTAACCCAATTTTAAGGCGAAGTACAATAAATCTGCCATTACACCCTCAATTAAAATATTTGGAGAGGAATATGGAGAAGGAAATTAGAGAAAGTTTTGAACATATATATTTTAGGGATAACTTAACTGAGAAAGAAAAGAAAGTGTTATTTGAATTAAGAAATGATAAACAAATTAGAGTAATGAAGCTGAATAAAGGTGGGGGAATGGTTTTAATGGAAAGTGTATCATACGAGGGCAAAATAAATGACATGTTAAAAGACGCTACTAAATATGCAATAGTGTCAAGAAATGAGATTAACATTGGTTATAGTAAAATTGATGTTGCCCTTAATGACCTTTTGTTGGTGGGATTGATTGATCAAAATAAGTATAAATACTTGATAATAGATAAAAATAGAATACCCTCAGTTTTTGGTATTCCGAAAACTCATAAAAATGAAGTAGACCCACCTTTAAGCTTTATTGTATCTGCAGAGGGTTCCAAAACACAACCTCTTGCTAAATATATGGACATTAAGTTAAAGAAAAAACTTTGGCTTAAAAGGGAAAATGTCCTAAGAGACTCTTGGGTCCTTCTGAAAGAAATAAAGAAACTTATAAAGATAATACTACATTCATTACCACTGATGTAATTGACCTATTCACAAGTATTCCCCATTCGGAAGGACTACAGTTGTTAAAGGAGATTTTATTTGAAGACAATGAAATCAAGCTGGAGGAGAGATTGGTATGTTAATATTGATGGAATTGGTTTTAAAACATAATTACTTGCTTTTTAAAGGAGAATGTTACCATCAGACCAAGGGAGTAGTGATGGGGGCTATTGGTGCCCACACCTACGCCAACCTTGTCCTAGTCAGATGGGAGGAGAAATATATTTTAAATTCCAGTTATAAAGAATCCTGGTATTTATATAAACTTTTTTAGATGACATCTGTATCTTTTAGGTGGGGGAAATAGAGTCAATTGGTGAATTTGTAGATTTTTTTTAAAAAATTCTACAACTTTTTTAGATTTCACTTGGAATAGTAGTGATACTACATTACAATACTTAGATATAGAAATATACAAGAAGGATGGGAAATTTCAAAGATTTTTAGAAAAGCCACTCTCTCTAACTCCTTTCTGCATTTCAGTACTGCCCACCCCTTTCATTACAAGAGAAATATAGTCAAGGGGCGATTTATTAGGGCCAGCCGTATGACATCAGAGGAGACAGAGTTTGAACTTGAGTAAAGATTCCCTTGCAATGATGTTTACCAATAGAGGTTATCCATCAGAAATGTTAAAAGAATTAAGGACCGAGATCATTACAGGAAGGAAAGGAAAATTTAAACCTATTATAGGGGAGAATTTGACAAATTATAATAATATTGATAGAGATAGTGGAGACCCTAGAGATACAAATGATTTTAATAAGGCAATGATTTTAGAATTTAATGCAAGTGTCAAATTTACCAGGACAATTATTGAAAAGGAATGGAAGAGGTTTGTTAGGACTCTCTGACCTTAAAGGCCTGCCCCCCGAGTGCTTGAAATTTGTCTATAGAAATTCCACAAACTTGAAGAGTTTGTTGGAAAAAGGAGAAAATAATATAAATAGAATGAAGGTGGGGACTTATAAATGTGGACGTTGTAGTCAATGTAAGTACATTACTAACAAAAAAGAAATAGTGTTGCCCTGTAGAAATAATAAAAAAAATAGTCAGTAAAGGTTATTTTAACTGTGAGTCTTATGGGTTAATTTACCTTGTTACATGTGGAATCTGTGGATCTTTCTACATAGGCAAAACTGAGCGAAAGCTCAAGAGAAGAATTTACGAGCATTTGTACGATGTCCAAAACAAAGAGAGACTCACACCTTATATAGGCATAGTTTAGATTGTCCTGAAGCAAAGTACTCTTTTTTTTATAATAGAAGAGGTTAAGAAAGAAATTAGAGGTGGTCTTTGGGAAGAAAAGATAGAATATAAGGAATTGTGGTGGCAGCTGACTTTGGAAGCATCTTCCCCCCTGGATTAAATGATAGTATTTCTATTAAATAATGAGAGCTGCTAAACTGTAGGATATACTCTCATAAATGGAATACACAAAGATCATCACCTGTCCTCTATGAATTCTTATGCTTTTATTTATTTTTTATATACATAGAAAAGTATTTATAAATGAACACTGAATATTTTACATATGATGAAATTAGTCATCTTTCACCACTAGAGGGAGCATTCGTATTGTTTTAAAGTATATAAATATACATAAATAAAACTGATGCATTTTATTTTTTATGCACATTTTATATATACATTAGTAAAACATTGGGTTGTTAAAATATTTATTACCTCACAGCTTTTAAGGTATTTAATGTTTTTAAATGATTTTACTGTTTCTAAATAATTTTTAACATCTAGATTGTTATGATGACAAGTTCTACGTAATGTATGTATTTTAATTGCATAATTAGTTAATTAACTAATCAGAATTAGAGTACATAAATAAGGAATGGAGATTTTTTTGTCTTTGTATCTGATGAAGTTACGTGTTGAGTGACGAAAAACGCTTAAGAGGTTTGCATAGCGTTTTATGCTTTTACGTGGATTTTGTTGCCTGTAAATAAAAGTGAAGTCTTTCGAATCTCCTCATCTGGGAGATTTGTTTTAAATTATTGGTTTCATATTTGCTCAGTGTGCTGGTTTTATGTGGTAAAATAAATTAATAAAATAAATTGCACTTCCTGTTTTTGGCCATGATTTTCTTCCTTTTGTTATACAACCTATTGATGTTGGGATTCTACCTGGGTGGTTTGTATTTTTGAATTTATACTATGCTTATAGGAGAAGGAGTAGTTTCCTGTTCCCTCTATGCGACTGTATACATGATTGTAATGGATTTTGAGAATGATGTCACATAGGCAACTGTGTTCACTAGGTTTGGGGTGGCTTGAAATTTTTGACAAGGTGTCACTAAAAAGTAGGATGTTTGCCTTGAGAAAATTCTTAACAGTATCAGGGTCATCAGGTGTCCCACATTTTATTTTTCTTTCAAAGGAGACAGCTTTATGATCTGACCTGGCCAGTGAGGATGATACACTCAGTGGGGTGCAATATTCCCCCCATGTAGTGAGAGCTAGGTAAAGGATGTTGCTACCTCCAGTGGGTATACAGAATAGCTGGTTCAGTGCATTCATGCTGACAAAGTCCAGAAATCTTTGTGCCTTCAAGTTTGAGGTCATTTATGATTCTCCGTTTACAGTGGGGTAGTTGTGAGTCATGAATATGGTGGTGGGTTGAATACAGAGTGACTCGAGTTCATTTAATTAAGTGGTATGGCTTACCTGGGGCATAGATGAGGACCTATAACTTTAAAAGATATAGTATGGGACATTTCCTGCGGTGACTGAAGAAGCTGAAATGGGTCATACTGCTTGACCAGCCTTGAGGACTGTTTGTTTTTTGTAACTTGAGATACATCTACCTTTTTGTGCAGTAACTGATGTAAATGTGGATGGTATTATAGGTCTGTATTACCTCGGTGCTCTCTATGGCTTTATACCATGTGTCAGTGACTACACAGGTGTCTATATTCTCCAGGGTTGTGAGAGCTTGCAGGGAGTGGAATTATTTGTTTGGACTCCTGACATTGAGGTGTATCACCTTTTAATTCTTCTGGATTAATTTAGTTATACTGACTGGTTTATCAGGTTGCCAATGCATAAAGAAGGCACTATGGGGGTGGGCAGTAGCCTGTACGATGCTGAGAAGTATGACAAGGCTTTGAGATGGCCTGCACATATTTTATGACTTAGTCCTTGATTTTGATAGTGAGGAAGCACTGTGGTCATTCCAGTTGTGACAAGTGTCTGGACAAGTACAAACCTAAGTGGGAATTATATTCAATGACTTGCCTTATGAGTATAGTAGAATGATTACAAACCTGGAACTGGATGCCATACCTTTAGATACAAGCTTTGTGATGAAAAAAGACTTCCTTACAATAGTGAATCCTAGTAATCAAAGGACAGTTCATTGCTGACATAGGTTTCCAGATGCCTGATTTTGGGATCAGTTTTCAGGGATGCACTGTCAGTGTGATAGTTATAAGTGAGAGTCATGCTTGCTGAAGGATGCAATTATATATTTCCTGGCATTTAGTTTTAGTACATGGTTTTGTCACCAGCTATTTGTTCTGGAGCATTTATATTACCCTATCATACGATATACATAGCAAATGCTATTTCATCGTACCTAAAATATCTAAACCACGAAATATCGAACATACGGAACAGCAAATTGTTTCTGTTCCAAAATACATACACACAACACAAGCACATCAAGTAAATAAACCACACACACACACATACACACACACACACACACACACACACACACACACACACACACACACACACACACACATTTAACAAAACCATAATTCTAACCCTACACTACTACCTATCCACTTACCTTAACCCAACCCTAACCGTAAAGTCCCTAACTACCGCACACTCACCTTACCTGGTCCCTAACCCTAAAGTCCCTAACTACTGCACACTCACCTTAGCCGCTCTCAAACGCTAAAGTCCCTAACTATCGCACACTCACCTTACCCGCTCCCTAACCCTAAAGCCCCTAACTACCGCACACTCACCTTACCTGCTCCCTAACCCTAAAGTCCCTAACTATCGCACACTCACCCTACCCACTCCCTAACCCTAATGTCCCTAACTATCACACACTCACCTTACCTCAAGCCGTTCCCACACTTACCTTAACCCGGTCCGTAACCTCCATTTGCATACTTACCTTAACCCGGTCCATAACCTTCCCAGCACAGTAGAGTAAATAGCGAAGCCATGGAATGGACAACTGAAATCTTACTCTAGGTAAGATTTTGAAGTGCTGGGGCTTCGCTATTTTGAGTTTTCAACAAAAACGGGTCGATATTATAGCATTCAAAGTTTTGAAACTTCGATGCTATAATATAGACCCGTTCTGGACAAGCCCTCTGGGGAGTTTATGATGGCACCAAGTTTGCAGTGACCTGCAAACTTAGAAAGTCAAAACATTAGCTTTAACCTCCAAGAAATAAATGTTAAAGAGAAGTGGCCCAAGAACTGAACCTTGGGATACAGCACCAGTGGCAGATCTTTTGGACGAGGTAGTGCATCCCACCTTTATTTCCTTTGTTCTGTTTGTGAGCCAGTTTGTTATCCAATAAGGATTTATATTTAGCTCAGAGAGTTTTTCCATTATACCTGGGTGTTGGATGGTGCTAAACATCTTTGAGAGGTCTAGCTGTGTGGTGTGTATTGATTTTCCACCATCTGTTACTACAGTAACTTTTAAAAAAACATAACCAGGTTAAGAAATCAGGATATGCCCTTGAAGAATATGACTTTTCTTGAATTGAGAGTCTGTAGGTTTCCTATATCCATATTTTTTTAATTTCATAATTATCCTTTCTGCAACCTTAGAAATTTGGCTGCTTAGGCCAATAGGTCTGTGATTACCTGGGTCTGTTGAATCCCTAAGTTTGTGCAAGGAAATGACTGTTACTGTCCTGCATTCATATAGCATGAAGCCTGTTTAGAGGATGACATTGAATAGCCTCTGTACAGAGTGTGACAAGTTATTTTTCAGGCTGACTAGTAAGCAGGAAATTGATGAATTTATCATTGAAATATTGCACAGCTGAGTCTATCTAGGTGGAGGTGTTTTAGGTACCAGTCACACCAAGTTCCTCGGGGTTACAATCAGCAACAATCTTAGATTTGGCAAACACCTAGCTATAACAATCAAAAATGTTCACATCAAGCTAGGCTCACTCTATAGGGTCAATACCTTTCCTTACTGACACCACCAGAAATTCCATGGCCAAGACTCATCTACTTTCCACCCTTCTATATGCCTTTCCAATATTCACAAATCTTAGAAAAAATTTAACTAAATAAATTTGAGTCCTGTTATAACAAAATAGCAAGATTCACCACATAACCCCTTTAGATCTCACTACTGCACTTTACTTTACCAACCAAAATGGGTTAAACTACCTAATCTTCTAACCTTCAACCAATTAATTTTCACTAACAATGTCTTTCACCATCCAAACAACTGCCCTGCTCTCAAGGAACTAGTTTAGCCCTACTACAGCAGTAGATCCATAAGATCTGCTATCAAAGTCCTACTAGATGTAACAAAATCCAAAAATGGCTACTGGAACTCCCTGTTATCAAACAAAATATCTAAGTTCTGGAATTCCATACCCCAAACAATTATCAATACCACCAACACGTCCACGTTTGAACTACTACTAAAGGAACACCTCACCAACAACTAGCTCTGCTCTTGTACTAAGCCTGGATGATCAATGCCATCTCTACCTTCCAACCTTACATACTATCCCTCTCTGTCTCATATCAGTCCCCACTTCTTTTTATTTATTTCTCTCCTTTCCAGTACTTAACCTCATCCTGTTATTATCTAGTCTATTACTAGACTGTACAGCAGTCGGACTCAGAAGCTTGCTTGTATCTCTATTGATATTAACTCTGCTTATTTCCTCCCCTGTTATGCATATTTCCTGCCTTCATTTGTCTGTAAAGTATCTTCTGTTTCATGCTAATCACTTTATATCTGAACCATTCATGTCTATAATACGTATTGCATAATTCATCTCACCTATACTTGTAAGTGTGTATAATGTATTACTCATGTTAAAATTCCTTTGTAATGGAGCTTTTCTCCCTGAGCCACGCTGAAAATGGGCCATTAGTCCCAGTCAGACATTCCTGGTAAACAAATGTAAAACAAAATAAAATAAATAATAAATAAATAAATTTGATGAGTGAAGACCTGCAATGTATTTTCCCACTTGTCTATAGATACATTTATATGGGTTCATTTTTCATAAAAAGCTTCATAAACATTTTTTGAACCATGTCCAAAATAAATTTATTTATTACTGTGACATTACCGTGGAGTAACATGTTGCATCCATAGACTTTAATGGCACCTTCGTGTATGGGTGTGTGCCCATTAAAGTTTGTGGATGCAACATGCATTTTCCTACACACTTACTCCATAAGGGTAAAATTTACTGTTTTTCCTCAGTGATATCAGTACATGGAAATCAGAATTTTATAAGTGTTTATCTCATAGAAGTACACCAAGAAAATGCTTCCTAATGGTAAAGGTACTGTTTAGCATTTTTTTCAGCACATACTGTGATGCAAAGGTAGGATTTGAAAACATTAGAAAACTCCAGCATATGTGTTTTATGATTTTTACCCTAAATATTTAATGAAACATGTTTCCATGTCTGAAGAAACTAAATAAATTAAAAATATTAAAAGATAATAAAACTACTAGAGCATCTGGAATAATTCTGGAATTTTAGAAATTAGATGCAGAAAACATTAAAAAAATGTTAATTTCTAGACTAAGATGTGTTACCCCTTTTTGGAGTTTAACATTGAAAACTCCTTGGAACAAAATAAAAATTATAAGCTATGTTCTCCTAATGTCTTCTATAGGTTGTATAGGTATACCTTCTATATTTTCTAGAAGTATAGCTGTATAGTGTCATTAATAAACACTAGTTATAAAATACTTATGCAAATTTTATAAAATAGATAAATCCTACCAGTTTTAATAGATGAGTCTCAAACAGGTTTGTTATCTAAAGACAGACACAGAGCAATACTAGAAGAATATGATATTATTTGATTACTCTGACTATAATAAGCAGGTATTAGCAATTTCTAGCTTGGATACTGACAAGGCTTTTTAGATTAATTTATAGAGATATAGAAATTGTCGAACAATACCACAAAATCATACACACAAACTGTGACTTATTTATCATAAGTGATAAATTTAAGGAAAACCAAACAGGCCTGTGCTGTCTCTCCACTTTCATTGTAACAAAATGAATCATTATCAAATTCAAAATTTCAGAATGAATATATATAGACTTTTAAATAGATAGTAACTTTTGTTCCAAAATATTATTGTGGGATGATATTTTAGTTACCTTAACTAAATCTTCTATAATTCACATGCATCTCTTAATTAAAAATTAATGATAGCAAACAAAATTCTATTTTATTTAATCAAAATATAGATTCTTCTTTAGAAAAGAATTGCAAGCATCAAACAGACTAAAAGGAAATGCAGAATATAGGAATGATTTTTTTTTAATAAAGTTTATTTGCATGAAGTACATTTATCTCTTACCAAATATAATGTCAGAAAGACTTTATCAAACTCATTATGTACTACAAACATTAAAATAGCATATTCAATTCATATAATAAAATAAATCAATCAATAAAAATCATTCTATGTAAAATATTAAAGTTCTATTATGCAACAATATTATAGCACAGTATCTACTGTCTATTATATAAATATTCAGTTCTTGTTCCCTTATTCTTCTCTTTTAGACAGCTTACAAGCATAGTTTGTAAGGTTGGATCTTACTCCCCATAAAACATTAGGCTGTAACTCCATATAACCTCCCTCTCACTGGTCTCCTACTGTTTTTAAAGTTTTAAAAGGATACCCAAACATTAGAAGCTCCATTTCAGAATGTTGTCATACAGAGTTTCAGGTGGAATTTTGCAGCATTTCAAATAGGCAATATCAGATGAAGTCTCCTTGCAATGGTCAATAAATTATGTATGTCTATACCTACATGTGTCTACCTGATACAGTAGTTCAGAATCTCTTGTTAAACGTTAGTTCAGACACCCTTGTCAAAAGGAAGATCAATAAAGTTTTAAGAGCCCTGAGAATGAATGTTTTTAAGTATGGGTTTCCTTTAGTTGCATTTAGCACAGAAATGTAGCAGCATGTCCATTATTATTATAAATGTTGTGTATAAGCATAACCAATACCTACCCCTTATGTCATATTTTCTGTCTGTAATCTTATATCTGATAGGTTATATCTTTAAGAATATCCTATGGAACCATGCTTATCTGCAAAATAAAATAGCTGTTTTCTGTGCAGAAAAAAAGTATAGTGTGACAGTTTATATTGTAACTCAATAATTCCACACTCCATGATCCTACCACCTCAGTTTGCTACAAAAAAGGTGTTATACACTCGTTAAGCTTCACTTATACAATAAAAAGGTAAATAACTGAATGAATGAATGAATAAACAAAGTAAGATGGAATCATGAACTTCATCTTCTTCTAGTTCATTAAATACACTAACAGATGCTTCTGTGTTTGTTGTGCTGCTGGGAAAGAGATATCAAACTGGTTGGTAACCTGTTACATCCCAAGAGGAGACATTCTGTGATCATCAAATTGCAGTCACTGTCATTCCTTGCAGGAACTGATGCAATGAACTCGTATTTTATATTGTTTTGAATTAATCAGAGCGGATCAGCCACAATCAGCCAGGTCTGTTATTTCAGAAGGCCTGGAACATGCAAAGCAGGAATGGCAGTTTTGCTGTATTCAATATCTCAAGATGTTACAATATTGCCATTTAGGCTCTTGTTGTCCAAATTCCAAAACTCTTACAAAAAAAAAAACGTATTTCTGATACTCTGCTTATATATTTTTGTTTTCTGTGTGAGTGTCTGTCTATCTGTAAATAAGTTGTTTCCAGCATAACCTTTTACATCGGAACACTCTCATGCTAACCTTGGACCTTTATTAAAGCTTTTTGGGCTACCATTCTTTGTTCTGTTAAGTGAAAATTTCATCTTTAACCTTAGCATGTCGGTCTCTATGTGATGATACTGACTCATATCTTACCTAAATTTCCAAACACTTTTACAAACAGATATAAGAAGATAATTCATAGTTGATGTTGCATAAAAAAGACGCATGCTTATTTATTTGCCTTAGATTAAGGTTGTTACGAGAAATATTTATTGGAATACATGTTAGTAAAACAAAAAAGTAAAACCACTGGGCAAATGTACTGACATACCAGAAGAAATTAAGAACTCATCAGTTTTGGAACTGCATGCTTTTATGAAATATAAAGAGTATAACACTTAGAAGACCAGCAGACAAATGGGCGTTTTATCTGCTGTCTGAGTCCGATACATAGAATATTGATTTCAATAATTAGTTTGTACATCAATGGACATGGGGCTGTGGATGTAACATTACTGTAAATACATTCTTTAGAAACTAGAACACTTTTGTATACTATAAAATGCATACATTAGGAATAATATGCAATGCAAATTGCTAGACAGTTTTTGTTTTACGAATATTATACATCATATTATGTAAAATAATAATATATAGTCTACACGTCAAACAAAAAAAAACTTCCTTATTGTCGGGGGTAGTGTCAGAGTATTACAACAAAGTGGTCACTTATAACAGGAAAGGTGAAATGGTAACATATCTGTTTGGCAATTCTATTTGTTTAATCATCTTCCTTATTTCTATAATTTCAGAAATTTGGTCAGTGCTTTTAATTGCAGACAGAAAGACATTTGTTCAAAGTAATTATTCATGTTTTACTTCTATCTACCATTATGCAAATGAAATATTAAAAAAGTGCATGTAATACTAGTTGAGATCCTAAATGATAAAATGTAAGAATGATCTGCCCTTCCCTTTTCTCCATTTCTTTTCTCAGAATACAAGACCTGTGAATTTATATAGGAGCTGAAAGATACCTTTTATTAAACATCTCTTTGCTGAATTTTAACAGTAATTAAGCTTTGAAATGCTGTTTTTTGATTTGCTGAGAACAGAAAAGTATCATTTGCAGTATTCTCAAAATCACGCTTAAATGGTCCATTGGGAAAATAATCACACGTGTAGAACTTAATAAGTAATTTAATAAAATTCGGCCTAAGCTAATTAATTTAGGTTCAGTGGTCACAAAGAGACTCACACTGATCTACTAAGAAGTCTTGACCTACATGTTAGAGTATTTACAGTATGAAAATCTGTGTGAAATTACCAAATATGAAATAGGTAGTGAAGTAAAGGCCATTTACAATATTTCAGAAATTCTATAAGGCATGGAGGGTGAAGGGTATGAGGGACATAAGTTAAGTCTTAACCTTCTCTTTTAGCTTAATACATTCCCTGTCTCTATTTCTGATGTATTCTTTATGAAACTGCATGATAATGGAATATTTTATTAAAAAAGTAAATTCAAGTTTCTATTCTATTGACATTTCCCAAACAGTGGCAGAGCTGCCAAGCTGCTCAGAATTGTGAAATGTTAAACATGAAATGATATCAGTGCACAATAACTTTATTTAACAGAATTTCTGATGCGTCATGGTTCATTTCTTTTTGGCATGGAGGTTTTAATTGTAACTATGCCACTAGTTACTCAGGTTTGATAAACACAGATTGGCACCAGCGGACTGGGCAGTGGGCATGGACATAAACAAGTAACCCCAGCTAAGCCATCTTTATGAAATGAACAAGGTGGTTCCTCTCATGAAGCAAACTCATATGGAGAACAGGAAATGAGGTACCACAGCTCAGAGATTCTTAGGTTTGTGTAAATCTTATTGCACTTTCCTGTATCCCCACATATCTTTCAAACTGTATTCAGAATAAGTCAGAAATAAGTAAGATATTAATCTTATTGTTTGAGCAAAATATGACATGTTACTGGTGTGAAGAGCAAGAAAAGAGGGTTAAATTGCTCAGTTAGTAACAAAAACAGCCGCATTTAAATATTTTAATGTAAATAAATCATTCATATTGAAAAAAGGGCTGAATGGAACAAATGCAGTAGTTGCCTAGAGGTTAACAGCTTTACTGACTGCCAAAAGACGTGTTTCACATAGAAAGCAGTGCTACCCATATTATTTTGGTGTGAAAAGTTTCATCTCCATATTCTTGGAAAAGAAGTGATAGTAGAGAATACTCAACCCTTACACAGTATATTCAGGAAGCTGGGGCACAAAATAGCACCTAGGTTTAAACAACATGGCTGTTGCATTTACAAAAGTATGACTAAAAACTGAGTTGCATGCCAGATACAGACATTAACAGCAGAAATGCCATTTACACTTGACCAGAGCAACAAGAAGATCCATTTGGAGAGGAAGTGAAGCTGATGAGCACCTCTAGTGTTGCCTGCTGCTTGTCACAAGCTACATGTCACACGCACACTGCCTGCCATTTTCCTACTCTCTTCGGCTCCAAGTATGATCTATGGCTCCTAGTGGGGACTTTAACAAATGCAGTTTTATATAAGGAGTGATGTGGGTGTCAGAGAAACATTGATATAAATGGATTTCATCTTCTTTATTCAAGTCAACACAACAACCCATCCACTCTCTTTTGTCTGGTAATTGAGATATATATATATATATATATATATATATAAACACAATTGCCTGGCTAAGAGAGTGCATGCAATGACTTTGTCTCCTATTTTTGCTTTGTATTTCACAACTGAGTTTTGCATATGGATGCTATGAGAAAAATAATAGTTGAAAAAAAATAGTTGAAAATTAAATACGATAAAGTAGCTTTAATTTAAACTTGCACTGGTCATATATTGTGAACATCTTATCTGGTAGTCCAATTGATCTTAATGGGCTGAGGATTTATGTATGTTTACACTGTATTATTTTAGTACCTGAATGTTTGAAAATATTGCAGACAACTACTGTGATAACATTATGACCTCTCTCTCAACTCCCTAGATAAATATGGACATATGGGTCCTAATTCCAAAAGACTTGTTCTCGGTGTAAGTGACTTTCTGCAGTGTAAATCTGTCTTGATTCTGACAGATTTGTTCTCACCATAAGTGACTTGTTTTGGAGGTTTACATGGATGACCAGATTCCAAAAGACTTGCTCTTAGACTAAGTGACTTACTCTCTGAATAATTCCCTTGGAATCTATGATATGAAGGCTTACTTATACTGACAAGGGTACTTTCATCTAGAAAATTTTCTGCAATTTTGTTTGATCTCAGTTTTTCAAAAACAGTTTGCCTTGCATGGAGTGAGCCAGAAGTGCACTGCAGAAGATTTATTTGCTACTTGTTAAAAGAGTGGAAGAGAAGGCACAGAACATGGGGGCATCCTGGGGGAGGGGATCATTTTTTGGTGTTTTTGTATGTTTTTTAAATTATGCTTCTTGGTGTATGAAAACCAAAGCATGACTCATTCTAGAATTAATTTACAGAACATATGAAAACCATGACAAAATATTTAAAATGTCAGTCTCGCTGGGTATAGGAACACAGGAACAATCTGAAGCAAACTGTCAAGAAACACATAAAACACTTAGCCATATATACCTTTAAGTCAATAGAATTAAAATTTTATACTTCCCTTTCCAAATACTTAATAGTGCTTGCCTCCCAAACTGAGCCGGGATGTAGGTGACAATCATGTTGTAAATTTGTGTCTTTTCAGCCAGTCATCAAGATTAGCCTTAAAGGTAGTCAAGGTAGCATTTTTTTACCTGTAGTGGTAATTTATTCTATAGGCTGGAAATATACTGAGTTAAGAACCTAGCTCTCCATCCAGTCTTTTTTAATTGTTGGTGTAAATTTAAGTGTAGGTGTCTGTAGAGGCACTGGTTTTCAAAAGAAAGAGAAGGTCAGATAGGACTGAGTTTTTCATAGCTCAAAAAGCAAGATGTAAGTTAGCCTGGAGCATCTTGTAGAGTTCTGGATGAGAATTGTGGTAATCTATTAGGATCACTGAAATATTCAGGCCCTTTGATTTTCTTGGTAAGGTATCCAAAGGATCTTGTTAGTTTTTTTAAGAAAAATGATTATAGATTATTCGGATGACTACACTTGAGTTGTTTGGTTTTGTATTTGGTTTCTGGTTGCAGTCTCTGGTCATATTTGTAGACTTTTTTTAGTTGAGCAATATGTTTCAAATTATAAATAGCAAAAGGGGGCATTCTATTCAATCACGGGTCTGATAGAAGAGCACAGTGGCAGGATGATTTCTTTGGATCTTGAAGATATTCCTTTAGAAATGATGAGAGTCAGATAGACGGATTTCCTAACTATGGTGGAACATGATGATTGGATGACAGAATAATGTCCACATAAGTACCCGGGTCTGCTATGACTGTGTCTATCTTTTGAGGAGTACCATTTCAAATATATGAAGCAGGAAAAGCTTTTTTTTCCCCCTGAATTGTGCTTTGCTGCACTATTTTTGCATTTACTAAGAGACCATTTTCAGTACATCAAATATGTGCATATTTCACCACTTGGTGGAGCTGTTTAGTATCAGTGGATGAGTGGATAACAGTGCCCGGCTTGTAGTCATCAAAGTTCGTCAACCACACTTTTGTGATACTGGACTGGATGTCTGCAAAATAAACAACAAAGAGAGGGCCCAGCACTTATCTCTGTGCTACCACATTAATTACAATTTTACATACAGAGATGGTATCAACTTTACATTCAGAGATGGTATCAACAACTTTAACAACATGGAATCTGTTGAATAGCCAATTTGCAACTCGGTGGATAACATATAGGTTTACATTAAGCTTGTCTAATTTTTTAACAATACCAACATGGGAAGTAGTGTCAAGAGCCTTCATCGTCATCATCAACCCCCTTTTTCCCATTTTCTACATGGAGTCAGGGTATTTTGTTGACTGTCGCCATCTCTAATGATTTAATGCCACACTCGTGCCTTTTTGACACTTATACTTGACTGTTGCAGATATCCTGTCACACAATCCACCCACCTTTTTGCTGGATGCCCTCACTTCCACTTATCTTCTTTCTCTCTATTCCAAATCTTCTTCACCAAACTGTCTTCTTCTTCTTTTCTGCACATGTGCCCAAACCACTATAATTTTTTCTCTTTGACCTTATGTATTTGGAAATTACCCTTCTCAGGCACTTCATCTGCATCACCTCTAACTTCTGCATCTACTCTCTCTTTACTGGCCAAGTTTCTGTATCATACAGTAGTATGGTCACACCACTGTTTTGTACATCTTACTTTTCAGCTTCTTTGGCATTCTTCTGTTAGTACACTACAACTGATACACTATGCCAGTTGGCTGCAGCCCCTCTAATTCTAGCTTTGACCTCTTCATTCAGACTTCCCTTCTCCTCAACCACCCCTCCCAGATACTTGAAGCTATTAACCTGCTTCACTATCTTCCCTTCTATTTCAGTTCTCAGCTTCTTCTGATTTCCCCAGATTGCTGCCATTACCACTGACTTATCTGTATCTAGATTCATCCCATGTGCCTTCAGGTTTGCATTCCATTCCCCTATCCTTCGCTGAAGTTCTTGTTCAGAGTCTGCCTATAATGCCACATTGTCTGCATACAGCAACTTTGTTGATCTGTCCCCTCAGACCTGTTTGCTAATGTAGTAAGCTAAACTCTGGAATGCCTTACCAGCAATCATCAGAGCAATAGCAAACCACAAGAAATTTAAACTCACCATAAAAAAGCACCTCCATGATACAAGCATCTGCTCCTGTTCCAAAAAGACCTAGCCACCCCTTCCCTCCAGCCCATCTTCCACTTTTCTGTACTTTCCTTCTTCCTCCCCATCCCTTCCCCCCTCTCTTTTTGTCCTACTTCCACTTCTTTAATTCTTCTATACTTTCCTCCTTCCTCCCCCTGCCCCTTCCCCGTTTTCTTTTTGTCCTACTTTAGTCTACCATCCTTTTTTCCAGCCTCTCCCCTCCTCTAAAGACACAGCTGCCTGACTTAAGTCCTAACCTCAAATATTAAGCTCTCCCATTTCTGTCTTCTAATTAGCTGCTCGTCTTACTAATGTATTTTAGCTAACCTTTTCTTTCTTTTAATTTCTTTTTACAAAGGTCTACCTAAAAGTTCTTGTAGACATCCTTTCTAAATATATTAACTTTCTTTATAATGAATACAATCAGCCTACCAAAAATTGTAATTAGATAAACTAACTGAAGTTAAAATCAAAAGCCTTTATGTCAATAGGGCTACCTTATAACTTTGTAAGCTATACACCCGCATGCAAATGCAACGACCACTGTACTTATATTTTGTCAAATGTTTTTTACTTTGTGGAGCTTTTCTCCCCGGGCCTCTGCTGAAAATGGTTTCCTGACCCAGTCAGACTTTGCCGATCAACAAATGTCAAATAAATACATAAAGAAATAATATATCACCCATATGAGCAGAAGTGGGCTCAGAGCTGAACCGTGGTGAGACTGAACAGTGTTCATATTTGAGTCATTCGGTCCATGTACATAGCCTGCACTAATTCTACCAATACTTTTGGGACTTCAAACCATGACAATACTGCCCTAATCAGCTTTTTTGGAACCTTGTTATTTGCTTTCTCCAAGTTTAGGAATGCCTAGTTGCACTCTTTCCTCATCTCTAGCTGCAAGCATCTGGTTGGTTGTGCTGCATCCTGATATGAATCCAACCTGCTCATCTCCCATCTTACTTTCTACTACAATGTGCATCCATTTATAAATCACCTTCGCCAGAACATTCAGGAAATGTGACAAGAGTTTGAAACCTCTGTACTGCCCCTTTGTTCTAGTACACTGGAATGAGTATGCCTATTCTCCAGTCATCTTGGATATGCTTTTCTCTCCACACAGCTATGAGTGCCCTCAGATCCATTGCTTCCCTATCTTACCCAGCACGTTTATCATATCTGCTGTGATCTAATCTGAGCCCTCTGCTTTCCCTGCCTTCATTTTCTTTAATGCTCTTCTTATGTCTTCTGGGGTGGGCTGCTCTTCTTCTCTCATTATAGGCTGTGTCTGGGACAGAGCAGCTTCTGTAGGGTTTCTTCATTCAGAAGCTGCTGAAAGTACTCCTTCCATATGCCTTTGATGTCCTGCGGACTGATAAGCAGGTTGTTGCTGACATTCCTAATAAAGGGGGGTCCAACTGTCTTCTTTATTTTTCTGCCTTTGCCTTGCAACCTGATATAGTTTCTTTATGCCACCTACTGAGTCACTTTACAGAAGCTGGTAAAGTGCCTCTGATACCCACTTCATTGCTATTGTGACTTCTTTGTTAGCTTCTTTGTTAGCCAACTAGTATTCATTCCTAGCCTGGTCTGAATTTTCTATCTTGCACTTTCTCCTGCACTCCTCCTTTTTTTTGATGACTTCCTGGACTTCTACAGTCCGCCACCAGCATTCCTTATGTACTTATTTTCATAGCTGGCTCAACAACATATGTGTTCTGCACTCCTCACACATGCTGTTTTGAGGTGCTGACATTCTTCTTCAACTCCACCTATTTCTTGCACTTCGGAGGGGACTAGAGCCCTGAGTAACTCCTTGAATTGTTATACTTTCTCTCCAGTCAACATCCAGGTCTTCAGCCTGGTCTCTGTTGACCATAGAGCCTTCTCTGACCACTGCTTGCAGCTCATTGTAGCAACCAGTGTTTTATGCTGTGAGACAACTGTTTCACTGGGGTGACTCTGCAATCACTGATTCTACTCCAGTGCCCTTTCCTTACTAGGAGGAAGTCTACCTGAGTTGCATGTTGCCTACTCTTGTATGTGATCTTGTGACTCTCTCTCATTCTGAAACATTTATTGGCTACTATCAAGCCATTTGCCAAACACCAGTCTAGAATGGCCTTTCCTTTTGTAATCCCATTGCCCCACCCATGTGGACCCTGGCAGTCCTCATATCCTGTTCTGTCTGTCCCAATATGAGCTTTCAAGTTACCATTATCAACATCAGTTCATGTTGCCCTGCTTTATCTAGTAGGTCCTGCAACTGCTGTATAAATTAACTCTTTCCTCCATATCACAACCTTGCTGTGGGGCATAGGCTGAGATTATGAATACTGTCATTTCTGGAGTCTGATTGCCATGAGTTTGTTACTAATTCTGATGACATCCTTCACTGCTTTCTAAAGCCTATATCTCACCACAATTCTCACACCATTTCTAGCCTGTCTTCCTGGGTAGTAGACTCTGGATCCCAAGCTATGTGGTTTTGCCACACTGCCCTTCCCTCTGGTCTCTTGGATGCATAGGATGTTCAGCCTCCTCAGTACCATCATGTCATCCACTTCCAAGCTCCATCCTGTCAGTGAACCTACATTGTGTAGCAATTCTCAGTTCATGTTTGGCAGGTTGATTGGTTTTATATCCAGCTTTCACTCAACAGAGTTATCCCAGGTAACCCAGGCTGGGCAACTGGACACCAGCCATGCAGCAGCTTAGGGATGCTGGGTTTTATGGTGGGAACATACTTGCAAGTAGGGGCGCACACACCCCTCCCACCATTTGCATGGGTCCCTGACGTAGGTCAGAGTAGGCTGAGTCCTCAACCCACTTATCACCAGCAAATACCTATACCCACTTGATGACATTAGTCAACATGACTGAATCACCTACAGCATTATTTTACACTGTTGAGTAGCTAGCTCTGCCACAGTCCACAGTCTGTGATCTGTGTACTCCTATCTTAAGGATACTGTGCACCACAGTAAATGCCCAAAGTGGTTGGTCTGTGCAACTCCTTCTCCTCCTATAGGGCAACATGTTCGGTCTGTTCTGCTGCCCACAGCTTCATTCATTGGTGAGTCTAAGATGGAAACACTCAACATGTTTTTTGGAGGTGGGAGGAATCCCTCTGAAACCCAGGGAGAACATGCAAACTCCAAATAGGTACTGGCCAGAGGTCAGGATTGAGTCTTGTCTTTGAAGCAAAGATCTTAACCATTATGCCAACTGGTCAAAAGCCATGGCCAGATAAAAATAAGCAGTGACACTATGTCCTCTGGGTCCAAGTATGTGATATCCTTTTTGTCCACAGCCTCTGTAACCTTTTCAAAAAAGCTTATTAGGTTCAGAAGACAGGCCTTGCCCTACACAAAACCAAACTGATTGAAATCTTGATCCATTAAGTTGCCTGTGTCTGTATAAATGAGTGTGAAACATTACACTGCTTTATATATAAGCTTAGTGAGGCTGATAGTGTTAGCACTGTCTGCATCTGGGGGAAGGGGGTCATCCTTGCATAATTTGCAGTGACTGTTCTCCAGGCACCAGGAACAAACTAGTAGATAGGATAACATTGAAAAGTTTAAGTATAGGCTTAGATAGTGCACACTTGACACTGATGAGAATGCAGCCTGGTATGTTATTTGGTCCCTTTGAAGAATTACTTTACTTTTAGACTTTGACAAGGATTTTAAGAATGGTTTCAATGTGACTTCAGAGGAAACTAAATTTTCATGCAATCTAGGGAGCAATGATGTGGATAGGTGGTATAAAGTTGGCACTAAATCTGTCTGCTAATAAATTTACTCAATTCTTAGGATTGCAATACTGTGATTACCTTGTAGATAAACTCAGTACATTGTTGGACACTGTTTCTTGATTTTCTGACATAACTGAAGAAAGATTTGTAGTGTCCTTTGGTATCTCTAAAGACCTTAAACCTTAAATTTGTACTCTGCTTTATAGGTTTCTTTTGACATGTAGTTTACTTTGGTATATGTAGAGACTTAAGCTTGCACTCTGCTTTATATTTTCTTATATTACTCTTCTTATGTTCCTTGCTGTCATGTTTCAGTGCAGTCCTTTGATAAAGGGATCAGGATTTCTTACAACTTTTCATCAGTTTCTGTTTTTTTTTTTGTGTTTTTTACAGTTTATTAATATAGGAGTTCCACAAGAGAGGATTATTCCTGAATTTACCATTAAATTCAGGGAAGACAGGTGCTGACATTTTTGTGCTGCTGTTTAGGCATTGTTAAAAGTCAGTGCTGAATGTGTCACTCCTCTCATTCAGGTGCATTTGCAGGGGATTGTTGGGGATTTTGCATAGGTCTTCTCCAAACTGAAGGTTTGCCCTGGTGAAGTCCCTACTGATGGTCTCATTTGGTGATGGTGTGTGACCACTAGGCCTGACAGAAAGATGACTAATTTGTGGTCAGATTTGACTAGGTATGAGAAGATGTGGGGTGGACTATAGGCATGGGCTAGGTTGGCAAGGACAATCTCACAAAAATTAAAACATCTAGTAGGTAGTTTTACAATTTTGCTGTAGCGCATTGGCAATTAACAAAGTCCAAGAAACAGTGAACACATCCAATTTTAGAAGTGCAAGTGTACCAATTAATAAGAAGGCATTCGGCTTGATATTTAATACCCCCAATGGTATTAAGGTCATTTCTGTTTTTCCTGGGTACACTGATGGGGATCAGTAGCTGGCAATGACGCAACAGCTAGATTTGTTAATAGTAGTTTGGAATAGCCTGTTCTTTTTCGCACATACACATAATGTGCATGATCACTTCTATCTGTTCTTCTGTAATGACTCAAAGTTACACTCAGTTAGGAGTATACAAAATATGAGCAAGTTGTCCTGCACGCTTTCAAGACTGTTTTGATTCATTGATGCCTATCGCTACCTAGAACCTTCACTGTGCACTTTGGGCAATGAACTTTCAAGCTCCATGGCAGAGGACTTTGTAAATGACCATCCCTGCATTCTTCATAAAGCAAAACACACAACCTGCCACCAGTCCACCATACAAATATCAAACTTCTTTATTAGCGATTTACCATACAGTATTTGGCTGGCCAGCCTTCATCAGTGCATTACATTTACAACAGACCCAAAACATACAACTTAAATAACAAAAACTACAATGTGATTGGCTAAAAAAAATTGTTGAGTCCTGGAGAAAATAAACCCCCCCAATCTAATTATCCAGCCATTTTCCTTTTTGTCTAAAATAGCATGCCAACCATATTAATTATTCCTATTCAGTTTGATTTTATCAATAATAATAAACTAAAAATTAACTGTATTGTGCTTCCTAGAATGTTTATATAAGGCATTCGACATTCTAGAGCATCTAATATCACTCAGGTGCTCTGAAATTCTCAATTTAAACCTATGTGATGTTTGCCCCACATAAAATGCAGAGCAACTATAGGTGACCAAATATACAACCCAATCCATATTACAATTCCCAAAAACATTACTGCTAAAAACTTTAGAAGTATTGCATGAAGAAAACTGTTCAGTTTTACCCACATACTTGCAGAAACTACAGTTTACACAAGGTTGTCATCCTTTTATCACCTGCCCCGTAAAGTCAGCTGACTTAAGGATCAGTTCCCCTGTCACCCTTATTATAGCGATTAAACCAACCACCCATTGTTTTACTTTATCTAAATGAAAATAAACACTTAGCTGGTGTTCTACGCTCTTGGCTCTTTAGTGAAGTATGAACAGTGAAAAAACAGTGCTATTTTTGGAGTTGATTATTTGATGGACTAATAAGCACTCTTAAAAAGGTGTTATGACACCTGTGATAGTATTGATTTCAACTAGTTTATTCCTTAACTAGTTTGAATCTACATTATAGTATTGTTGTTGGCTCCATTTGTTTAATTTTTGACTACTTTTTGTGGTGGCATACTGACAGTATTGGATTCCTTCATCTCCGATCCCTGATTGGCCTATTAGTATTCTGAGAGGCAGAGTGATGAGAAATGCTAGAAGGAAGATAATATGGTATAGATACAAAAGTCTATGAATACATAGGATCTACGGAGGTTGAATGGGATTCTAAAAGCTTTTTTGAATGAGTTTTTGGGTTTTGGATTGTTTTATTTTTGTTTTGTTTTTTTGTTTGTTTTGTTTTGTTTTGGTTTTTTTGATTAAAATGGATCTGGCTGTACTCCCAGAAAGTCTGACGGCAGATAAAAAATGATACTGAGATTTTTCAGTCATGTTCAAATGTTGAATTGGATATGGCAGGTACTGTATGGACTTCCTTATCTTGTGCAGAATTATTAAAACAAATTTCTGACAAAACTAAAGATATGAGAACTAATGTATGGCATTATAGACTTTTTAAGGCCTATCATATGAAGGGCCTTAGTCCTAGGGGTCTCCATGTTCATTTACAACCTTTTGTGAATCGGTTGGATGACCAGCTTATTCATAATTGGAATGGGGCATAACAGACTGTTTCTATGCTTTTTGCAAAAGTTCTATTATCATTTTTTGAGCTAAAAATTGAAAATTTGTTAAATAAAGTTATGCAGTGTGACTAAAAAATTTGATTGGCAGGAGGAATTTGTAAAACAGTTGCATTTTTTAACTAAACATCTTGTAATAGTGGAAAGGGAATTGAAGACACGTACGATTAGTAAGTTTAACAGGGCTTTTAAGGACTATCAAAATGGTTAACTATTTGATATAAAGAAGCTGGTGAAGTTTTCAGATACCAAAGTACCACCTTCTTCCTCACAAAAATGAAAAAGAAATAAACCCATTTTGAAATGGGGTGATAGTACCCCAGAGTCTTCAGCAGAAGAATTGTTTTCAGCCTCTGAAATGGAAATGGGGATTTTGTCTTCTTCTCCTGCTGCCAGAAAGAAATCAAAGGCCACCCCTTTAGACCAATCAGAAGGGCTGGGAGGAAACCTCGACATAGGGACGCCTACTTTAGAGACACTACTAGAGCTGATAGTGTCCAAATAACAACAGGGTTTAATATTCATAATATTTCATCTTTGTCTTTATCTTCTGTTCAAGTTGGATTGCTTAATAAAAGGTTTGCATTTCATCCTTAGTTATTTAGTTCCTGAAGATGTTTTGGCTAAAGATATTGTCTCATTTTGTAGATTACTAAATTTGAAATCATATTTTTGTGATAAACAAAAGTTGCTGGTAAAAGTACCCCCAATTTTAGGTTTAAATCATCCACATTTATGCTCCTACCAATAAAATTGTGGCTTGTTTCCAACAACAATTAATGAAGGAATTATGTTTTACTTGCAATTCTCATTTAAATATTAGGAGAAACAATTTAACTAGGTTGGAACAGCAAGCCATGAAACATTTGGCTTAAAATAGGCACGTTATTAATAAAGCAGATAATGGGGACTCAGTTGTTTTATGGGATTGGGCAATGTATTTTTCAGAAGCACAAAAACAGTTATCGGATCATCAGTTTTATCAGAGAATGTATTTGGACCCAAACCCTAGGTTTAAGGTGGAAATTGATGCCTTTTTAAAATTAGCCTGGGATGAAGGGATAATTACTAAGGAAACGTTTTATCAGTTTATTGTACAGGGTTCAGTGAGACAATATTTTCATTTATTACCCAAAATTCATAAGGATCCTAATTATCCACCTGGTAGACCCATTGTTTCGGGTAAGGGGTCCTTGACAGAACCACTATCATTGTTTTTAACATACTACTTAAAGCCATTACTAGGTTTGGTATGTTCTAGAATTCAAGATACAACTCAGTTTTTAAATATTGTGTATCAGGTGTAGTTAGAGCATGGTTGGTTGTTGTGCACCTTGGATGTCAAAGCACTCTATACAAATATTCCTCATTGGGCATATTGGAAGGCGTTAGAGTATTGGCTAAACAGGGCTTTGATACAGAGCCCAGGTTTCAACACGTTTTTATTGTGCCGTACTGAGCACATATTAACAAAGAATGCATTTTATTTTAAAGAGGAATGCTGTTTACAGCTTAAAAGTTCAGCAATGGGGGCACATTTTTCCCTCATTTATACTGGCCTGTTTATGAGCTTTGTTGAAGAGCAAATTATTTATGATGCATCTCACACCATTTATATGGAATCAATTGATATTTGGAGACGGTATTTAGATGATTGCTAGCTTGTCTGGAGGTCTGCTGTTATTTATTGAAATTTGTTGGATATCTAAATGATAATAAATGGGGTATCCAGTTTAAAGGGCATCATGATCCCAAACAAATCACATTTTTGGATGTGTTGGTTAGGGTGGAGGAGGATGGGTCTTTGAGGAGTAATGTTTTTAGGAAGTTTCCTCAAGTTAATATGCTTTTGCATGTCAGCAGTTGCCATCCACCACACATCATAAAAAACATACCTAAGTCTCAGTTTCTTAGGTTAAAATGAATTTGTTCATCTGAAATTGGGCTCAAAAATGAGGAGCAAGATACGATTAATAGATTTTGTGACAGAGGTTATAAGTACTCAGAAATTTTAGAGGTTAGTTAATCTATTCAAAATATTGACAGAGTCCAGTTATTAACATATAATTAAAAAAATAAACCCAAGGGATTGCTTAGATTCACAACTAGATTTGGCAACAATAGTGTTTTTTTCATGGATCTAGTTCAAAAACATTGGAGTACCTTGTTACTGGATGACCAGCTAGCAGATTTTTTAGCAGCTAAATGTTTATTTGCATATAGATGAGGTAAAACAATGGGTGGTTGGTTTAATCACTATAAAAAGGGTGATGGGGGAAGCCCATCCTTAGGTCAGCTTACATTAGGCGGGCAGGTTATAAAAGGATGCCAGCCTTGTGGAAACTGTAATTTCTTCAAATATGTGGGTAAAACTGAACAGTTTTCTTCAAGCAATACTTCTAAACTTTTTAGCATTAATGTTTTTGGGAATTGAAAGCCGAAAAGAAGAAGAAGAATATGGATTAAGTCGCCTATTTGATCACCTGTAGTTGCTCTGCATTTTATGTGGGGCAAGCATCACATTCATTTAAACTGAGAATTTCGGAGCACTAGATGTTCTAGAATTTTGAATGCCTCATATGAGCATACTAGGAAGCAGAATACAGTTAAATTTCAGTTTTTTATTATTATTATTGGTAAAATCACATTGAATAGGAATAATAAATATGGTTGGCATGCTATTTTAGACAAAAAAGAAAAGGGCTGGATTATTAGATTGGGGGTTTATTTTCTCCAGGACTCAACAAATTTTTTAGCCAATCATGCTGTAGTTTTGGTTGTTTAAGTTGTATGTTTTGGGTCTGTTATAAATGTAATGCACTGTTGAAGGCTGGGCAGCCAATAATGGTATGCTAAATTGCTAATAAAGAAGTTTGACATTCATATGATGGACTTTTCACTGAAGGGTGAGTGCTAGCAGGTTGTGTGTTTTGATTTATTTGATACCCGTATGGAGAACTTTTCACTGAAGATTGAGTGCTGGCAGGTTGTGTGTTTTGATTTATTTGATATTCATATGGTGGACTTTTCAATGAAGATGGTGTGCTGGCAGGTTGTGTGTTTCTAGGTTTATACGTTTTAACTGTTTTGTAGTGATTTATGTACATGTGGAGGTTTTACGACTTTAAAATTTTTATGGGGGTATGTTGTCATGTGATCATCTAATTGTAAGGTATAAATTGAGCTCATTTCACCTTATGCATTAACTCTGATGAAGTCTGTTACAATAGATGAAAGCTCTCAGTTCAAATAAATTGTATTTTTGAACTTAAATTTGCTTGAAATTGGTTTAGTACTCCTTGGTGTGTGTAGTTACAGTCCGTTCATTGTGCCTGTTTGTGGTTTGTTTTCTCTGGTTCATGGTTCCTGGTGAATTGTGTTACTATGGCTGGTTGTGAGCTGCCCTCCACCCTGGGGGAACAAATGAATGGAATATTTGGATAAAGTGGTAGCGAGTATTGGCTTGCTTACCCAATTGGTGAAGGAGCTCTAAGAACAAGTTCAAGGTTCTAAGACCAATAACTTTGAACTTAACAAATTTCTTCGAACACCTATTTGCCTCAACGACACTGAAAGGTTTGTTGGGGCTTGTAAGGAGACCTGTCCTGTTAACAATTGAGACTCTGGACTCAATTTGAATGGTTGGCTCAATAGTTTGTTTCATTTTCCCAGTCTCGAGCGAGAGAACGATGAAGGATTGAGTTTACAACAAGCTATGGACAAACTACAGTTAGTTTTAACAAAATGTCATAAGTTACAACTTGAGAATTTTTATCTTAAGGAATGTATAAAATGTAAAATTGTTCCGATGGGCTGAGGTGTTGGAGGTACCCAAACAGACTAGTAGATGGTTCTCCTTTTCACCTGGAATTAACAAAATTGTTTATCAGAATGGGGTTTGAATTATTGGAACTAATTATTAAGAACAATCAAAAGGAGATAGATGCTTTGTTCAGTGATGCCAATAAACTGAATGACAATATCAAGGGGAATTTGTTGTTTGAACACCATGTCAATCGCTACAAAGCTATGTTTGTAGGGATCGACAGAGAGTTAGGTGAAATGCAAAAAAGAAAAAATAATAAACTTTTAAGGGACAAGGAAGCATATGCTTTAGGGTGTGCCTATCCCAAACCACCTTTGTTGCATGATAACCATGAATACAAAGACGCCCATTGGACCACTTCCCCACATAGGGAAGGTGAACGTGATGACGATGGTGATGCCTTTCCAAAAACCGTGATTGTGAGGCATTCCGAGAGACTGCAGAACAAGAATTAACAGGGAGAAGGGGCGCAAACAACTTGGCATGCTCAACAACAGAAGTTAGGCAAACAAGTGAGATCGAACCAAAAGGATTACCAGCAGAGGAGGTGGTGATCAAAATGATGGTTAACAATGAGGACAGTGGAGCGAGTGTTTCACCAAGAATTTGTTCTAATTTACAAGGTGACTTTTTTCTTTATGACTTTACAAATAACAATTATGGTGAAAACTATGTTGACTTACTTTCTAAAGGGTTTACTTTTGTGCCTACGAACTATGCCAAAAGTTGAGCACTTGTTGATTGATTTAAATCTGTTTCTCAGAAAGTTGAATTTTAGACTCATTTTTGAAAACGACGTTGCTAATGAACAGGTTGACACCTTAAGGAGAAGTAGTGTGTTCAACCCAATTTTTTCACTGCTGCTAATATGTTTTGAAAAGTTAGTTGAACAAGACTTGTTGACAAATAAACCCCTTAAAATTGTATGCAATTTAAATGAAACAGAGGTGGAACTTTTGCATAGGTTAATTAAGGGCAAAAATGTCCATACTATGAAGCCTGACAAAGGAGGTGGGGTCGTCATAATGCATAATATTGACTACCCTAACTCTATGTTTAACTACCTGTTTGAGGATGAATTTTATGAGGAAACATCTTTAAATTATATCCATCTGGCTTACAAAAAAATTGATTATTTGCTCAAAGATTTGTTTGACCAAGGCCAAATTGATGGCACTTTATATGATTTTTTGCAGGTGAAGCACCCTTTAGTGCCATCTATTTTTGGTATCCCAAAGATACACAAAAACATACGTGATCCACCTATGAGGCCTTTAGTTAATGCCAGTTGTTCAAAAACTCACCCTCTGGCTAAATTTATTGATTACAAACTTAAAGATATAGTTTTGAATATTAATTACTTATGCAAAGACTCTTGGGATTTTTTACTAAAGATTAGGGTGTTCCATTTTCTGAAAATGTAACATTTTTGACCATTGAGGTGACAGAGTTATACAATGTGATACCGCATGAAGTGTGGCTCACTTGGTTTAATGACTTTCTTATTGACACTGGACAATTTGACAGTGATGAGATCTTTATATTAAACTCTTTGAAGGAGGTGGTGTTACAGAACAACTTTATATTTATAGATGGACAATACTTACATCAAAACAAGGGTGTAGCAATGGGGGCGTCTTGCGCCCCCGTATTTGCAAATATTGTACTAATTCAATGGAAAAAACAATTTCTATTCAACAAATTTTCCATTCCTCCCTGGAAAATGTATTCCAGGTACCTGGATATTGACAAGATTTCACCCTTTATTGAATATCTCAACTCCACTACGTCATTTTTGAAGTTTGCATATAACTATGATGTTGTTACTATAAGTTACTTAGATGTAAGGGTTTTTAAGGACTATGAAAGGAAAATCTTTGAAACTACAGTTTATAGGAAACCCAGTTACAGTAACTCTTTATTACACTTTGATAGCTGTCACCCCTACTACCAAAAAAAAAGGGATAGTAAGGGGGCAGTTTATGATAGTGGCAAGGATGGTATCTAATGACGATATGTTTATGGACGAGTGCGAGTTGTTGGGTAGAATGTTTGAGAACAGAGTTACTCTAACAAGTTAGTGGTAAAAGTAAGAGGTGGTATTGAACAGAAAAGGAAAGATGGAGCTATTTGCCCTTTGGTAAAAACCCAGGGTTCAAACATTGAAGAAGTTTTTAACAGGAAGAAAACTGGTGACAAACACTTTGCCTCAAGTCTGATTATAGAATTCTATGCTGAGGACACCCATATTAGAAATATATTAGAAAAGAATTGGGGGATTTTTTCCTGTTTTAATGGGGTACTAGATAAAATAGGTGATAGACCAGTAGTAGTGTATAAGAAGGGGAATACCATGAAGAATCTATTAGAAAGTGTGTGACAACCTTTGGAAAATGAAGTCTTCTAGAAAATCAGGTACAACAAGGTGTGGACAATGTAAGTATATGTTGGTAGCGGACAATGTTTACATCAATGGGAATATTATTAGAAGTATGTTCCCTTGCCATTGTAACATCGTAGGTGTAATTTACCTTGCTAAATGTTTAAAATGCCTTAGTTTTAAGTAGGCAAAACTAAAAGGAAAATAAGAGAATGCATTTATGAACACTGTTTAAATATTAGGAAAAATAATTTGAATAATTCTCTTGCCAAACACATTGTAGGTAATCCTGATTATAGTTTTCAGTTCTTTGGCCTTGATTGTGTGGTGGCCAACCCAACGGGAGGCTTGTGGGAAGACCTGTAAAAGGCAAAATAACTAATTTCGCAACTTAAATTGGATGCTTGTAAGGTTCATGGACTTAATGACCAGGTGTCAATTGCCAGTATTTTAAAATTGAGATCATATTTAGTTTGATTTTAAGTAAAGTTTCAAAGTTTTTTTTTTATCTGTTTTGTAGTGATTTATGTACATGTGGGGGGTTATACAACTTTAAGATTTTTATGGGGGTATGTTGTCATGTGATAAACTAATTGTAAGGTATAAATTGAGCTCATTTCACCTTATGCATTAATTCTGATGAAGTCTATGTTACAATAGATGAAAGCGCTCAGTTCGAATAAATTGTATCTTTGAACTTGAATTTGCTTGGAATTGGTTTAGTACTCCTTGGTGTGTGTAGTTACAGTCAGTTCACTGTGCCTATTTGTAGGTTGTGTGTTTTGATTTATGTGGATTACATAACCGAGCACCTTGTCGTATTTGCATGGATTTTGAGTTTGACTAACACCATCCTTGTATTCTTCCCAGTAAGAGCATTTGCATCGCACAGGATTCATACATGCACAAACTATGTAAATGCAGAGCAGGGCAAAAATTCAAAAGCATGTCATTCTTTGAGCACACCTATGAATTTCAGTGGTGAAAACTGGTGTAGGATGAATCAGAGTTGCGTCATCCTTTAGAGATAGTTGTTGGTGAGTTACATGGTTTGTGAATAGGCATGTATTAATAAATGTATCTATGTGTATATCTGTGTGTCACTGTGTATGCAAGGGCATGAGTTGTCCCATGATTGTTTGTGCATGAATGGGCATTGTGAGTTTCAGTGTTTGTATGTGTGTGAATACGTGTGTGTGTGTGTGTGTGTGTGTGTGTGTGTGTGTGTGTGTGTGTGTGTGTGTGTGTGTGTGTGTGTGTGTGTGTGTGTGTGTGTGTGTGTCCTTGGATCTTAATATAAAGACAAAATTTCCACAGGAACATCCAACAGACCACTCAGTGGCTATAATTGTAGATAAAAACTGCAACAAGTTTATTTGGTGAGCGCTTTCATGGTGTAGATACACCACTTCATCAGACCTATTACTAACAGATTATTCTGCTCTTATATATCTATGGTAATTAAAAACAACCAATCACAAATAAGCAACTATTAACTCAAACAATCCTTCCTTAAAAAGACAGCACATCACTGCCGCAAGTTAAAAGTCAGCATCATAAAAATCATGCAATACATTCATACAGTTCAAAATATATATATATATATATACATAATGCATCATTCTCATTATTAAATTCCATGTATATATCTAAAAATCAACTCTACTTAATTCATAAGAAAATAATAAAATGCTTTATTTCTTAACCAATGGTCTTGATTTTAATAGGGGTTTAAGGGGTACCCTATCATTTAAACCCCTCCCTTTGTCTGCCCTGAATCTCACTATCCATCTACTTTCTGTTATTTCTGTCAGGTTCACAATATCACCCCCTCTTTCACTTCCATGAACCATTTCAACAACAAGAAATCTGAATGTGTGTGAAATATCTGTTTTATTTACATGTTTTGCCAGGGCATTAGTGCAGTCACCATTCCTAATGTTTAACATATGTTCCCTAATCCTAGATCTAAATTTCCTGTTGGTCTTGGTAAACTAGTGAGAAATTTATTTTGAATGTAACTGTCTTGTTGTCTTGACTTCAGTCTTATAGCCGCTGAACTGTGAATGCCTGTTAATATTAACAAATAGGTACTTTGCACAGTGTTATGTTTTTACTTTGACATGCAAACAGTCTCTTTAAGTTGAATATATATCCTGAAATAATTTTCATTCAGATAAACTTTTCTTTGTATAATTTTTCAAAAGATTTTGCAGTAAAAAATCATTCTATATTTAGCAACTGCTCTCTTTACTAAATAAGTGGCCCTAGATAGCACAGTTTAATTTATCTGTTTTTAATCATATAACACCTCAAACAGAATGTTCAAGCAAAAGAAAAATATATTTTATTACATTAAAGAAACGTCATTGGATTGTTAGGGTGTTTGCTATTCATAGTATGCAGTTTAGTGATTTGGTATGTAGGATTTATTCAAGCTGTTGTTTGATGAAACAAGTTATTAAATACTTTGCTTCATCTTATTCTTTTGGATCTGTAGTATCATGAGCAAGAAGCTTTCTTAAGTGTATGATCTGGCCTAATATTCAAAACATGAATGTTTACCCCTTTATTCATTTGCTAAAGCTTTGTGGTTTACAGGTTGGAGTTCTGTATTAAGATCCTTTAGAAAGACTGTGGGCTAACATTGGTGTAAAAGTCTTTCCTCGCATGCGGCCTAGTTTGCAGTACAGAGGGGAATGTTGTTTGTCTTTTCGGCTTTTTCCTGGTAAGGGGTCACCATAGCAGAACTCCGGTCCGCTAATGATTGGCAGTAGATTTTTATGAAACGCTGAGGTGCCAGCTCGACGCCCAACCTTCAACAAAGGCACACCCATTTACACACGCATGTCTTTCAAATGCTACCCAACCGCGGGGAGAACAAGCAGACTCCACACAGTAGGCACTCCCAAGCCATGCTGAGAATCGAACGCGAGAACTTCTTGCTGTGAGGTAACAACACTACCGCTGTACCACCATGGCAGAATGGAAATGTCTATTTACACAACGGTTTAAGAAAGAGTATTAGCTTAAGGCAGCAGTCTTCCTCATTTCCAGCTGGCACATTCATACACCAAAAATATGTGCGGTCAGCTATTTTATATGTACAAGAATGAAGAACGACCTGTAACCATTGCGAGTGATACTGCCTTTAAGGAAAGGCAGTGAGTGAATAGTGTTTGACCTTCCAGATAAACTGAATAGATAATACCTTTACTAGTATTAAGTTTGAGACTTAACAGGTTGACAGACTCTTACAAAACAAGTCAGTACGTAAAGAATTAATGCCTCCAGATTTGACAAAATGGTCAAATAGATTTTTCCTCAAATCACACAAGTTACAATCCATATTTGATTTCTTAAGAGGCCATAGATTGCAAATAAGAAAGCAAAGTTCTTAAAATCAGTAACCATTTTCAATGAGTGAGATCCTCTTATGGGAATCTGAAACCCTTAATAAAAGTTTAAGACATTGGCTGCTCTACATTAAGTGAACTATTGGATGCTTTAATATAAATATGCACACGGTTTATATAGTTATCGATAGCGGATCTCCTTTTATGAAACAGGTTTTGCATTCTTGTACCAACAGTGGCCACAAGAGTTACATTCTTCACATTTGGAATGTTGGATATGGTTTGGTATCTGAAAGATAAGATATAGTTTGATATATGAATGATATGGTGATCTATGTATCTTGAGCAATGCTGATAATGTGGCACAAAGTAAGTAACTTACTAATGAACAGGCCAAAATGACTTGCAAAATGTATTATTATCCCCGCACTAATCGGAACAGGCAAAGCTTATCCTAGCGCAGATATGACGATGCCTGTTCTAGCGAGGATGTAGCTATTTAATTAAATGCAAATAACTCAGACTCACGCATGATTTATTTACTATGAAGCATGATGCCTCCTTTAGATTAGATGCATAATATTGTAAATAAGGTAGACGGTATTGAGAAAAAAATATCAAATTGTCAACAAAAATCCATATAGTCAAAGCTATATTTTTTTCCAGTAATAACATCTAGTTGTGAAAGCTGGTCTCTAGTTAATGCTTTGCACCAGAAGATCAATGATTGTTAGTCCTGCGTTGTTGGAAAAAACTTTTTAAAATCCTATGGACTGCAAGAAGATCAAATCAGTCAATACTTAAGGAAGTAAATTTATACTCTTCACGAGAAAGTCGGATAGTAAAACTAAATTCAGATACTTAGGTCACATAGAGAAGATACTGATGATGAGAAAGATTGTAGAGAGAAAAAGATATCATGTTACAACTTTTTAAGAACCTGAAGCCATTGTTGACAAACAGAACTACTGATGTGGTAAAATTGTTGAAGTCAAAAAAATAGTCTTATTTCCCTAAATGGCTAAACAGTGTCAAGCAATACATAAATTAAATAGTATCAAACTAACAATTACTGTAGATAAAAGAAAAAAAAAAGCAAAACATTTGTTTCTTAGGGATGCTGCATCACATTCTGCTTACTCTATGCGGGATTTCTACCCCCTACACCACTCTAATCTCTCTCTCTCTCTCTGTATGTATGTATATATATATATATATATATATATATATATATATATATATGTGTGTGTGTGTGTGTGTGTGTGTGTGTGTGTGTGTGTGTGTGTGTGTGTACATAACAAGAAATTCACCCTTTCCCTCCTCTGTGAATCCTGCAGCATCAGAAAAGTTACATCCCCTTACATATAGTAAGCACTGACATACTGGGATATCGATGATCTAATGTAATCTAATATTATGGCAATTCAATATCCAGAAAAAGAGTTCATAGGTTATAGGTCCATTGGTGAATACTAGGCAAAATGCTTAGAAGGGCCATTTTAAGCCTAGCCAATAGCCCAAGGTCAGAATCAAACCTTGTATCTTGTGTCTATGAGGTGAATACCTTAACCATTACACCAAACCATCATATCTACTTAATTAGTAGTGTTTCTAGCAAAATATCTTACTTTATCACCACAGAAGTATCAAGAAAAACACATCAATGTATCATCCCCTTTCAAGTATAAAATAGCATCCTATTATTCCTAGAGAAAGACTATAAACAGGAACTTCAATTTTTAAATGATATGGCTCAAGAGTCTTCTGTTTTCAGCCACTGTTTAATAAGCACAGATGTTATCAACAGCAAACAAGTGAAATACAATATGAGACACAAATAATACATAGACTACTATAAACACTTATCTACTTCTAATAAAATAATAAATATTTACACCATTTATTAAATGTATTACATTTCAAAAGAATAAAAATAAGATTATACAAAACAGATAGAACCACTCCAAAATTATAACAATGAAAAAGCAACAGCAAAATTGTACAATGCTATTTCTGTACATCTTTTGCAGTTTAGAGGGTTAAAATTAAACCAGTGTTTAGTAATACAGAGTTTGCCAAAGCATAAAGATAATTATTAGCGCTCTTAGGTCAGACATTTTAATGCTGGATAGAAGGATATAGAGAATGACAAATTTCCAGGGAAAGTGATTAAAGTGAGGGTATAAGGTTTTGATTTTCAAAAATAACTTATTTCAAAATGATTTGTATAATTTCAATGCCATAAAATGTGCAATGCATTGGTATTATCACACTGCAGGACTACAATGCATGGAACTGGATGGAAATTAAAAAAAAAAGTTCCTCAAGTCTTTTCATTTTTAGGCCCAAAAATATGGAACACTATTTTTAAATCAGTTAGGCCTCAGCAAATTATGCAGGAATTTGTAACAGTTGCAAGTTTTGTCTGTGTTTTATTTGCCCAGTGCAAATTTAACAGCATTGTCAATTAAGTGCTTAGGGTCAGACACAAATCAAAGTCAAATATTAAAATATGCATTATCACTGAACATTTTGTTACTCTCTATATTTGCTTTAATTAAAACTACCACAAATTGTCAATGTGTTATTTTTATATTAATCTTAACATAAAATGTTGTACCAGGTGATCAGCAGCTAAAACATTTTATCAACACATTATAACGATTCACATCTGTAACTTTCCAATTAAAGTTTGAACTGATACATTTCTACAATATTAATTTATTTCTGCTTCTTTCACCTTATTGCACTTAAGTCATGATTAAAAAAAGGGCCTTAGTTGTTTAACTCCCCTACTTGGAGATGGTCCATCTTGATGTAATGCTCTAATGTACAAAACAGGGAAAAAAGAGGTATGATGCAGATACACACACACACACACACACACACACACACACACACACACACACACACACACACACACACACACACACACACACACGTATATGTATATAGGTTCATAGGTAGGTACTAGGCTATCTGCCCGAGGGCATTTATAAGCCTAGCCAGAGTGTGTCGGCTTTCACCACCCCATTGATTAATTAACTGATCCTCTGTCAAGCAGAGCCAATGAAGCGATCCCAGGGTTTGTATTTTCTGTTACGCATCCACTCGTCAAGGTTTCTCTTGAAGAGTGTTAGTGAGGGCCTCTGCCTGATGTAATTTGAAATTTTGTTCCGAAGCATGGGGAGTCTCTGTGACAGGAATCTATCCCTCCAGCATGTTCTATTTATTGTTGTGGCGAGGTTTAGCTCACAAGCACATGGCTCGCAGTGACTTGAATTTCTTTAGGTGGTGCATGTCCATCAATTTTGAGTTGGACATGGCTTTGTAAGTCAGGCAAAGATCACCTCTGAGTAAGCGATATGCCACTGAGTACAGCCGGAGTTTTTTCAGTCTGGCTGCATAGGACATATGTTTGAGACCAGTAATCCTCTTAGTGAGGTACTTTTGTGGTTTATCCAGCTGTCGGAAGTGTCTTGTGAGGTACATCCCAAATGGGGCATTGTACTCTATGATGGGTCTAATGAGTGACGAGTAGAGGGGTACTATAACCTCTTTATTTCTAGATGCGAACCATTTAGTAATTAGATGGGCCACATAGAAGGATTTCCTAACTACTTTGGCAATATGGAAAAAGGAGAGATTACTATCTAGCTGGGTCCCCAGATCTCTTATTACCTCTTCTGTATTAAGGGGGCTGCCACCTATGTGGTAATTTGTGGTTATTTTGTTTTTCCCAAATGGGATGACTATGCATTTTTTGGCATTTAGCTCGAGGCCATGACTTTGACACCAGGTGTCTGTCTCAGTAAGGCCCTTTTGGAGGATGTCCGTGTCAGCTGGAGAGTCAATTATGGCTCCCAGTTTGCAGTCATCGGTGAACTTGGTTAGCCATAGTCCTCCTGTGTTTGCCTGTACTTCTAAGACATATATGCTGAACAGTAGGGGTCCCAGGACCGAGCCTTGTGGGACACCACTTGTGACTGGTTTAGAGTCGGACCTGGAGCCTGCTATTCTTACCATGTGAGTTCTGTCTGTAAGCCAGTTGGCAACCCATCTCATGATGTAGGGGTTTATGTTCAGGCTGGTTAGTTTTTCTGTAATACCCACGTGAGGAATGGTGTTGAAAGCCTTGGCGAGGTCAAGGTAGGCTGTTTGAACCACCTTTCCCTCATCTATGGCCTTGGTGACTGTCTTGAAGAAGTCAACCAGGTCTAGTCGGCATGATCTGCCCTTAACAAAGCCGAACTGGGTCGGGTCAAGTGTTTGGAGGTTCCCAATGTCTTTGTTAATGAGTTCCATGATGATGCGCTCCATAGCCATGCAGACCAGGCTAGTCAGGCTTATGGAGCGATAGTTACCATGGTCACTTGTGGCCCCTCCTTTGTGGAGAGGAATAACCGTTGCTGTGTGCCATTCTATGGGCACATAGTCTGTAAAGAGGCTGAGGTTGAACAGCGTGTTTAGGTGGGGGGTTAATTTGCTCTGTAGTTCTTGCAAGACGCAGCCTGGGACACCATCTGGTTCCACTAACGCTGTGTTTTTGGCTTTTGAAAGGGCTGTTTTCACCTGTGCGTCTGTGATTTTTGGGACACTACACTTTTCCGGTATTGTTGTAGGCTCTTTTGGAGGTGAGAGGGGGTTGAAGTTTTCACTGAATCTGTCTGCCGGGATGTTGGCAATATCAGTAGGTTCAGTATATTTTGTGCTATTTTGCACTAGTTTAGTGCATATCTGTGAGTTGCCACTTAGATTCTTAACATAGGTAAATAAGGCTTTGTGGTTATCTTTTGAATCCTTGGCTATTTTTTTTTCGATGTTAACCTTGGAAGATTTCATGAGGGACCTCAGTTTCTTACTGATACTGATCAGGGATGTCTTTCCTTCTTGGGATTTGCTTTTTTTCTGAACTAGTTTTCTCCTCCTATTGTATAGCCTGTTTATTGCAGGGGTCCACCAAACTGGTTTCCTTCTCTTAGAGGAGTGAGTCTTGGTTCTGCTAGGGATAGCACGATCCATGCATCCTTGAAGTTGCTCATAGAGTGCATTTGTAAAGGGTTCTGCATCTTGGGCAGCATTATCCTTTAGAGTGAGGGCTGTGAAACTTACCACCTCTGTCTTAAGTAAGGTAAAGTTTGCTTTAGAAAAGTTTTTACTGTCGTTTCCTTAGTTTGGGGGTGGAGGTGGGATGTGGACATCCAGAGTGATTAGTTTATGGTCTGATCCAACTAGTGACAGGTTGACCTCTGGTGTGGAACACCTGTCGCCCATGTTGGTGATGACCAGGTCCAATATGTTTTCACCACTGGTAGGGGAGTTTACCAGCTGATCCAGGGCAGTTCAGGTGATGAATTCCAGCAAGCGTTGGGCCTGGAAATTTGTACTCGAGTAGTTTTTCCAGTGAATGGTAGGGTAATTGAAATCACCCAATATCAGGGTGTTTGGTGGGATCATCATGTTTTCCAGTGTCTCCAGAAAGGTGGAGTGGTGGTCCTGGGTCATGGAGGGTGATCTGTAGCAGGCCACAATTTGCATTGCAGATTTGCCCGATGTTATTTGCACATGGATGATCTTAGAGGTATCATGCTGTGCCACTAACCTGGAGGTGTAGGTATCCTTGATGAATATGGATACACCCTCTCCTTTTGTGTTTCGGTCCGTGTTCTGTGACCGAAACGTGTGGCATGAGTTGTAGTGCTGGGGTGCTCTCTGGAGCCTTGAACCAGGTTTCAGTTACTGCACAGATGTCGACGTTCTCCATACTGAGGAGTGGTTTGAGTGCGTGCATTTTGAGATTTAAACTCCTGGCATTAAGTAGCATAACCCTCAGTTTTTTGTTAATTGTGCTGTTTACAGAGGTGGGTTTGACTTTTGAGCCTTGCCTAAAAAAAGGCACTATGGGGGCAGCAAGAGTCTTGACCAGTATTCAAAAACCTAGGGGTGACAGGTGCAAGCCATCTCTTGCGAAGCAACATGGCTTGTCGAGCATGTCATCCCAGGCTGACAGACACTGGATCCCCTTTGAATGACACCAGAAGCTTAGCCAATTTTTGAAATTGATCATTCTTTCTTTATACTGCGGTATCATTCTTGGTGAGGGCAGGATGCTTCTCAGGGTCAGGGTCATACCAGCCTGGACTATATAATCAGAGAGCTTTTCCATGTCTCTCTTCATGTAGTCCAGGGAGGTACGTCTTGGGTCATTCACACGAACATGAACAATGACAGAGTCATATTTGTACTTGTTCTGGAGTGATCTGAGTGCTTGTGTTATGTGGCAGATTCTGGTTCCCGACAGGCAGCTAACAGTAACCTTCTGCTTGTCCAGCCTAGTGAGTGGGACATCAGTGTGGCTGACTATAGAGTAACCTATTACTAGTGTGTTATGTATGTTATTTCGCTTTAAGGGCTGTGATTGTGCAACACACTGATTTTGTCTTTTATGTGTTGTCTGGTTTGTGACGGGAAGTGCAGGTTGTTTGGGTGTCTGCTTTGGAGGTCTCTGATGCTTTTGTAGGTTTTTATTTAGAGCCTCAGAGTATGATTTTGTGTATTTATGTGTATTTTTTGCCAGTGCTATTTTAGTACGTCTGTGTGTGGCTGGAGTTGTGGTGCAAGTGTTAACCTTCTCCTCTTGACTGTCTGTTCCAGTCTTGGGTGGAGATAGCTTAGGTTCATAGGTTCATAGGTTAGTACTAAGCTAACTGCCCTTGCGAACCATTTTAAGCCTAGCCAATTATCCCTTCTGAGACTCAAACCCTGCACCTTGTGTTTGTAAGGCAAACACCTTAACCATTAGGCCACCCTCCCAACCCCTAAACCCTGCACCTTGTGTTTGTAAGGCAAACACCTTAACCATTAGGCCACCATCCCAACAGAGGGTGACCTGTATAATTGCATCTCTCGCATATGTTAGTGTTTGTGGTAGGAGGAGAGGGTTGTCTGTGTACATGAGGCAGTTGTAACATTGCCTCAGGATACCCAGATTCACCAGCTGGACTGGAGAGTGCACCTGAAGTTGCCCTTTGGTCATGCATGAATAGTAGGGTGAACTGCTTAGTCGCTTGATTGGTGAGGGGTGAATAAAGAGCCTTGCCCTGCTGGGCAATCAATGTCAGGGTATATTAGTGCTTGCTATTAGGTCTGAGCAAGTGCTGGGCTGTAAGATGCTTTTTGAGTGCTTAGGTTGAGAGTTAGACTAGTTTCAAGGGAAAAATTGAAGAGGAGACTTAGTGGAGCCGGGAATAATTTAACCATAGCTAACCGGCACTGCCCGGTGCGCAAAACTGTGCAAACGCGGTTTTTATAGTAGGGAAATGAAAGAGAGAAATTAGCCCAAAATGGCCAATAAACTACTTACTTCTGGGCTGAAACCACTCCTCCAGGGACAGATAGGTTGCTCAAAGCTTCCCTCTCTCACAGGTGAACAGAGAAACTTCCTTCTATCCAAGTAAGGTATGGGCAACTCAGAAACTAGTATCACAGCCCTGAATTCAGCACTAGCCTGAAAACTGGACTATACTAGCTTAGAAAGGCAGGAAACAAGGATTTTTTTTTTTTTGAAAAGATAAGGCAAAAACAGTAAAAAATACACCTAAAACAGCTTTAAATGACTACAACCGATCAGAAAAGGCTATCACACTTTAGTGTGTAGCCTACAACAGTTAAACAAATTATTTAAACAAAAAACAACTTTTTAAAAGTGCAGGCAGTCAAATAAGTACAATATGTGAAAAAAACAAGCTTTTAAATCACGATAAATGCTGGAAAATCTGCATTTAAGCGGAAAACAGTTAAGTACAGCAAGAAAGTACAGAAAACTGATACTTAATCACGCCAAAGTCTCTCTCCCAAGCTAGAAGGCTTGTATCAGTTTAAGGCTCTCTAGTGCTACCTAGTAGGTTAGTTACAGGAAAGATGGGAAACAAGCACAGATGTGGTCTTTTAAACCAGAAAGTTGAAAGAGACAGACAAACTGTCCAAATGGTCAATAAACTACAATTTCTGGGCCAAGAACCTCTTCTCTCATGGTAGACAGGTTACCTAGTGCTTACCATTCCCACTGACAAGCTAGAAGGCTTTCCTCCAACAGAGAAAGGCTTGCGGGGCTCAGAAGCTTACCAACAGTCCTGGATACAGCAACTCTGTATCTGGACTAGGCTAGTTACAGGAAAGATAGGAAACAAGCGCAAGTGCAGCTTTTAAACCAGAATGTTGAAAAAGATGGAAAAAACTGCCCAAATGGTCAACAGCTACAATTTCTGGGCCAGGAACCACTCCTCTTGTGGTAGATAGGCTACCTAATGCTTACCACTCCCACTGATAAGCTAGAAGGCTTCCCTCCAACACAGAAAGGCTTGGGGGGCTCAGAAGCTTACAAAGAGTCCTGGAATACAGAAAATCTGTACCTGGACTATAGTTACAGGAAAGGTGGGGAACAAGAACAAACATAGGTTTTTAAGCCAGCAAGTTGAAAGAGATGGAAAACTGCCCAAATGGCCAAATAAACTACAATTTCTGGGCCAAAACTCACTCTTCCCATGGAGGATAGGCTATCTAGTGCTTACCACTCCCACTGATAAGCTAGAAGGCTTTCCTCCAACACAGAAAGCCTTGGGGGCTCAAAAGCTTACTAACAATCCTGGATACAGCGACTCTGTAACAGGTTATATTTTGAAGGTTGAATGTTTGGTGTGTGAGACCGATATGTTGAATGTGCATAATATGTAAATGTATGTATGGAACTTAGAGGGGGTGGGAGTTTGTGCATGTGGGTTAGGGTAATGTGTTTGGTAAGGGAATAGTTTACAAGAGTTTTGGGTATGTGTGTGAATTTTAGAGTTGCTGTATGGGTTATTTTAGATGATTGTTGTGTTGTGCATCTGTGTGTGTCTTTGTGTATGTGTTTTCTGTATCCAAGATGTTGTATGCAAGGGTAGTTTTATGGGAAGGGTTTTTGAAACTTTGAGTGTAGGGCTAGGGGCAGGAAAAGGGTTAGCAAGAATTAGCATGGGGTTAAGCCAATATCTTCTATTTATGTTCTAAAAGTGACTGATTATGCCCTCACTGGACTTGCGAATGTGCAATAGGTCTGTCAGGATAGGGTCTTTTGAAGCTGTATACGTGACACAGAGGTTGCCTGTTAGCAACCTGTATGATACTTTGTATACTGACAAGGCTTTGGGATTGGCTAAATTTTTGTGATTTAGGCCAATGATTTAGCAAGAAAGTACTGTGTTTTTTCCAGTTGTGACTAGCGTTTGGACAGTTATTTACCAAATGGAGCACTATATTCAATGTTCAGCCTAATGAGAGTCGAGGACAATGGATTGATTACATTCCTTGACCTGGATGCCATACATTTAGAAGCTGCATGATGAAAAAGGACTTCCTTGCAATAGTGGATAAATGGTGCTCAAAGGAAATTCATTGCTGGTGTAAGTTCCCAGATCCCCAACTACGGAATCAACATTCAGGAGTGTGTTGTCAGTGTGATAGTTACAAGGAAGTCATGCTTGCTGAAGGATGCAACTATACATTTCTTTAAATTGTGTTTTAATGAATGGTTTTGACACCAATTATTAGTTTGAGAAGGGCCCTCTTTGGGCATTTTAGCACCCTCTGTAGAATTTATGATGACACCAAGTTTTCAGTCATCTGCAAGCTTGGTGAGTCATAAACCCTTAATATTTGCTTTCACCTGTAAGAAGTAAGTGCCAAACAGGAGTTGTCCAAGGACTAAACCTCAAGCTTCATTATTAGTGACATGATTTTGGAAGGACTGTATCAGATGATTGATGAATGACATTTTTGAAACCCACATGGTCAAGCCCACATGATCGACAATGCAGTTCATCAACAGTTTTGTCTGATGTCATAGTACAGTGGGAATCTGGAAATGTACCTTTTTCCCCACTGTACTACGATCTTGAAGTTGGTATATATAATTTGCAAGGTGTACGGGAGAAGCAGAAGGGTTTGTCCCCCTGAAAAAACATTTTTTTGTCTTGTTTCCTAGAGTTGTTTACCTTGTTTCCATTGACTGATGAACTGAGCTGTCAATCTTGTAGTCTCAGTCATGTGTGTTTTGATAATGTCATAGTTTATAGGTTCATAGTTTAGTACTAAGCTAACTGCCCTTGCGAGCCATTGTAAGCCTAGCCAATTATCCCTTGTGAGACTCAAACCCTGCACCTTGTGTTTGTAAGGCAAACACCTTAGCCATTAAGCCACCCTCCCAACCCCGTTTGCTGATCAACTGAAATAGATATCTTTTAGAGGTATAGCTGCCCACCCTAATTTCTTGGATTCAGTCTGTGATCCAATTTACTATCTAATGAGTTACATATTGATTTACATTTATCTGGGAGAGTTTATGTATGATACCTGACTTTGGAGAGTGTTGAATGCCTTTGTGAGGTCTAGGTATGTGATGTATACTGATTTACCTGCATCCATTGATTCAGTAACCTCTTTGAAGACGTTGACCAGGTTAGGTAGACATGACCTGCCCTTGATGAATCCAGACTGGCTTGGGTCACATGTGTCTTTATTTATTAATTCCATAATGATCTTTTTCATATCTGTAGGATAACTGTTGCTATCCTTTATTCATCTGGCACAAAGCATGTTTAAAGGTTGATATTGATTAGCTTCTGTAGGGGGTCTTACAAGTCATGATTCAGGATAATCAGTAGGCAGCCTGGTTTGTTATCCAGCTCTATTGAAGTAGTGTTCTTAGCTTTGGATAGCACCTTGATGACTTGTTCTTGGGAGATTTGGGGTGGGTGTAGATATAGATATGTGATCTAGGAATATAGGAGGGGCAGGGTGGGTTATATTTGCACCAAATTTGTCTGCTAGTATATTGGTGATATATATATATATATATATATATATATATATATATATATATATATATATATATATATATGTGTGTGTGTGTGTGTGTGTGTGTCTGTGTGTGTGTGTGTGTGTGTGTGATATCCTTTGCTATTACATCTTTGCAATGTTGGACATTGTTTCTCAGATTAGTAACATAGCTAGCATTCCTCTGAAAGAATATTTGAAGAACTCTTGCATGTAAATCTGTGTAGAGTTATGCCACTAATCTCTGAAAACGGAATATCTGTATTTGGGTAATGAAATGTAAACACATAGACTAAGTGACATTGACTACACCATTTTCTGTACACTATTCTGCATTAATCAGTTTCATTTTCTTTGTGACATGTGCTGTTCTCTATATAGTACCTATTCTATCCATTCAGCATTACCATTTGTATTCTTATATTTCCAATGTGGACTGCATCTGTTCTTTGTTATGTTACTCAATATCTACATGTTACTCATTGCCTGCACATGTTTTCTGTTTAATTGCATTTTGTACTGTACTATATTTTTTACATGCCTTGGCTGAAAAGATACCATGGACAGGCCCACCTTCCCAGGCAACAATGTCTAACTAAGTTAAAGTAATAACAGTAGCTATTTAGTATGTGATGCACACGATAGTACAAAATGAGCCAGTTTTGTTACTGTTACAGTATTAGATCTGTCAAATGTAATGATCAGTGATTGCATAATATAGCTTCAGTGTTCTCAATATGAGGCACATAACCAATTATAAACTACAGTATATTCTTTTTCTTATTGCTTTCAATTTTCTGTCTCATGGACATCTTTTTTTATGATCAAATTGTACTATATTAGAAACTTTCAACGATATCTTATTGAACATATGTTTCTAAAAATTTTGTCTGCACATACTTTTTGAAATTTTTAGCTACCGAGTGTTATTTTTCCCTTTTGCTCTTTCCTTTTTATCCTGAGGATGATGGGAAATTGTGGCATATAAATAGTATCCCTCATTGTATTCTTTGTCATTATCCATGTATAAAGACATTCAGTGTAGAAACATGATGGCTTATTGCAAACAATATTGCTCTGTTTAACATGCCCTACATTTCTGCTTACATTGCTGGAAGGTAAGAATAGAGAAATTTAGAGGTTTCTTTAAGCAGCTTGTCACATAAATGGGTTTCCTTGATTATGCTAGTTTATTTTTTACCTTAGCCAGACATATTTACGAAGCCATACAGTCTGCTTTAAGTAAGTAGCTGGATACAGGCAAAACATGTTAGTAATGAAAAATATTAGTAATGTAAAACAATGAACAAAGAAGTTAACTGGTTAACAGAGTGACTTGGACAAGTAGTATCTTATATTGCTAAGATAAAATTGTCTTTTGGTCTTGTACCGCATTTTGTGTGATTCTGTACAAAATAAGACAATTTCTCTACACAACTAAGAACCTTAGAAATAAATCTGATTTTTTTGGCAGTGTGAGTTTAGCAGTGTATAATTGATTACTGAGTTGTAGTGATTTCTGATGCTTGACAAGAATTATTCATGCTAAATTGCAAAAATTGTCTTTTATGGTATTTGACATCTACTACATGGTATCTTAAATGTAAAATTGTTAGTTTACTTTTGAAGAAGACTAATGAATGGTACTATGAGTACTAGATTTCTTATATTTGGATTCAGCAAGGAAAAAAAGTTGCATTTTCTTCTAGGATATATACTCTCCATATCTGTGGGGTTGTCAAAAAAGAGAGGAAGGGTACGAGGATATGCTAAGTTTATTTCAGCTTCAACCCAGCCAGCTGAGTATAGCAGTTCTTAGTTGCTGAAATCTCCAGTGATCATACTTAGAAATTTTATATTTCTTTTGGAAGATAATGAAAAAATAGAGAATACAATAACAAAATTGTCATAAAATAATATACTTTAAAATCAGAAATAAGAGCTAATATAATCCTTTCACTTCTGTGATTTGAATAGTACCTTAGCATGTGTTTGTGCTGGCTTGAAATTTAACAGTTTAAAATAGAAATTCATGTTAATTGTTGTTTTTCTGTCTTCAAGTGTATGCTCTAATGTTTTTGGTGGTAAAAATACCAAGAAAGAACTTGATTCTGGCCAAAGCTTTCCTGTTGTGTATTCTGGAAAAAGGCCACTTAACAACAAGGAGGATAGTGTTGCTAAATGCCAAAAGTCTAAACAATAAAATGTGATTCAGAGCTCATCTGATGTTTGGAGAATGTAAATATTTGTACCATTACTGAATGCTGGATTAAAATCTAAAAGGTGTATATCTATTTCAAGGGTATACTTCCTTTTATTGTTGTAGATCTGATATGTAAGATGGCAATACCTCAATATTTGTAAATGAACACCTAAAGGAAACAAAGAAAACATATAAGCAGTATAAATATAGCAATTAATGTCAGTGGCACTGGATACAATATTGTAAGAATGTAGTGTACACCATCTGTATCCCTTAAAAGCATGAGAATTTCCAAACTAAATTTCAGGTTGTAAAACTAAATGAACATATAAAACACATGGGAGATTTTAATGACCCAGACTTTGGCCGGGTAAACCACTGAACATCAAAATAACATGATTAAATACTAAGTATACTAAGTAACAATTGTAGTAATTGTAACAACAATGTAGAGTAAGGAGTATGAAATCTAGTTAAGGGTGGCCTTATCATAGATATCATATTGACATACACAGGAACATTCTGCTTCATGCTCATGATTATGCTCATTGTTACTAATATAGATCATTGTTATCACATGCTCATGATTACGCTCCTTGTTACTAATATAGATCATTATGTTATCACATGCTCATGATTATGCTCCTTGTTACTAATATAGATCATTATGTTATCACATGCTCATGATTATGCTCCTTGTTACTAATATAGATCATTATGTTATCACACGCTCATGATTATGCTCCTTTTTTTACTATACAGATCATTATATCACATGCTCATGATTATGCTCCTTGTTACTAATATAGATCATTATGTTATCACATGCTCATGATTATGCTCCTTGTTACTAATATAGATCATTATGTTATCACATGCTCATGATTATGCTCCTTGTTACTAATATAGATCATTATGTTATCACATGCTCATGATTATGCTACTTGTTATTAATATAGATCATTATGTTATCACATGCTCATGATTATGCTCCTTGCTACTAATATAGATCATTATGTTATCACATGCTCATGATTATGCTCCTTGTTACTAATATAGATCATTATATCACATGCTCATGATTATACTCCTTGTTACTAATATAGATCATTATCACATGCTCATGATTATGTTCCTTGTTACTAATATAGAACATTATGTTATCACATGCTCATGATTATGCTCCTTGTTACTAATATAGATCATTATGTTATCACATGCTCATGATTATACTCCTTGTTACTAATATAGATCATTGTTATCACATGCTCATGATTATGCTCCTTGTTACTAATATAGATCATTATGTTATCACATGCTCATGATTATGCTCCTTGTTACTAATATAGATCATTATGTTATCACATGCTCATGATTATGCTCCTTGTTACTAATATAGATCATTATGTTATCACATGCTCATGATTATGCTCCTTGTTACTAATATAGATCATTATGTTATCACATGCTCATGATTATAGTCCATGTTACTAATATAGATCATTGTTATCACATGCTCATGATTATGTTCCTTGTTGCTAATATAGATCATTATGTTATCACATGCTCATGATTATGCTCCTTGTTACTAATATGGATCATTATGTTATCACATGCTCATGATTATGCTCCTTGTTATAATATAGATCATTATGTTATCACATGCTCATGATTATGCTCCTTGTTACTAATATAGATCATTATGTTATCACATGCTCATGATTATGCTCCTTGTTACTAATATAGATCATTATTTTTTACATGCTCATGATTACACTCCTTGTTACTAATATAGATCATTATGTTGTCACATGCTAATGATTATGCTCCTTGTTACTAATATAGATCATTGTTATCACATGCTCATGATTATGCTCCTTGTTACTAATATAGATCATTATGTTATCAAATGCTCATGTTTATGCTCCTTGTTACTAATATAGATCATTATGTTATCACATGCTCATGATTATGCTCCTTGTTACTAATATAGATCATTGTTATCACATGCTCATGATTATGCTCCTTGTTACTAATATAGATCATTATGTTATCACATGCTCATGATTATGCTCCTTGTTACTAATATAGATCATTATGTTATCACATGCTCATGATTATGCTCCTTGTTACTAATATAGATCATTGTTATCACATGCTCATGATTATGCTCCTTGTTACTAATACAGATCATTATGTTATCACATGCTCATGATTATGCTCCTTGTTACTAATATTGATCATTATATCACATGCTCATGATTATGCCCCTTGTTACTAATATAGATCTTTATGTTATCGCATGTTCATGATTATGCTCCTTGTTACTAATATAGATCATTATATCACATGCTCATGATTATGCTCCTTGTTACTAATATAGATCATTATGTTATCACATGCTCATGATTATGCTCCTTGTTACTAATATAGATCATTATGTTAAGTATAAAGTCAGAGTAAGTCATAATTATGTTGTGGTGCATGGACCCTCATGATTATGCTTTGTTTCTGGCTGCTGTGCTGCAATCTATCCCTGACTTTCTGTTTTATTCTTCTAAAGGGAACGTTATAAACAGATTCAAGGTGTGGCCATGGGTGTTGCATGTACTCCCACCAAATTAGTGCTGCACCAATGGTATACCCAGATTGTATTTAACAACAATTCTTTTTTCCATTTTTGTCAACTATCTATTTAGTATCTTGAAGATGTATTTATTTTATGAAATGGACTACTGGACATGGTAGATGAATTTGTGGAGCACTTGAACACAACTACCAAATATTTGCAGTTCACCCACACATATACCGTGAATACTGTTCACTATGTTACCATTCAGTATAAGGACAGTGAATTTACCTCAAATATTTATCACAAACCTACTTTCAGCAATTCTTATCTCCATTATAACAGTTTCCACCCTTACAAACTAAAAGCAGGCTTAGTAAATGGTCACATCTGGTGGCCATGTATGATCTCAGATGGCAATCATTTTTCCATGAAATTAAACATTTAAGAATGATGTTCTTGGACCATGGGTACCCCAGTATGCTTTTGGACAAAGTAACCAAGGAGGTCACTCAGTTTAGGACCTCAAAGTTTAAACCCATATTGGATAATCCCTTGGGAAGTCAGCTCCCCTACTGGGGAGAGGGCCTTTGTCTTAAAATTTCAAGGACATTACCAAACCATTTCAAGGATTATACATAACAAGTGAAACATCTTTGAAAGTAACACTGGCATTTTCAGAAAACTGGGGGAGCAACCCCTTTTGGTCTTCAAGACTAGACATAACATTAAAAATCTATTAGAAAGACCAACAATTGGATGCACTTTATTGTAACAGCAAGGGCACCACCAAATGTGGAAGATGCTCTCATTGCTGTTATATTCTGGAAGGAGATTGTATCGTTTTGGACAACACTCTGAAGGACAAAGTTCAGTTAAGGTGTGGCAAATGCAACACCAGTAGAGCAGTTTATCTTGCCAAATGCACCTTGTGCTCTGTCTTAGATATTGGAAAGACTGAAAAATGCTCTTTTAACCATTCTCTAACGTGTCCACAGTTCAACAAATATGTCTTTGGAATTCCCAAGACAGTCATTCCAAACCCAAGAGCTGGTGTCTGGGAAAACCCTTTTAGAGTTCCGTGTGTTTTATTGGCAAGTCAGACTGGATGCAAGTTGTGTACCTGGTATCAATGAGTACATTTCAATACACCCAGCTTTAAAATTCAGAGCAGCCAAACTCTGAGCACAGTTCTGTGGAGCAGTATTTTATTCTATTTTATCTAGGCACAGAACTGACAATACTATTATGTACAATATAAATATTTTTTTTTATTTAAGAAAGTGGTAAAACATGGGTAATGCACTTTTATATATTCAATTGTTATGTTTATTTGAATTCATATTTATTTATTGGGTCTATATTAGAAGACCGAATGTTTAAGTGATCAAACACCTAAACATCGATCTTCTAATATTGAAAAAAAAGGGTGAACGGCTGATTTAACGCAGGGAAAGATTTCCCTTGGCCGTTCACCGGAGTTTGCTATTTCCCTACTGTTGAGCGATCACGGAGTTGGTATATTTAGTTAGGGGGGTGTGGGGAGCACAGTCCCCCACATTGGGGGGTGTGGGGTGAAGCACAGTCCCCCACATTGGGGGGTGTGGGGTGAAGCCACCCACTTAATTTAGATGTAAAGTAATGTTCTTTGTGTTGTGGCTGAGGGACGTGTTTCCCTGGGGCGTTCAACATTGTAAAGCAAACTGAAAAATCAAAAATCACCCAGACCAGATGGTACCATTAATGAACTCTTTCAATTAGCTGCAAAAAAGACAGAAATATGTTATCAATTTAAAGAAAATTTAGGAGGATTAAATTTCTAAAAATCATAGAAAGAATGAATAACTGCATCCATCCTTTAAAATGAGAGATAAAAGAGAGTCTGCAAGATAGCATCTCAAACAGCATTACTAAACATTTCATGAAAAAATATGAAAGAATTAAAGACTGAAGTGGGCAAAATATAAATATCAGAATTTCAATGTACATATATTAATAACAGATCCACTCAGCAGGCTAACTTTTTACTGCAGTATATAATATAAAATATACAAAGATACATAAACAAAAGTTGTGGTCTTTTTTTCTGAGGCAACAGTACCCATCTTTAAAAATATTAGACAAAAGACATTCAAAAACATTACTAGACACCATATGGAAATATTTTACAGAATTATTTTGGATGAATTAAATTCCAAAATGTTCAGAACTGGGCTAGGAATATTTCAGTATGTTTATATTTATAACAGGTAGACTCAAAAGGTTAGTTTTTGATTGCAAGATATAATAGGAAAATATACACAAACACATGAAAGCTGTTTGCTGTATTTTTGGACTTGGGCAAAACATTTCACAATTCAAACAGGGAGAAACTCATGGAAATAAGTAAAAAGGGACAAGAATGAGACTGAACATCGTTTAAGCTTTATGTACCAATAACTGGGCACATCTGATACATGTGAAATAGGCCTGTGTCTAAGCATAGATTTGTATTAATGAGGTGGTAGAGAGCCAATTGTATAATATAACAAAGACATTCTAAACGTTAAAAATTAATGACTAGAAGTCATTTATGAAAATGCTTTGGTCTTGACCTTATATCTCCAATCATTAAAATGTCATTTAATAACTACATTAAAATATACATCAAATTATAAGAAGATAGGAACAATACTAGACAAGTGATCACAGCAACTATAAGAGGTCTAGCGCCACATACAACTTTAAGTAGACTCGCAGAAAAGTTCTTTCTGCCCTATGTACAAGAACTTAGCAGTGTTCGATTCCCAAACAAGCAGGGCAGTACATGATAACGTTGGTCTAAATTTATGTCCACCTATCCAGTCATCAATACTAACCTTAATAGCAGACAAAGTAGTAACTTGCTAGACCTGTAGTGGTAACTTATTCCACAACCTGCTTAACCTGTAGTGGTATCTTATTCCATTGGCTAGAAATACGCTGGGGAAACTATCCCCCCAGTCTTGTTTACTTTTTGCTGTAAATTTAGGTCCATAGCTCAGGTGTTTATGGTGCCCTTAGTTTTGAAAAGAAATAGGAGGTCAAATGAAAATGGATCTTTCATGGCTTCAATACTGAGACACTGGTCACCTTGGAGCAGCCAATAGGCTACAGAGAATACAGGAAGTTGTACTAATTTATTGTAATAGTTGATATAATTAAGAAGTTTAATTTTTTACATGAAAGTCATTAGAGCTCTTTTTAGTTGAGCGATATGCTTGGATTTTCACATTCTAAAGGGGGCATTGTATTCATAGGTTGGTACTAGGCTATCGGCCGTAGGGCCTATACAAGCCTAGCCATAACAATTCCCTGGCTATTTCTTCCCACAGTATTTACTTCCCTGGACTCCTGTTTAGCACGTGATCCCCGGGGTGAATCTCCCATCCGATCATCAAGGTTCCTTTTGAAGAGGGCCAAAGAGGTTCCCTGCTTGACATGCATGGGCAGTCTGTTCCAGAGTCTGGGTAGTCTCTGGGTCAGCAACCTATCCCTCCAGCATGTTTTGTTCATTGTGATGACAAGGTTTAGATCCCTGGAGCATGTCTCTCTGAGGGATTGGGATTTCTTTAAGTGTCGCATGTCCAACAGTTCATAGGTTAGTTTAGGTTAGTACTAGGCTAACTGCGCCCTTGCGAGCCATTGCAAGCCTAGACAATTATCCCTTGTGAGACTCAAACCCTGCACCTTGTGTTTGTAAGGCAAACACCTTAACCATTAGGCCACCCTCTGGGTTTGACATGGCCTTGTATGTTAAGCAGAGATTGCCTCTGAGTAGACGATATGCGACAGAATATATGTGGAGTTTTTTTAGATGGTCAGCATAGGGCATCTGCTTTAGGCCTGTGATTCTTTAAGTGAGGTATTTCTGCAGCCTTTCCAGTTGTTGCAGATGTCTTGAGAGGTACATACCAAATGGGGTGTTGTATTCTATAATAGGTCTAATGAGGGATGAGTACAGTGGGACAATGACCTCCTTTTTTTCTGGATGAAAAGCCCTTAGTGATGAGGTGTGCCACACAGAAGGATTTCCTGACTGTTGTAGCGATGTGGTTATCGAAGGTGAGACCACTGTCCACCTGTGTCCCTAAGTCTCTTATCACACTTTCGTTGTTTAGTGCACTGCCACCTATGTGGTAATTCATGGGTACATGGTTTTCCCAAAGGGGATAACTATATATTTCTTGGCATTGAGCTTGAGCCCATGGCTCTGGCACCAAGCATCTGTTTCTGTAAGGCCCTTTTGTAGAATATCCACATAATTTGGGGATTCTATAACAGCTCCCAGTTTGCAGTCATCTGCGAACTTTGTAAGCCAGAGTCCCTTAGTGTTTGCCTGTACTTCAGAGAAGTAGATGCCAAACATGAGTGGTCCCAGGACTGAAGCCTGAGGTACTCCACTTGTCACTGTCTGGAGCTGGATTTGGAGTTGGCTACTTTTACAGTGTGAGTTCTGTCAGTACGCCAGTTGGCAACCCATCGAGTGACGTAGGGATTAATGCCCAGCTTAGTAAGTTTATCTATGATTCCAGAGTGGAGGATAGTTTGAAGGCCTTGGCGAGATCCAGATATGCTGTGTGGACCACCTTACCCTTGCCCACGGCTCTGGAGACTGATTCAAAGTCAATCAGGTTCAGGAGACAAGAGCGACCCTTCACAAACCCAAACTGCATGGGGTCCAGTGTTTCAAGGTTGCCAATGTCTTTGTTTATAAGTTCCATGATAATACGTTCCATGGCCTTGCAGATCAGGCTCGTCAGACTGATGGGGCGGTAGTTCCCGGGATTCAAGGTGGATCCTCCCTTGTGGAGTGAGATAACTGTAGCTGTGTGCCACTCACTGGGCACGAAGCCTGAGGTGAGGCTATGATTAAACATGACACTTAGGTGAGGTGCCAGTTCATTTTGTAGTTCATGTAGTACATAGACTGGGATGTTGTCTGGTCCCATGGATGCTGTATTCTTAGCTTTGGAGAGTGCATCTTTTACCTGTGTGGCTGTTATTACTAGAATTTGGCAATATTTCGGTATTGAGATGGGCCCTTTAGGGGGTGAGAGGGGGTGAAGTTTGCACTGAATCGATTTGCCAGGATATTGGCAATATCCTTGGGATCAGTATATTTAATGCCATTCTGTTGTAGCTCAGAGCAAATCTGAGCATTGTCATTTAGATTCTTGACATAGCTATAGAATGCCTTGTGGTTGTCTTTGGATTCTTTGGCAATTTTATTTTCATAACTAGCTTTGGAGGATTTTATGAAGGATCTCAGCTTCTTACGGAGGCTGGTAAGGGAGTTTTTTGCATCCTGGGGTTTTCCTCTTTTCTGCAACAGTTTCTTCCTTTTGTTGTAAAGTTTGTTTATGGCAAGAAACCACCAGATTGGCTTCCTTTTTTTGGAGGAGAGTGCCTTGGTTCTATTGGGATTGGCACAATTCATGCACGAGTGGATGTGCTCGTACAGTGCCTTAGTGTAGGATTCAGCAGTCGAACTTTCAGCTCCCGTCTGCGTGGGTGTCATGAAGTTTGTCACTTCTGACTTGAGTAGCATGAAGTTGGCTTTGGAGAAGTTTTTTACAGAGGTTTCTTTACTGGGGGGGGTGGGATGTGGATGTCAAGGGTGATTAGCTTATGGTCAGACCTGACCAACAAGGGGATGACCATAGGTGTGGAGCATTGATTTCCCATGTTAGTAATGACCAAGTCTAGGATATTGGAGCCCCTGGTGAGACTAAGGATTAGTTGATCCAGAGCATTGGAATTTATGAATTCCAAGAACCATTGGGCAAAAGTGTTGGTACATGAGTAGTTTTCCCAGTTAATGGCAGAGTAGTTGAAGTCACCCAGTATTAGGATGTTTGGTTGTATCTTAATATTTTCCTGTATGTTTAGAAAGGTGTAGTGAGAATCTTAGGGCATGGTGGGGGATATGTTGCAAGCTACAGTTTGGATTGCAGTCTTACATAGTGTTAGTCGCACCGGGAGAATTTCAGATGCATTGTGTTTGGCAACTTGCCTGGTGTTGTGAATATCCTTAGTAAATATAAACACTCCTCCACCTTTAGTGTTTTGGTCCTGGTTTGGTAGCGGAAAAGTGTGGTAAGAGTTGTAGCCTGGTATTGCAGGGGTGCCCTCTGGAGCCGTGAACCAGTTCTCAGTTACTGCACAGATATCAATGTTCTCCATTTTTAGAAGTGCCTCAAGAGAGTGCCTTTTGAGGTTTAGACTGCTAGCATTACCTTCAGATTTTGCATGCTTGTACCTGTTACGGTGGTGGTTTTGTCCTTTGAACTTTGCCTAAAAAAGGCACTATAGGGGTGGCAAGAGCCTTAGCCTGTAACCTGAATCCCAGGGGTGACAGGTGCAGACCATCTCTGGCAAAGCATCGTGGTATGTTGATCATGTCATCCCAGGCAGACAGATACTGGATCCCCTTTGAATGACACCAGAAGCTTAGCCAATTGTTGAAGTCAATCATTTTGTCCTTATACTGTGATATCATTCTGGATGAAGGCATGATGCTACTCAGGGATAGGGTCATACCTTCCTGGGCCACATGATCCGAAAGCTCTTCCGTGTCTCTTTTCATGTAATCCAGAGAGGTACGTCTCACGTCATTCACTCCAACATGGACAATGACAGAGTCATATTTGTACTTGTTGTGGAGTGACTTCAGTGCATGCATTATGTGGCAGATCCTGGCACCCAACAGGCAGATGACTGTAATTTTCTCCTTGTTCAGCCTGGTGAGTGGGACATCAGTGTGCCTGACTATGGAGTCACCTATGACTAAAGTGTTGGGTACATTTTCTTGCCTTAGGGGCTGTTGTTGGGTGGCACACTGGTGTTCTGAGCTATGTGACACTTTTGTTGTGATTGCTGTTTGTTTGCATTTCAGCTTTGGAGGTCCTTGTTGCTTGGGCAGGTTAATGTTAAGGACCTCCACATATGTGGGTTTAGGGTTGCTATGTGTGGGTGTTGTGGTGTGGTGTGGGTTTAGAAGGGCTATGTGTTGCTTGAGGTGTAGTGCTAGTGTTAACCTTCTCCTCTTGACTGTTTTGCACAATCTTGGGTGGAGAGAGCTTTGCTTTCAGTTTGGCTATGTAAGTGCATCTCTTGCAGGTTGTAGTGTTGGGTGGCAGGAGGAGAGGGTTGTCTACATATATGAGACAATTGCTGCATTGCCCCAGTATGTCCAGATTTACCAGGTGGACAGGAGAAATCACCGGAAGCTGACCCTTGGACATGCCTGGCTTGGTGCTTTTTTTTTTTTTTTTTGTAAAGTGCAAGAGCTGTTTTCCCTTACCTTAGCAAGTTACTTTGCAATTATAGGCTGTTTAGTACCTATGATTAACTTCTCCTTATTTACAAGGAGAGTTGAGTGCTTGTATCAGTTTGACTTCCTAGTGCTTTCCAGCAGGTTTTAAAGCAAGTGCTAGTCACGGGGATGCTTAAAGGTAAGATGAAAAAAATGGTTTATCCTAAACACTGCAGTGTGCACCAGAGGAGTTAGATGTAAAAGTAGGTGACTTAAATTTTACCTGTCTAAAAAGTTAAGTTTTACTGGAGAGTCACTATTTTTAAAACTGCAAGATAGATTGAAAGGGGGTGGTCACTTTTGTATTCCGGTACTATGGAATACAGTAGGATGGCCAATAAATATTGTGTAGGATAAGGGGAAGACTGCAGTGGTAAGATGATTTTTTTAGATCTTGAGTGTATTCTCTTGAAGATTAACTGAGCCAAATAGAAAGATTTCCTGACCATGGTGGAAACGTGATGAAGGAATTATGATGTTATTTTGATGATGATGATGATTATGATGATTTAGCAATCCTGTGGGAAAGCTTGCCGCAAATAATTAACTGGTGCCAAAATCATGGCCTGAAATGGAAAGCCTAAAATGCATTATTATATCCTCTGGGAAGTCATCTACCCCAGGGAACTACCCCATTGACAATATAACCCTAAGAGTCAATCTAGTTGTACTTCTATATCACATAGCTTATAAACAAAGGGACTGAGCCTAGTTCTAGAGATGGCATTGCCCCCCTTTACTCAGCCCCCATCAGGCCAGTCATGGAGTATAATGCCCCTTTAGTATGTATGTGTCCAGACACATGCAACAAGTGGTACACCCACAGAGATACCTTACTAAAAGGACAAATGACCTAAACATACATGTTCTACATGGACCAACTCAAAGCCCCGTCACTATACTCGGCATGCTACAGACTGCTAAGAGATGAACTGTGTTTGGCATACAAGGCATCCTCCGACCCAATACTGATTGATTTATTGTACGTCAACAAGTCGAACAGCATCTAAAATACTTGGTCTAGGGTTCTAAACCTCTTCTACAACATCTACAGAATGGTTTGGAGGGACAGGAGTATCTCACACAGGATACAAACAAATGTCCCATCCACATAAAACAGTGGTCACCCTGTCCACATTCAAGTGCAACTTGAATCTATGGATGGGAAACAGAACATTTACTCCAGGGCTGCCCCCTGTACCACAAATGGGCAGAAGCAGCTCTAAAATGATTTATGCCATGCATGGGTTCCCTTAAATTATATATGATGTGATCCCAGTTATTTTCATTAGAGGTAATAAATAATTATTGACCATGTGATAGGTAAGGGTCAATCTCTAACCAAATGGGCTAGGTTAATTTGAGCACAGAAAGGAAACTGGCTAGCCTAAAAATGGCTTGGAAGGCCAGCCAGCATAGTACTTACCTATGATCCTATGAATGCAAGACATTTCCTCTGGTATGTTATGATGATGTCTGTTTCAAGAGAAGTACCACTTATATTAAGATACCAAACAACTTTGTCATAAGACAGTTCAGCAGAGAATAAGAGTTTCCTTTGTTGCATAGAGAAAGACATACTTGCTAGACTAGGAAATCAAGATCTTGTCTTTCCAAACTACAGAAATTATCATTGTTTATACCTTTTTTCATTAATGCAACATCATTAGAGCAATCACAGAACAATCATTCACTGAACATTTAAAAATAAACACTACAGCATAAAATCCCCCGACTACTTGTTAATGACATTCCATATTAGGTGGGAGTTCCAAATTCTATGACACAATCTACTTTTCTAATACTTTTCTAACCTTGTCAGCAATTTCTAATATTAGGTAGGAAGCAAATCAATAGATGCATACTGAATCACATCCAAGATTTCATTCTGTCTTTGAAATGCATTAGAAATGAAATGCATGCTCAACATCTTCCCATCTTTCTACTTCTCACCCTTCACATTCCACCATCAGATGCTGGAAAACATCACCCAAACCATAAGCACATCTGCCTGTTGTGTCGGGCCTCAGAACAACCCTGGGTGTGCATTAGTAACAGACACCTTGCTGGGCATTATTGCACTTAGGGAAAAAAAAACTGTCAGTATATTTATTACTTTATTATTATTTTTTATATATACATTTTTGATATAAGATAGTTCCCCTGCCTAATGTTTCAAACTTGCTGTAGTATATGTAAATGGTGTTGGAGGCAGTATTTTATATCAAAATATAAGATTTTTTTTTTTTGGCCCGTTACTCATAACATTTCTGCTTTGCTGACAAATCACTGGGAATTGAAATCAGTAAATAATGACATACATTTGAGTTTCAGATTTTATTTCCTTTACAAAATGCACGCTAAAACAAATCCTTTTATTCTAACATTTTTTAATTTTAAAAAAGCAATGTTAAAATTTTTTCCTATTTTTGAGACTTTGTCCCACCTTTATTTTAGGCTTTATCCACATTTCTTGAACTAAGCAGTTTAGAAGTACAGTATGTATACCTCTTAATTTTAATTGCCAGCCACTGCTCAATCCATTTCTCTCTCGCTCTGTCTTGCTCTCACACACACACAACTCCTTTTTCATGCATGCAAACATTCACACATGCCGACAGAAACACACACACTTTTCCTTCTTTGTTTAATGTTTCTTTTAATTTTACACTCGCTAAACAACAGAAGAACTGCTTAGTAAATATAAAATAATAGTTCAATCACTCTTTCACTTTCATGCACACATACACTCTCTCACACACACACACACACACACACACACACACACACACACACACACACACACACACACTTTTCCATTTTTTTTTATTTTCTGCTGTTTTAATTTTATATTCGCTAAACAGCAAAAGCACTACTCAGTGATTAAAACAGCAGTGGCCATTAACTTCATTACAGTCCAAGCTTCATGGAAGTTTAATATGCTACCATAAAGCATCAGACATGTTTTTCAGTGGGCACTACCTTTACATTACCACCCTGCTAGAGAATGTTCATTCTCCAATTGGGATTTAATGTATGGTTTGCCCATTCTCTACAAAGTTTTTATGACTGGACAAATGGATTTCAGATGAATGGATACTCTTTCACTTGCTATCACACATTTTTCACATGCTGTTTCTTTCTGTCCCTGACATGAACAAACTTTATACAGTTTATTCAAAAATACAGTCTTATTTGCAATGAAAATGTGTTTACATCTTGATAGAAAAAATACAGTCTGAATACTGTAAATAATCATCTGTAATACATTCTATACTATGCATATTTTCGTATTCTCCAATCCTTTATATACATTATCATATATTTTATGAAAATCTTGGAACACTTTATTTTCATCTTTTACTGCACTATGATTTTTATGAAGATTGGTTAGACACAATGATTAAAGTTTTTGCAGTTGCAACTGGACATTCCTTCCAGATATTAATAATTTTAAAACACACACGTTAATCAAGAAAAGAAGAAAGCCTAAGATAATAATAATAATGGCTATAAGCCTGAAAATCTTTAAAGTTCTCCCCATCCAGAGAAAAGCTTGGTTAACCATGCCCATTGGGAACTATCAGCTTCTTTAACATGTGAGTATTCAGCTACATTCTGAATTATTTTATGAGACTACAGATGGCACCAGTGTTATCAGGAATAAAAGAAGAACCCACAATTTGGATGAGTGCACATGTACCCCTTTACACATGAGGGTAAATGTTGAGTGCCATATGGTTCTGTGGTAACACACTGTGGATTGCATTAAAATCTTGGGTTATCAACTTAATATACTCAATAGTAGAATTACTTAATATTTCAAGGATATTAGACAACTATCTCAGCTCCCAGATGGATTTTACTACCCTATAAGTAGGTATAATACCTACTCCAGAAATTACCCCATCACCAAGATCCATGTGAGAAGTTTTTTGTGCAGCATTATGAGATACCCAGGAGGAATCTATTTTACCAGCTTGGTTAGGAATGTCCTTAATGTCTCCTTTGTGACAAGCATTATGACTCTTTCCTTCTGATAAAGCAGCTGAATGACAAATAGGTGAAATAGTGCTATTAATATAAAAATAACCAGAACAGTCTGTAGGTAACCAGGGATAAGTTGGATTTCCACAAATGTAGTAAAATTCATGTAGCGCTGCCATGGCCTGAACTCCACGCCATCACAGATTCTACACATGAAATTGCAAGCATTAATTCTGGCAAAAAGTGTTTGTGATAGCAAACATGTCCTTTAACACTAATTGACGGTTGAAGTGGTATTATAGTAAAGGGGTAGAAACACGTTTGCTCTTCCAATTTTTAGCAAGAAAAATAAGGCAAAATGCAGTACAAAGCCCTGAATCAGTGAGTGACTGGTGTAGGAATTAATGGAATACAGCATCATATGCAGTAGGAATATGCTCACAAACCCAGCAGCAGCTAATGTTGAGGGTCTGTGCATTAGTATGCAAGACAACAGAAAAATAATTACATGTAAAATACCATTCAGATGGTCTTGCTTCAGCTCTAACCAAACAACTGTCTCTAATTTTAGTAATTATGTCTGGTAAGAAATGATTTGGTACTTAAAGCTGCAATGGTCACAGAGGAAGATGCATTTACAGTTCTGAATGGCAAATGCAGGTGATATCAGGAGGTATGGAGGCTTTTAACATTGCTCTCAGGTCATCAATGGTAGGGTTTTGTAACTGCACATGTCCTTCTAAGACTTTTGCATATTTTGTTGAGTGTGTTTGAATAGCAGGGAGAGACTCTACAGTGGTTTAAAGATCTCATGCAGTCCAGCCTTGCTATCTTAACTGCTGCAAGGTTTGGTACTTCTTGCAAGGGGTGCATTTGTATGGAAGGTATATCAGAATCAGTAGAAGGGTCAGAACCTGTTTCGTCTTCTGCAGTTTGCCTTGCAGGAGATGCCCACTGATATTATTTCCTGTGTATCTATCCATCCATCCACAACACTTTTTTCCCATTTTTGCACATGGGGTCATGGTGTTACTTCAACAGTGACAATCATCTAGAGCCAAGGTTTTCAGTACTGGGTGGGTAGCCCTGCTATGGTAGTTCTTTCACACATCACACTCACGCCTATGACTAATTTAAGCTGTCCAATCCACCTATGCATGTCTTTTGAATGTGGGAGGAAACCAGAGCACCCATGTGAGCATAGGGAAGACATGCATATTCTGCACGGAAGATGACCCATATGAGAATTGAACCAAGAAACCTCTTGTTATGAGGCAACTATGCTATAGGTTGTGCCACTGTAACAATTGGGAATTGGGTAATAACATGCTTAATCTAATGAAATGCAAAACTTGAACACACACGGGATGAAACTGACTACAGATAAGACAGTTGTAATGGCACCAAATGAGGAAATCCGAAGAAGCTGAGAACTGAGATAGAAGGGAATATAGTGGAACAGGTTAACAGCTTCAGGTATATGGGAGCCGTGGTTGAGGAAAAGGGAAGTATGAATGAAGAGGTCAAAGACAGAATCAGAGAGGCTGCAGCCACCTGGCATAAAGTGTCAGGTGTAGTGTATGATAGAAGAATGCAACAGAAGCTGAAAAGTAAATTGTACAAAACAGTGATGCGACCAGTACTACTGTATGGTTCAGAAACTTGGGCAGTAATGGCAAGGCAGTAGAAGAAGCTAGAGGTAATGCAGATGAAGTGCCTGAGAAGGGTGGTAGGGTGCACACTGTGGGACAGACAAAGAAATTAGGACATAAGAGCAGTAGCCAAAGTAGTTCCAATTGCAGAAAAGGTCAACAAGAACAGTTGACAGTGGTTTGGGCATGTATGCAAAAAAGCAGAAGACAGTCTGTTGAGGAAGATTTGTGACAGACAGGAGGAAGGCAAGATGAAATGAGAACATCCAGCAAAGAGGTGGATGGATTGTGAGAGAGAAGACCTGTGACAATCAGGCATGAGTGTCAAAGAAGACAAGAGAGTAGCATTGAAAAGAGTTGGCGACAGCTGACACGGTACCCTGACCCCATGTAGAAAATGGCGGAAAAGGAGGTTGATTATGATGATGAGCTTATTCGTACCCAACGTGCTAGTTTTTGCAGACAACTCTTGTTAGGAAATCTTTTCAGTTTTCCCACGTTTAGCATTTGTTCCATATTTATGTCTGTGATACAACTGTTTCCTTTTATTAACTATACATTTTAGCATTTGACCTGAAGGTATTAAGGTGGGGAAAGAATTATCTTGTTGATGGAGTCTAGTGTAACTCAACCTGCAGGGTTTACTAGAAGTACTGGAAGTAACTTGGGCTACATCTGTGTAAGTGGTAGTTATTTCTGCAAAACTCATCTCCACCTGCCCCCTTGGAGAAGGAAAACTGTCAGCTTCTTGATGCACAGATGTGTCACACAGTAGAGGGGTGCAGGAGGTAATGGAGACCAGTCTTCATCTGATGATTCTGGCTGCATGACCCATCGATAATTCCTATAACTGCCTTAATGGATACATACCCCAGGAATGGGAATTATCATCTGCACATTTTTGTAATGTATTTATTGTTCTTCTTGCTGCCTGCAACTGTGACTTTAATCCAGATGAGTTATATTTTAAGCTTCTAACTACTGGCCACACAACAGTGTAAATATTGGCTATAGATAATTTTCACTGTTGAAGTGACACCACAACTCCATGTGAAAAAATGGGATAAGAGGTTGTGAATGGATAGATTTTCTAAAAATTTTTTTAGCAAAAGTACCTTCTTGTAGAAACTGTAAAGCACTATAATTTATTGTGAGCTCAGATCATTTTACCAAATAATTTTAACTGTGTCTTTCATACTTCTTTAAATATGCCTGCCTAGAGTCCCATACTGCAGCACATTTAAACCACTTGCACTGGTGCCCATTATAAAAAAAAACACGCTCATACCAAAGGCATAGATCAGAGACTATTATTAGGGTTACTCAGATGCTGAATGTTTTTTATGCTGCATTTGTCTTATTTAGCTAAAGAGCATTTTCAGCACTCCAGATATATGCATATTGCAGTCCTGTTTAGAGCACTTTAATATCAGTAGATGAGCAGATAGCAGTACCCAACTTGCAGTCATAAGCAAACTTGCCACACTTCAGGATATTGGCTTGGATGTCTGTAAAATAAATGTTAAACAGGAGATGGCCCAACAGTATTTCTATGGTACCCCACAAGTTACAGTTTTATACTTCAAAGGATGCCAACAACTTTCATTAACTGGAATTTGTTCAGTTACCAGCTTAAAATCCAGAATATAAAATGGGAGTTTACATTAAGTTTGTTGAACTTTAAAATGTTCCAACCAGACCCCTCACAAGTATGGCAGGTGGCAAGGCCCAAAATACCACAAAGCCAAATGAAAATAAAGGGCCAGCAGCAGTGGAGGTAGCCAATAAGTATAAATTTAATAAATATACTCCTTAGTTGAATTAAGTTATATAAATTGCCCCCAAGTCTTTTTGGCTACCTCCACTGGTGCTGGCCCTTTATTTTCATTTAACTTTAAAATGTTACCAGCATAGGAAATAGTGTCAAAAGTCTTGGCCAGGTCAAGACAGGTAATGTACATAGGGTGATCACTGTTCTCAGCCTCTGTAACCTTTTTAAAGCAGTTTACTCAGGTCAGGAGACAGAACCTGCCCTTCACAAAACTAAACTGAATGCAGTCTACATCAGTCACATTGCCTGGGTCTGCATTAATTGGTTCTACTATAATACATTACATGGCTTTGCATATTAAGTTAGTGAAGCCATTGGGCCTATAATTACCTGGTTCTGTAGGGCATCACCTTTGTGCAGAGAAATCACAGTGGCTATTTATTATTTATTTGATATTTGTTAACCGGGATGTTCCAACTGGGCAAAACCCTTTTTCAGTGGAGGCCCGGGGAGAAAATCTACACAAAAAAAAACAGTAAGTATAAAATGAGATACAGTAAAATGTAAATATTTGTAAATTTAACAATACAATATCAGCAATAATAATAATCTGATGTCAGCAGTAATAATAGTATAATGTAACTATAAGTAAGGAGTAAGAAGACAGATAGATAGGATAATAGAGAAGGAAAATAAAGGCAGTAGGAAGGAAGCAGAGGTAAAGTAGGGGAGGAGTTCAAGTTGGATGATTACAGAGACAAGGCCCAATAGGATGATAGTAGGAAGGAAGCAGAAGTAGAGTAGGGGAGGAGTTCAAGTTGGATGATTACAGAGACAAGGCCCAATAGGATGATAGTAGTTCAAGTTGGATGATTACAGAGACAAGGCCCAATGGGAGTAGGGGAGGAGTTCAAGTTGGATGATTACAGAGACAAGGCCCAATAGGATGATAGTAGGAAGGAAGCAGAGGTAGAGTAGGGGAGGAGTTCAAGTTGGATGATTACAGAGACAAGGCCCAATAGGATGATAGTAGGAAGGAAGCAGAGGTAGAGTAGGGGAGGAGTTCAAGTTGGATGATTACAGAGACAAGAACAGGTACTATTAAGATGCAGTTCCAGTGTTTTCTTAAATTCATGAACATTGGAGATATTTCTCAAGGGTAGAGGAAGTTTGTTCCAGTGAGAGGCCAGAGAAGAGCTGAAGAGATACTGTCCAATAGATTTATTAGGTTTATAAATTTGAAGTAGATGTTGATCAGAACTTCTGAGAGATTGGGGGGGTGTAAAGAGAGATAACTGCTGAGAGACTAGGGCAGTTGTGGGGTTTATTTAGAATGAAATGAATAACTTGAAGGTGAGAAAATAAGAGTTGGTTAGGAAACTCTAACCAGTTAAGTGATTTCAGAGCCAGGCAAAGAGGAGATTTGAAAGACAGGTTGGCAGCAAATCTGGCTACTTTATTTTAGGTAGATTCTAATTTGGAAAGAAGAGAAGACTGTAGATTAGTTAGGATTTGTGAGCCATAAAATAGGTTAGGGAGAAGGAAGACACTGGCAAGTGAGATACTAGTGTCAAGGGTGAAAAACATTTTATTTCTATACAATAAGCCAAGCTTTTGGTAAGTTTTCTTAATACAGTGATGCACATGTAAATCAAACTTGAGCTGATCATCTATGGTCACACCAAGGAGCTTAGTATGAGTTTCAGGGGAAAGGAAAGTATTATTTAGTGGCTATACACCAGTCATCAGGAAAAAAAACCTGTGGATAGACCAAGGTTAAACATCTTCAGTAGAGGCTTGGATACGCAATACTTGGCACTGATGAAAATGCAGCCTGCTATGTTATTCAGTCAAACAAAAGCATAATTTTTTTAGCCTTTAATAAAGATTCTAAGACTCGTTCCAATGTGATTTCAAGACAAACTAAATTTTCAAGGATAGTGGGTGCAAAAATGTTGGTAGTTGGGGTAAAGTAAACACTAAACATTTTTGCTAATATATTGGCTATATCCTTGATATTGGAATGTGTCACTATAATGGATAAGCTAAGTACATTGCTGAAGATTATTCCTTAATTTCCTAGAATAAATGTAGAAAGATTTATAGTTTTGGCATCTGTAGCCACCCTATGTTCATACTCTACATTTGTAATAGTCATCTTAAATTCATTGCTGGTATGTTCCGGTGTGGTCTTGAGGTAGGAGAAGGGGATTTACAGCTTTTCATTATTTTTCCTTCTTTTGTCATGCAGTTTCCACCAGATAGGTTTATGCTTAACTTTTCCATCATATTTAGGGTGGATGAGTACAGACTTTTCTTTGCAGCTTTTTAGATGCTGGTTCAAATTCGAGATGAACATGGTATTAAAGTTTAGGAAATAATAAGTAGATAATCTATTAATTGAAGTCCACTAACAGGAAGCTATTGGGTTTAATATTTAATCTCTTAGTGGTGTTAAGGTATTATAATGAAATTGCAAATGCCACATATGAAAAGCTTTTGCACATTGTTTATTTCTAAAGCATGGAAAGTTAGAACACAAACACATAAATATAACTATTTAAGCATATTACTACTGATGGACAAGCATTTGTAATATTTAAAAACAGATATACAAATCTGTCTATTACATCATTTTGATCAACTGTATGGAGACTTTCAAACAAATTCATCATTAATAGTTATAAAATAAAAATAGTATTATCTTACTCATAGCCATAATATATGGAACTAAGCAACTCAAATCAAGTCTTGAATAGGGTTTGCAGATTGTTGATGTAGCTTCCTAAATCATTTTTAGTATCATGTTTAACAGAAAATGATAGATTTAATAAGGGAGGCATTATAGATGTGGATTGTATATAACTAGTTCAAATCTCTTAGATTACTTGTATAAGAACTACTGAAAATGAGTTTTGGAAAATAATATTACAGTCAAAACAATGGGGTGTGACACTGGAAACCCAGAGAATAATAAATAACATGCTGGGAAGATGTGGATTATACTACCTGAAAAAGTATTCCATTCCAGTACTCCTTTTCCTAGGTGAATAAGCCTTTTTCAAAATGGCTCCTGCTCTTTGGAATTTTCTGTCTGAAAAACTAACAGAATGGAACTATTATTTCTTATTCTAAAAAATATCTCAGAACATTTCTTCATGGACAAAGTGAATGTTTTACTTAATAGTGCTTAATCAATCAACACAAAACCAATGATTACTAATTTAATCACTTCTTGTATAGAAATCAGGACTACAAATCTGATGAAACAATTAACATGTCTGGAAGTTTTTAGAAAACTATATATCTATATATCAGTTATAACCAGTATTAAATCAAAATGGACTTTTAAGCTAGGTATTGTTGTTAAATGTTTATATTTGGTATGGTAAACAATAACATGGTTAAAACAATAAAGGTCATGCACTGAAGTAAGATGAACTACACTGCAACTTTTCTCAGGGGGCACTAAGCAGGGAGTACCCTTCACTACATCCATCTACTGTAAAAAGGTCATGACCTGTTAAATAATCAATTCCATCTACAACATGGAATTCACAGACCAATCTATTTTCAGAGATATAATCACATGTTTATCATGAGGAAAGAAGAGGATAAAATGTAATATGCAGTGCTAGTATGACAATGCTAAGTAAATTTGCATGCCCCCATCATACCCAGTAATCTTGCCTTTCAGCCCAGCATGTCTGCATAATGAAGTTATTTTCTACCAGAAAGTGATCTGCATTTTTCAGTGACCTAACACCTGACGATGTGATGTGGAAAAATCTTCAGTTGCTTTGCCATGGACAAACCACCTCATAACCATATAGAAAATGAGGCACACATTTACTTAGATAATGGTTATTATAAAAAAGTTCAGCTACATTTCTAAAATAAATGAATCATGCCTACCTCACAATGAAGCTGACGACATATCTTGCTGATGAAACTGAGGAGTCAGAAAGAATCTCAGAGTGTAGTTACTGATTTTTAATTTTGAGATGAAATTAGTTGAAGTGGTTTGATACCTTGAAACAATACTTTCTAAGCCTCTGCCACAGTTCAAGTGTCATATCATACTGGGAGGGGAGATCCCAGGATAGATACAAAGCATACTGAAGAGGTTATTTGTCTCTGCTTGTATATGAATATCTGTGAATCCCACAGAAGGAGTTGAAAACCTTCAATCCATGTCTGATAAAGTGACCTGCTCAATGTCACACAGTAAGTTAATGAGAACTAAGGGAATCAAACCCTGCAACATAGGAACTACAGCTTGCAACCTTACCCTCTGCACTAACCTCCAAAGGCATTTTCACTAACCCACAATACTCCTTCATTCGTTGTACCAAGACAAATAATAAGCAAACCACAGTTAAAGCAAAGACCTGTTCATATCAACTCTTTTAATGCTTGTATGCAACCCAAAATTACCTGGTAAAGCTTGGTAACAGTTCATACCTTAATCCTCTGCCTTCAGGTGGGTAGAGGTGGTACACCTACACTTCATTGCAGCATATTCATGGAGGTAACTGATGACATTTTATTATATCCCTGCTGGTTAAATCACAGTTAGTTGGATTGTGCAAGCTGAAGATATACTTCGCGAGCCCCCCTCCCTCCATTCACATGCAGTCATGTAACTGGCAGGTATAAGTTGGGGATCAAATTGTAAAAATGGGATAGCAGGGGAGATTGCCTCCTGCAATTTTTTTTTCTATTTTTAATTGCTTTTTTCAAGTTATACTTTTCAAGCCTGAAATAATGATGCAGCTTCATTCTTGACTATATCAACCCAGACATAAGGAAACTGGTTGAGGCTATAAAAATTAAGCATAAAGTTGTGATCCATTCCAGACAAGCTAAATAATCCAGGATGGATTTAGGCTTTGGTGCAGGGGTGCATGCCTCCCCCCACCCCCACTACCATGACATTGAACAAACCTGGTGCCAAAAAAAAGAAAAAGCTTCTGTCATCAGTAAATATTGAAATTCGGAAAACATACCACCAAGGAGGTGCACAGCTGACAGATTACTCCCCTTGATTTATTTTATTTATAGTATATTTGCTGATATCAGTGGATGCCACAGAAACTTTTTTTCTCTTTTTTAACATAGACAGCATAGTGACAATTCTTAATGGGAGCTGAAACTGGAGGAGCCATTCAGGATTGAAAAATGATCAGGTCATCTGATCATGTTAAGATCCATTCCCATCATGATTTAAAAAAGTGCCCATGAGGGATGTTGACAGCATTATTACAGGGAAAAATAAATCTTAAAATAGCACAGACCTCAATGCAAGTTGTTCTGACCAAGCCTGACACTCCCACTAACTTGCCAACCAAGCCAGACAGTGAAAAGGGGCAACAACAGCAGCTCAGTGGGAGTAGGGAGGTAACTTTTTTTCAATCCTAGCAAGCAATACAGAACTTTGCAGGGCAAATGAGTTATCAGTGTCCCTGATATAATCTCTGCATCTTGGATTGCTCCTCATATAATTTGTATTTATTATGGTAAATCATTCAGAAGGGCATATAGTAAGTTAATATAAAAGCAGAACAGCTGATTGAAAAGTTACATTTCTTTCTCATCTTTGTAAAATGGTAGAACACTTTGGGAAAGCCCAGCCTTCAGGCAAGTTATTTTTAGTCATACAAGCAGGGGGTGGGAGGATGGCATAATGATTTAGGTGCTTACCTGGCAAACACAAGGTGCAGGGTTTGATTCTCACATGGGGTAATTGGCTAGGCTTAGAATGGCCCACAAGGGGCAATTAGCCTAGTACTAACCTATGAACCTTATAACACCCCCATCCCACCATTTCTTCCACTTGTGCCTACAGAGTGACATTTGCAACAACAGCTTCAGTCTCACTCCCACAACACCAGTATGGTCTTTCAAGTATAAATTTAAATATTTTTACATCTGATGAGCAGTTTAAGATTCACAATCATGATTCCGAAGAATCTTGATTCCATATCTTTAATTGCATAAAAAGGATTGTTCCCAATTAAAAAGTGTATAAATGACTTTTTTATACCTTGTAACTATAATTTTTTATGCCAAGAAGACATGAATGCAAGCTACAAGTAGAAGCAATGCAGTGACAGGAAATGAAGTGGCTGCTAATAATGCAGTGACAGGAAATGAAGTGGCTGCTAATACTTACAGCTACATAGAGAGATACATGAAAATATAATACGTATATAAAGTATATATCAAATATCAAGCATCTGTGCAGCTTCTGATGAAACAATCAGAAACAGCCCTGTGAAAAAAGCAGAATATATATATATATATATATATATATATATATATATATATATATATATATATATATATATATATATATATATACACATCATGTATATGTGTGTGTGTGTGTGTGTATATATATATATATATATATATATATATATGTATGTATATATATATATATATATATATATATATATATATATATATATATACAGTATATATAAAAAGTGTACACACCCCTGCTAAAATGCCATGTTTTAGTGATATAAAAAATGAGACCACAATAAATAATTTCAAAACTGCCATGTTTTAGTGATATAAAAAATGAGACCACAATAAATAATTTCAAAACTTTTCTCACATTTAATGTGACCTATAACCTGTACACTTCAAATGAAAAGCAAACAAATCTGTTAGGGGAAAAAATATAAAAAATAAAAAATGTACAATAAGCTGGTTAAGTCTGTGCACAGCTTTAAACTAATACTTTGTTGAAGCACCTTTTGATTTAATTACAACATTCAGTTTTCTTGGGTACACACCTGCCATCTATTAAAGAGACTCTGATTAACCCCAAATAAAGTTCAGCTGTCCTAGTCAGATTTTCTTGACATTTACTCAGTTGCCTGCTACAGCAAAAGCCATGGTTCACAGACAGCTTACAAAGCATCAAAGGGATCTCATTGTTGTCAGGGGAAGGGTACAAAACAATTTCCACAGCATTGGATATATCATGGAACACAGTGAAGACAGTCATCAAAAAGAGGAGAAAATATGGGGCAACAGTGATGTTGCAAAGAACTGAACATCCTTCCAAAATTGATGAAAAGAGAAGACGAAAACTGATCAGGGAGACTGCCAATAGACCTGCAGCAACACTGAAGGAGCTGCAGGAATTTTTGGGAAGTACTGGTTGTGTACTACATGTGACAACAATCTCCTGTATTCTCCATATGTCTGAACTATGGGGTAGGGTTACAAGACTGAAGCCTTTTCTTACACAGAAAAACATCCAGGCCAGCTAAAATTTGCAAAACAATACATCAAGTCTCCCAAAACCATGTGGGAAAATGTGTAATGGTCTGATGAGACCAAAATAGAACTTTTTGACCACAATTCCAAAAGGCACGTTTGGTGCAAAAACAACACTTTGCATCACCAAAAGAACACCATCCCCATGGTGAAACGTGGTGGCACTATAATGCTTTGGAGTTGTTTTCTTCAGCTGGAACTGGGGCTTTAGTCAAGGTGGAAGAAATTATGAACAGTTCCAAATACCAGTCACTTTTGTCCCAAAACCTTCAGACATCTGCTAGAAAGCTGAAAATGAAGAGGAATTTCACCTTTCAACATGACAATGACCCCAAGTATACATCCAAATCAACAAAAGAATGGCTTCACCAGAAGAAAATTAAAGTTTTGGAATGGTCTAGAAAGAGCCCAGACCTAAATCCAATAGAAAATCTGTGGGGTGACTTGAAGAGGGCTGCGCACCAGAGATGCCCTCATAATCTGACAGATTTGGAGCACTTTTGCAAAGAAGAGTGGGCAAATATTGTCAAGTCAAGACGTGCCATGCTGATAGACTCCTACCCAAGACCAAATGCTATAATCAAATCAAAAGGTGCTTTAACAAAATATTAGTTTAAGGGTGTGCACACTTATGCAACTAGCTTATTGTATGTTTTTTATGTTTTATATTTTTCCCGTAACAGATTTGTTTGTTTTGTAATGGAATTGTACAGGTTATAGGTCACATTAAAGGTGGGAAAAGTTTTGAAATGATTTATTGTGGTGTAATTTTTTATATTACAAAAAAATGGCATTTTAACAGGGGTGTGTTCACTTTTTATATCCACTGTATACACACACACACACACACACACACACACACACACACACAGCAACATGTGTGTGTGTGTGTGTGTGTGTATATATATGTATATATAAAAAGACACACACACACACAGCTATGTGTGTGTGTGTGTGTGTGTGTGTGTGTGTGTGTATATATATATATATATATATATATATATATATATATATATATATATATATATATATATATATATATATATATACACACACACACACACACACACACAGAGCTAAGTGTGTGTGTGTGTGTGTGTGTGTGTATATATATATATATATATATATATATATATATATATATATATATAAAAATTTTTCCACAGGGCTGTTTCTGTTTGTTTCAGCTGAAGCTGCACAGATGCTTGACATCAGTGAAGAAGGAACCAATCAGTGGGTGAGGTGCCTGTGCAGCTTTGATTAGAAATAGCTGGTGCTATTCCATTCCTGTTTAGTTCCTGTGCAACTATTTACTACAGCCCTCAAGGCATTCAGGGACACCACTCTAAAATCATTCATTCTAAATGATGCATGTGCTTCAAATAATCTGTATTGAACTGCTGTCACTTGAACAGGTATGTCAGTATCATACTGTGGATGCATAATTATCTTAAAAAGTTATTTCAATGAAAGGTTCTGCATCAGCATGCATTTTCTTCTCAATAAGAAACATGAAACCCTTAAGTGACATTATTGACTAACTATAATCCTCAGTGATTTACCAGCCAATCAAACATTTTACACAGGACAAGACAAAATATGAGGCAAAATCAAGGACATTCAGCAAAAGTCTGCACAGTTGGGAGGTCTGTATGGATAGTGCAGTTTATATAAAAAATTCTATGTACTATTAACTGTAAGCCCTACAAGAAAGAGAATGAACAGGCATTTGGAGTTTGTCTTCAGAAAGTTACTGAACCTGGGAGAACATACAATGAATGGTTCTCATGTGGTAGCTGTTGCTGTGGTCCTGTTTTGATATGTGTCAAAAAAAAATCTAACTGATGGAAAACGTCTTTATGTGCATTCACCCACATGTTCTACCTGTGTGAGTGCAAGGTGCTGCATTTATATTAAGTACAGTAAAATGTCTTATGTTTAGGCTTTAAATGAAGTAGCTCACTTTGACTACTCACTGGGGCTAAAATGCATTCTTAAAAGGTGACAACCATTAGATAGTCTTGATGTCAGAACATTGCCAAATAAACTGGAAGGCATAGTAGTAAGTGACAGAAAATTGCTGAAAGGCATAGTAGTAAGTGACAGAAAATTGCCACTTAGTAATGTAACATATAGGTGTTAGTTTTAATGAATTGTTTGATGAAGATTTACATGAGCTACGGGACCTGAGTATTGAAGAGAAATATGAACTTTGTTTGGCAAAGCAGGCCAGTCTGATGTTGTATTCCGGTTTCAGTGTTTGATTTGGAGCATGTGTACAGAATGCCATTATGATTGCACAGAGCTGCTAGAACATATTTTTTATGAGTGAATCTGATGTTGCTTTTCAGTTTGTAAAATAATATTTTTTCTGTTTTCTCTTATTTTGTTACAGTTATATGCTATATGTTAATAATTACATTAATTACATACTAGAATGTGTTTCTCTGACACACTCCATGGTATCAGTAGAAAGCCCACAGTGCTGGAAAATCTCTATACTGGTAGTTTTTGTCAAACTAGCACTGTTTTCCAGATATTTGCATTTATTGTGGATTAAATATGCAAAGATGGATACAAATCATAATTATGCAAATATTTTGAAAATGGAGTGACCTTTCCTGATAGTCTTGTCAATCAGCAGTATTTTTCCAATTTTTTTCCAATTCTCACAAAGTGGGAAGTATGCTAAAAGCTGCTTCCTGGTATGTTCCAATATGCAAGGCTGGGTTTTATGTGCAGACAAGGACTGAAAACACTGTTTTGGCACTTTTCCCTCCCCATTATTTCTAACTTTGTCTCTGACTATTGTGCTGAGGTGAGAGCTGTCAGTTGAACATATCATTGTGTGGTCCTTATTTTTTTTTATTTTTTAAGGATTGGACATCTTAGATGTACAGAGATAAATTACGTATAACTGTTAAGGTTGTCTTGGAGGAAGATGACTAACTGTACTTGTTTGCTCATTCTGAGTTTGCAGGGCTAAAGCTATTTGTGTGAAACAACTTAGAATATTTTACTGTATGGCTATTGTTTGAATGAAACAAAGCTAAAACACATTAAATGGCCATTATTTTTATCATACAAGTGGCTATAGTTTGGTTGGGGTTGGAAGCTATTTGTGGATGAAAGTAATCAACCATCTTGTTTGTTTGGTTTAAATCTGGCTTTGCAGTACAAACATGTATATGTGTGATATAAGGTGGAATTCTTTACTGTGTTTTCTGTACATATGTGTGTGATGCAAACTTGGAATACTTTACTGTGGCACTTTTTTTTTCACTATAGTTAGACATCAGTAAAATGCCTACAATTAGTACATATAGTGGCTATCTGGGACTATGATTATTGTTAAAAATCATTGATCTGGCATGGCGGGAGTAGTGTCACACAATGTACTGTATGTGCTGCAATCAGCATAAACCTAGTATTAATATGACTTCTGTTTGTGTGTATGTTTGGGATTACTTTGTACTGTATCTGTTGCAATCAGTGTAAAACTAATATAGCTATGCCTTATGTTTATGTGTGTGTGTGTGTTGGGGGGATTGCAGTATATTTAAGGCTAACAAATTTCCCATAATTTCTTTCACATTCCATCACTGTCAGACATTATTATTGCACACAAGTGGCTGGCCGTGTATAAAAGCAATTGATCATTGGCACAGTGACTGTGTTTAGCTCTGGTTTCTTCTGTGTGGAGTCTGCATGTTCTTCCTGTCTCTATGTGGGTTTATCCATGTACTCTGGATTTCTCCAGCTCCCCAAAGGATATGCAGTAGGTAAAATGGTTTTCCTCTAGTTTGCCTGTAGGTACGCATACAGCATGTGTGTTTGGGGGCATCTTGTAATACACTCAGATTGTCAGGGTATTTGAATACAACAATAAATTTTGTAATACTCCTGGATTGTTAGAGCCAGTGTTAGGGTGTGTGTACATGTGTGAAAAAGCAGTGCATCTTGTGATAGACTTGGCTTTTCAGGGGGCAGTGTGTCTGTGTCTGTACATGTCTGTGTGTGCAAAAACTTTCACTGATTTTACACAGTATTGACAAGCACATATGAAACTTTTTGGGTAGCAGTAACAAGTAGTTGTCTCTCAAAATAAGGTATAAAATGCATCAGAGAACAGCGAGACCCTCAGATGTTCTGGAGGCCTAGTAGCCCTCACACCTCAGGTTGTACAAGTGGATTTTGACACAGGCTTTCTAGTGGCCTCTGCACTGCATCCTACCTATTCTAAAATTGGTGCTGCTCAGAAATGTGCACAAAAGATTTATGTAGTGTAATTGTGTCTTTGTGAGCCCAAAATGATACCTGCTAGACAGCTGTAATAAGATCTCACAGGTGCCTTCCAGCCAGTCACAAAGGCCTATTGCTTCACTATCCTGAAGACTGACAAAAGTAACTACTAGGCACCAGAACCATTAAAAAAATGGTAAATTACAGAGGTGCTGCTAAATGACAGTTGTCATGCAACATAGCAAATAACACTTTTTTTCTGCAAGACATCATTGCATACAGAATAGTAGCTAGGACTGGGCTAAGGTGTTAGCTGCTCTTGGTGTGGGATGTTGAAGGGGGCATGATCTACAATTGTCAATGGGATGTTATCACAGTGCTGGCATTTAGAAATGAATGCTGACACTGTATTTATGGCCAGAAGTGAAGTATTTTGAGTGTGGTATTATTTTTTTTTCAAAAGTTTTTATTTAATTTTCCAATAACAATAGAGAAAAAAAATAATTTTACAATTTAAATGACAAATTGTGATAAACTATGTACAAAATTTACAAAGGCCTCAAGAGCAAAAGAGAAGGGAATAGCAAAGTAATATAAACATATAAAGAAGGTTATACAATATTCAACAATTTTTGCTTCCAATTTGAGTAATTAGATGAAAGTATATCTGGAGTCATTGTCTTAATAAAGAGAGAACTTTCTCCCAAGGATTATTAGTCCATTTTCTAGGATAAATTCTTAATCCTTTAGCTTTTATTTCGCTGATGCTACTTCATTCAATAGAATCGTAAAGTCTTCAAAGGTTGGAATGGAGGATGATTTCCATCTTCTTGTAATGCATTTTTGGCTACTGCCAAAATTGTCCAAAAAAGATATTTATTTTTGTTATTCATTGTAATAGATTCATTTACATTCAAAAAAAATTATAGATTTTGATAATATAAAGGAATCAGTAGAGATAGCTTGAAGGAAATTACCAATATCTTCCCAAAATTTCTTAATGAGAGAACATTCATAAAAAATATGAGACCAATCGGCCTTGCGAGTGAGTGTGGTATTTTAACTGTTGCAATCCACTTGTTATACTTGTAGCAAGTAGTTTGCAACAGTTTTAAAAAGAATACTTTTTTGGTCCTCAAAAACTCAGATTTTATTTTTTTTTCTGTTTCTCAACTTAGAATTGAGGAGTGCCAGATTGGGAAACTGTAGCCTGAGCAAGACAAGCTAGCTATGGCTCTGATTGGATTTTGCACTTACTGCAGAGGTTCGGCATAAGCAACATCAGAATTATGTGATTCTAACCCCCAATTCAACCATGATACCATATATGAGAATACTGTGCTACCTTGTCATCAAACTGCAACACACAATCGTGTGATTTCATAGTATTAAAGGTGGTTACATTAATCAAATGACCTGCAAATGGCCATCTGTAAGCTATAAGCTGCCTAAATGGATGTTATACCCCCTCCTACAAGCAACAAAGGCAGCAGTGTCTATACTCAGTAAGATTTAATGGTAATGTCAGAGCTGTGTTTAATGCACAGGTGTAAAATACCTCCCATTTTGCGGGTTATATTTAGATAGACAGTTTCAAAATTATACTGCTATGAAAATATATCTTTCTTATTTTTAGGCTGTGGATCCTATGACTGTATGAGGTATCTGCTTTTAGCTTTTGCATTCTTTGGGTTAGTAGTCTACTCAGTGCCCTAGCAACATGCCATGTGATGTTGCTATTGACTGCTCAGTGCCATAGCAACATGCCATGTGATGTTGCTGTTGAGCACTTCAGTGTCATCAATCACAATATCCAAGGCTGTCAATTAATTTACCTCTTCCTACACACCTACCCACCTGCCCCTCATAGATGGTCTGACTCTTTTGGGCTACAAAGTAGACATTGTAACCCATGGGTTTACAGTCATTCTCATTTTAACAGGGGTTGTTCCATTTGCAATGCTGTAACATACCACACTACATGCTGTTAAGTACTGTAGAATCCTAGCCCCAACAACTATCCAAACCACTATCCAAACCCTGTACCTAGCTTTTGGTGAATCTTACTTGTTCTCTTATTTGTAACCTGATCATTATTTATTCAAGTTATCATTCTTTTATTTACATTTTATTTATTTATTCTGTTTTTGGCCTACTTGTGCCAGGTTAGTGACAGGAAGTAAATGGAATGCATACATTATATATAATAAAGCCCTTTAAACTCCCTCCATTAGAAATCAAAGTCCTAAACTCTCAATTCAGATTAAACCTTCCCTACTTCCACTCAGTGTTGCCTTTTATTTATATCCCATGTTTTCTCATAGAAAAATAATACTGATAGATGGATGGATGTTTAAGATTAAGGAATGAATAAATAAATGCCATCAGGTAGGCAGTTCAAGAACATTGAGAGAAAGAAAGAAAGGAGAGAGAGACAAACAGACACACACACACACACACACACACACACACACACACACACACACACACACACACACACACACACACACACACACACACACACACTGTGACTACCAAAATTGGTATTAGGAAATTAAGTTATTACCTTTTACAAAAATATTTAGCATTATAGTTCCTAAAAAAGTTTAAATAAAAATATGATCAGCTTTGTTTTATTACTGCCTTAACTATTGCTCTGCAAATTAACTTCTTGCCATTTTGCAAGATAAATTTTCAGATTCACAAGAAATTCTTAAACTACCATCCTTTCATTTGTTCATTTCCTCTTGCCAACCTTGTAAGCAATTCAAATTTTCCTGTCCTGCATTATGGGAGGGCTACCTCCTAAAGTAGAAATTGTAATGGTCATCACAGCTGTCATTTTGGCCAACTAGAATTTTCCTATTTAGTTCCACAGCTGTGCACATGTAAATGTCCTATTGTGTCAATGGGCTATGTTCCGCATTCCTTTTCCTATCTGTAAGATATATAAAGTAGCTCAGACACAGCAGTTTAGACATTGACTCTAGCAGGGGTCTGTTGGTCACCAGTAGTTTTCAACACCCAATGTCCACAAAAGTAGAACACATCTCTAGCCAGGCAGTTCATTCCCCCAGTGACACTACCAATGCACTAAAATACAATTTTTTTTCACACTGGCAAACTTTACGGCAGCTTTCTACATTTTCTATGAAGAAAATAGCTTGGTTAGTAACTTAAAGTATGAATTTGTTATTGACAGCAAAGCTTGTCTCACAAAATAGGATTTGCTAGAATTTTCTTTTCAATTAGACAAATGAAGAAAATTCAGTTATTTCTCTATATTTCATTAATCCAAAATCCCAAATTATTTTCTTTATTTAGTATTTTTTTTAAGTAGATATTTTGCCTGATTCATTTGTAACATGTTTAGACATGAGAGATATACAGTAAATTTTAGGTGCAATAGAAACAAAACAGAAGGAAACAATTAAAGCAGTGTAATACAGTGAATACATAGTAATAAAGTTGCTACTGACTTTATTGGACAATAATCACTTTCTGATATGTCAAAAATTAAACAGCAGGCTCCAGGATGTTTCTAAAACACGCATCATTGTAACATACTAAGATACCACTTTTGGGGCAATCCTTTCCCAAACTGCAATTAAATCTGGGTCATGGAGACATCAAATTATGGTTTAGTTCCTTCCACAGATGTGTGTGCATGCGTGTGTGTGTGTGTGTGTGTGTGTGTGTGTGTGTGTGTGTGTGTGTGTGTGCTCATGTATGTGTGTGGGTGCATGCTCATGTGTTTGTGTGTGTGTTTGTGTCTGTGTATATAACTTGCCATTTTATCTTTTACAAAGTTTTTCATGTAATTGTTAATTTGTATTTTTGTACAGCTTTATATTTATGTAATTTGTGTTGTATGTTGGAGTTTTTCTCCTCGGGTCTCCACTGAAAATGGGCCTTTGGCTCAGTGGGACTTATTCGGTTAACAAATGACAAATAAATAAATAAAATAATATACATTCATGTTTTGGTGTATGTTTGATTATGCATATTTTAGCAAATGGCAATAGACTAGGGCAACAGACACGAGTCAATGTTGTGCTGTTAAAGAAGGTATCGCAAATAAATAACTACATGCAGTTTAATACATCTGTATTTCTATCCAAGATCTGCCATATTTTAACATGCATTAATGAAACAATGGCAGGCATATATTAAAAGACTTAACAAAAGAGAGTTGGAATGCTAAATCTGTTTTTGGGGTTATCCTGAAATGATACTCCCCTTCTGTTAGAACTGCATATCTTTATCCGATCCCTGTATAATTATATTTGACATTAATAGCAACAGAACCAGCTCCTGTCAGAGAGTCTTTTTCTTAGCTCTTGCCACCAGAGCAGAGAGTAATTATCACATAATTTTAATTGGTCAAAATTATGTGTTATGGCTGTACAGTGGAAAGTTTTGCTTAGCTGCAGAAGGAGGAAAGTCATTTAATTTTCTGCTTTCCTGTCGCGGACTGAAAAATTGAAAATATGTTGATTTAACTGCTGAAAAATGCACAGTGGATGCAGAAATGGCCAGGCTCCCATTTCATTAGTAAACCACTAAGTGGTAAAATGAGAAAGATGTGCATTTCTCAAGAGGTTACTTTTTCTTGTTTTTACAACATGCTGTTTGTATAATTTTGATTTTTCCTCTAATTTTATTTGCAGGCAAGACTGCTGCTACCTGATGGTCAGAATTAAGCACCCCCCTTGTGAGACTGCATGAAGACAGGTTACAAAATTGTCATTACAATGAAGGAGAAATGAATGGCATCTTAACAGGGATTTTCACACAAATAATGCACTTAAATGAAGCTTTGCATGAGTAAGAGGAAAAAAAATTGAACATTTGTATTTTTTGTTGCAGTCTGGTCTTTCAAGACATGTTTTTCCTTAAATAGTGTTAGGAAAACATAGGCATGCATCCTTTGCTAGATCACTGTTTAATCTTTTACATCAGTTAAACACCCTACTCCATCCACCAAACACTCCATTTTTATTTAATATATACTCTACATAAGAAAAAGAAAACTGTATAACTTGAGAAATGCAAATCAGTGTATTTGTTGAACCTATAGGCTATTAACAGTTTATTGTTTGACTACAACATGCTGTCACTTCAGCCATGCGTGTTTCTTTTACATTATGCATTCTCCAAGCAGGCATAAAATAGATTCTAAGACTCCCTCATCATGTCCAGGTGACTATTCAGTCATGTGTGCTACACACACTTAGAAATGCACATGTTTGTTTTCTGTCTTGTTGCTAAGTCACACACCAGTATAATGGATACTGTGAGTGCAGGTGGATGGTATCCGAGGGTCATTAAACTCATAGTACTTATGAGCTGATTTATGAAATTCTCTTCAGTTGGCTGCCCTTTACTGCAATGTGTACACACACACACACACACACACACACACACACACACACACACACACACACACACACACACACACACACACACACACACACACACACACACAATTTAAGAGTCTTTAGCTGTTCTAAGTTATTAAATGCATTGACTAGGCAAGGTCAATAGGTGGTCATTGTCAAGATTTAGCACCGTACCCATCTATATTTAAATTAACTTTGAAGTCATTTTCAAATGTAATATTTACTTTTGTACCAAGGTCTTATGAATTTGGAATTTATTACCCCCTACTTTTTTTTCCTTTGCTTTTTTTTAATAATTAGAAGGATTATGGCATTGCTCAAAAGTTCTGCAGCTAATGATTATGCCTGACAGGTGGTAATCTTAGGTTACCTGCTCTAAGTTCTGCTCTGTTACATGTCATAGGTTCATAGGTAAGTTAAGCCAAGCTAATTCCACTCTTAGTGCTCATTATACCATTTGGTGTTAGATTGGCCTGACCCATCTCATGGTCAATAATTATATATTATCTTAGAGACAATAACTGGGATCATACCATAGATAATTTGACAGGATCCATGCATGAGATGAAGCATTTTAGAGTTGCCTGTGTCCATTAGTAGTAAAGAGGCAGTCCTGGGGTAAATTTCCTGTTTCCCATCCACAGATCCAAGTTGCTCTTGAATATGGACAGGGATGAGCTCTTGAATATGGACAGGGATGAGCTCTTGAATATGGACAGGTAGTCTGTTCCAGAACAGCGGTGTCCTGTGTCACTCCAAACCTTTTTATTGATGTTGATGTTGATGTTGCAGAACAGGGTTAGATCCCTAGACAAAGTATGTCTAATGCCATTTGACTTGCTGATAATTCATAAATCCATCAGTACTGGATCAGAGGATGGCTTGTATACTAGACACAAGTCACATATTGGCAGTCTGTCAAATACCGATTATAGTCACAGAGCTTTGAGTCAGTCCATGTAGGACATATTGTTTAGGCCTT
>NC_056742.1:331560672-331633172 GCF_019279795.1 Protopterus annectens
GCTGGCCTATCCATCTTCCCTCAACAGCAACAGTAATAAAAGTTTTGGTAATACATAGGCCCCAGAGGTTGAAACAATAACATTCTTGTTACAGATGAAGGGGCACTTAATCAAGATTTCCCTTTTGATCCTCCACCCCTCAGAAGGTTGGAGAGATTAAGGAATAGATATCAAGATCAAAGGGAGAAGCATCGTGGAAGGATTTATGGCTGCAGGGATATACTGAATTAGGGTCACAAATGGACCGACAACAAGAGGGACAGAGTAGGAAGCTAGAGGAAGTTAACAGTGATCTGATACCTATCATTAGTAATTATTAATATGATTTTAAGATTAACAATTCTAGTAGCATGGATGGCAATTGTGAATGGGTCAATCTATTTGAAAAGGGCCTCACATTTGTTCCAGCTAGGAGGGCCAATATTGAAGATGTTTTAATTGACTTAAAACTTTACACTATTAACCTCAATTTGTGTTTGTATTTTTCTAAAAGTGAATATAGCACCATTTCCCTTTCTGTTAATTGTCACACACCAAGCATGTTTTACCCCTCCCCTTCATCCCATGATAAATTTATTTGAAAAGATTTGTGAACAAGATATGAGGAAAAATTTTAATTCTAAAAATAGAACTAGTACAAGGAATCTGAACATTCAAGAGCATCAACTACTTCATTACATTATAAACAACAGACAAATCAGATTAATGAAGCCAGATAGGGGTAGAGGGTTTGTGGTTATGAATTATAATGATTACGTGGATAAAATGTTCACAATTCTGTACAGTGACACCTATGAAGAGGTTTCTATTACTAAACAGAATATAGCCTATAGTAAGATTGACACCCTACTATATGATTTTTGGACACAAGATCAAATTTCTAAACAGAAATATGAGTATTTATGTGTGAACAATCTAAGGACACCCACAATATCCAGAATTCTGAAAATACATAAAGTGTGGAAAATCCACCATTATACCTTATAGTGGATGCAAAAGTTGCAAAAACTAGTTTTGTGACATTATTCATTGATTTAAAACTTTAAAAAGTAGTGAATAGTGTTGTATATCTTTTTAAAGATGCATGGGATTTTTTAAATAAAGTTTCACAGATTAAGTTTCATGAAAGTCTTATATTTTTAACTATTGATATATAATATTTATTTTCAGTGATATCACACAAATTGGGTATTGAATGGTTTTACAAATATTTATGCCAATACAGTGATTTGCACAATGAAGCAATTAATTTATACAGAAATTTGATGGAGATCATTTTAATTTAAAATTATATTGTTTTTGAAGGACAGTTGTTTTGTCAGCAAACTGGAGTCACAAATTTAGTAATAGCATATTGGAAAGCATGTTTTGACTGAAGTTTTAATAAGTAATGGACTATGTAAAGTAGATTTTAGATGACATTATTATATTTTGGACTGACAGTGAAGAACAACTGAAGGAGTTTTTTAGTTATATTAACTCCACTACTGAATTTTTAAAATTCACAATGTGCTATTCTAAAAATGATATTCACTATTTGGATGTTTTGTTAATCAAAAATGATGAAAGTAAACTTTTTGACGTTAATATTTTTAGAAGGCTTACTTATTCCAATTCATTGTTACGTTATACAAGCAGACATGTGTATTTCCAAAAGAAAGCTTTAATTAAAGGTCACATAGTGAGACTGGCAAGAATGGCTGACCGGACATTGAGTGCTTTGTTACGGTGCAAGATCATGAACTGTGGGGATTAGGGAGTTTGCCCTTTTTCCACTGTAGAGGGATCTTGTAGTTGGTATATACAGTGGCTATAAAAAGTTTACACACCCCCATTAAAATGCTTGGTTTTTGTGATATAAAAAAGTGAGATTACAATAAATCATTTCAAACCTTTTCCCACCTTTAATGTGACCTATAACGTGTACAATTCAATTGAAGAACAAACAAATCTGTTAGGGGAAAAAAATATAAAAAAAAAAATGTACAATACACTGGTTGCATAAGAGTGCACGCCCTTAAACTAATACTTTGTTGAAGCACCTTTAGATTTAATTACAACATTCAGTCTTCTTGGGTAGGAGTCTATAAGCATGGCACATCTTGACTTGGCAATGTTTGCCCACTCTTCCTTGCAAAAGCGGTCCAAATCTGTCAGATTGCGAGGGCATCTCCTGTCCACAGCCCTCTTCAGGTCACCCTACAGATTTTCTATTGGATTTAGGTCTGGGCTCTGGCTGTGCCATTCCAAAAATTTAATTTTCTTCTGGTGAAGCCATTCTTTTATTGATTTGGATGTATGCTTGGGGTCATTGTTGTATGAAAGGTGAAATTCCTCTTCATCTTCAGCTTTCTAGCAAATGCCAGAAGGTTTTTGGCCAAACGTGACTGCTACTGGAACTGTTCATAATTCCCTCCACCTTGGCTAAAGCCCCAGTTCCAGCTGAGGAAAAGCAACAACAAAGTATGATACTGCCACCACCATGCTTCACTGTGGGGATGGTGTTCTTTTAGTGATGCAAAGTGTTGTTTTTGCGCCAAATGTACCTTTTAGAATTGTCACCAGAATGTTCAACCTTGGTCTCATCAGACCATAACACATTTTCCCATATGCTTTAAGGAAACTTGATTGTTTGTTTGGCAAATTTTAGCTGGGCCTGGATGTTTTTCTGCGTAGGAAAAGGCTTCCATCTTGCAAACCTACCCCATAGTCCAGACATATGGAGAATACAGGAGATTGTTGTCACATGTAGTACACAACCAGTACTTGCCAGAAATTCCTGCACCTCCTTCACTGTTGCTGTGGGTCTCTTGGCAGTTTTCTGACCAGTTTTCATCTTTTTCTTTCATCAATTTTGGAGGGACGTCCAGTTCTTTGCAACATCACTGTTGTTCCATATTTTCTGCACTTTTTGATGACTTTCTTCCATGGTATATCCAATGCTGTGGAAATGTTTTTGTACCCTTCTCCTGACTGATACCTTTCAACACTGAGATCCCTTTGATGCTTTGTAAGCTCTCTATGAACCATGGCTTTTGCTGTAGCAGGCAACTAAATAAATGTCAAGAAAATTATACTAGGAGAGTTGAACTTTATTTGGGGTTAATCAGAGTCTCTTTAATTGATGGCAAGTGTATACCCAAGAAGACTGAATGCTGTAATTAAATCAAAAGGTGCTTCAACAAAGTATTAGTTTAAAGGTGTGCACACACAACAAAGTATTAGTTTAAGGGTGTGAACACTTATGCAACCAGTGTATTGTATGTTTTTTATTTTTTATGTTTTTCCCCTAACATATTTGTTTGTTTTTCAATTGAATTGTACAGGTTATAGGTCACATTAAAGGTGGGAAAAGTTTTGAAATGATTTATTGTGGTCTCATTTTTTATATCACAAAAACCTAGCATTTTCACAAGGGTGTGTAAACATTTTACATCCACTGTGCGTGTGTGTGTGTGTGTGTGTGTGTGTGTGTGTGTGTGTGTGTGTGTGTGTGTGTGTGTGTGTATATATATATATATATATATATATATATATATATATATATATATATATATATATATAATTAGCAGGGGGTGTGGGATGCAGTGGAGCATAGCCCCCATGCAGAAAACTCTGTTTTTGTGGGGTTTATTTTTTTTATTTTTATTTTTTGATGAAGTGAATATCAAGGAGTTTTCCTTGATCTTCTGAAGTGCCCTAATTTGAGTCTACAATGTAATGACGTACATCCACTTCTGCATACCTGGATGACACAATCATGATCATTCAGTCATGTGACTGGGAATGTCATACACCTAATGTATAGACTATTTTAGAATCCAAAAGACAGACAGGCTTGATTGCAAATGTTAACAAACAGTATGACAGAAGCAAAGTACTTAGAGGATGCCTTACTAGAAGTGGGGTGGTAAAATCAACACTTGAAAACACAAAGGCAATAAAAAATGACCTGTAGTCTCTACTAAAAGAAAGATGAACCTATTGTTGGAGTGACTGAGTACTACAGAAAGCTTGTGCCTAATTTTGTAACTACTCTCTGCTTTTTGACAAATGTAGCAAACGGACCCCCCTCCCGGCAATACTACTACAATAGTCTTGTGACTCAGATAGAGCATTTAATGAACTAAAAAAGGTTCTTTGCAATGAACCTGCATTAATAACTCTGATTTCACTAGATGTGATTCTTGTGTCTTGAAATGCAGTTTGTTAAAATACAGTCTGGATCCTGGAAGGGCTGGCTAGTCTGTCAGTAAGTGAAGAAGATTAAGACTGTTTCTTCTTTCACAAAGGGATACATCATTTTTACCAGTATCCTTTTGTCAAATCCAGTGATGTCAGGTATCTGGTCGTCCTTGAGTTCTATGTCCACTCATTTAGATCTGGGCATGGGATAGCTATCAAACTTTGAAATGCTATTCAATTTCCTAAAGGCATGACAGAATCTGATACTTCTATCAGGTTTAAGAATCAGCACTACTGGACTGCAGAATTCATTTTGTGATTCTTCTATCATGCTTAGTTTGATCAGTTTTTTTATTTTCTTCTCTTATTTATGATTTCTGTGACTTTTGGCATTGTATATGGTCTTAGTATAACCTTCACTCTGGGTATTGTCGTTGCACAATGTCCTTCACTCTGAGTATTGTCCCTGCACTATAATATGTCCTTCACTCTGGGCATTGTCCCTGCACTATGTCCTTCACTCCGGGTATTGTCTATGCACTGTGTCCTTCACTCCAGTTATTGTCTCTACACTATGCCCTTCACTCTGGGTATTGTCTCTGCACTATGTCCTTCACTCCAGTTATTGTCTCTACACTATGCCCTTCACTCTGGGTATTGTCTCTGCACTATGTCCTTCACTCTGAGTATTGTCTCTGCACTATGTCCTTCACTCTGGGCATTGTCCCTGCACTATGTCCTTCACTCCGGGTATTGTCTATGGTATTGTCTCTGCACTATATCCTTCACTCTGAGTATTGTCTCTGCACTATGTCCTTCACTCTGGGTATTGTCCCTTCACTATAACTTCACTCTGAGTATTGTCTCTGCACTATGTCCTTCTCTTCAGGTATTGTCTCTGCACTATGTCCTTCACTCTGTGTATTGTCTCTGTATTATGTCCTTCACTCTGGGTATTGTCCCTGCACTATGCCCTTCACTCCGGGTATTGTCTCTGCACTATGTCCTTCACTCTGGGCATTGTCCCTGCACTATGTCCTTCACTCTGGGCATTGTCCCTGCACTATGTCCTTCACTCTGGGCATTGTCCCTGCACTATGTCCTTCTGTGTCCTTCACTCCAGTTATTGTCTCTACACTATGCCCTTCACTCTGGGTATTGTCTCTGCACTATGTCCTTCACTCCAGTTATTGTCTCTACACTATGCCCTTCACTCTGGGTATTGTCTCTGTACTATGTCCTTCACTCTGGGTATTGTCTCTGCACTATGTCCTTCACTCTGGGTATTGTCCCTTCACTATAACTTCACTCCGGGTATTGTCTCTGCACTATGTCCTTCTCTCCAGGTATTGTCTCTGCACTATGTCCTTCTCTTCAGGTATTGTCTCTGCACTATGTCCTTCACTCTGTGTTATGTCTCTGTATTATGTCCTTCACTCTGGGTATTGTCCCTGCACTATGTCCTTCACTCCGGGTATTGTCTCTGCACTATGTCCTTCACTCTGGGTATTGTCTCTGCATTATGTCCTTCTCTCTAGGTATTGTCTCTGCACTATGTTCTTCATTCCGGGTATTGTCTCTGCACTATGTCCTTCACTCTGGGTATTGTCTCTGCATTATGTCCTGCACTCCGGGTATTGTCTCTGCACTATGTTCTTCACTCTGGATATTGTCTCTGCACTATGTTCTTCATTCTGAGTATTGTCTCTGCACTATGTCCTTCACTCTGGGTATTGTCTCCGCATTATGTCCTTCACTCTGGATATTGTCTCTGCACTATGTTCTTCATTCCGGGTATTGTCTCTGCACTATGTCCTTCACTCTGGGTATTGTCTCTGCATTATGTCCTTCACTCTGGATATTGTCTCTGCATTATGTCCTTCTCTCTTGGTATTGTCTCTGCATTATGCCCTTCACTCCGGGTATTGTCATTGCACTATGTTCAGTTTGTTTAGTTCTCCCAGGCTTAATTGATAATACTCCTTTGTTTCCTAATAAACATTTGCTGACTTTCTGCTTTTTTACCTTTGACAAGGATTCTTCCTGCTGCACTTCAGGTAGATGCTCCCAGGATCATTGTCCTGCAGGAAATTCAGCTTGCAGGGCAACCACAGAACTCTCTGCTTCCTTCCATGGCTTCACCACATTAATATGATAAATGTGATCTGTCTTTCTCTTTCCTGGCTGTTGAACCTTGTAGTTAACTTCATTTAGTGCTTCCATTACCTCAAGCGGCCACTGTCATTTGGACAGAAAGTTGTCCTACATGGAGGGCACTAGCACTAATAACCAATTGTCTCAGTTAAATTCTCTAAGTTGGGCATTTTTTTTGTATACTCATTCTTTCACTTCCTGGGATCTTGTCATGTCTGTAATGGTAGTGCATCTAGCATTAACCTATCCTACAAGTTAGCACAGTGACCTATCTTACTTTTAAATGGTATCTTTTCCTCTTGTCAACTTTCAATACCAGTGTTAAGTAGCCCTCTTTGATGTCTACCATGCAGAAGTTGAAATGGTTAAACCCAGACAAAGCTTGTAATACCATTCTTTTTCCAAACAGTAGCAAGGTAACAACTCACCTCACTTTTTTGCTATCTGTTTCACAGTAGCATTTTGTGCTGTAGCGCAGACTTTAGCAAAGTAACAATTTCCCCACATTTGTAACAAATTAACATACACACTGCATGAACTTCACCTCCTTCCTAGGACTGGGTCTGCATTCCATCTTTGGTGAGAGCAGTGGCCTCTACATGACAGTACCTGAATTTGAGTTTCAGAGATGGACTGCAGTGCCTGCTTTTGATAAGACAGCTTTGGTGGGGAGTTGTCTGCATTCTGATTGACTGTCTTATCTGGGATGGAGCCTTACCGGCTTACAATAACAGCTTTTGTGGGGAGCTGGCTGCATTCTGATTGGCTGTCTTATCTGGGGTGGAGCCTTGCTGTCTTACAGTAATATAAGGTAGATTTATTTCTATTAAGCTAGCAACACAAGAATGTATTCTACAGAAGGTAAGTCAGTCTAGTCATCCTTATTACAAGAAATATTAATCTTAGTGCCTAACTGTCTTAAGTTAGCTGGACAATCGTGATAGATTTTACAATTGCTTTATTACATACAGTGCAATCATTGTCTCTTTTTAATGTACTAACCTACTAACTGTACTTCATCTTGCAGAAATTAGCAGTATTACTAGTACTATTAAGTTTAAACAATATTGCACTGTTGCTCCTCGTTGCCCATTGTATTGAAGTCCACTACTAACAAAATCTAGACAATACTGCAGTGTTGTCAGTTACTGATACTGCACATACAGAAAACAAATTAAATTATTATCTCAGTTACTGTACTTCATACCTCTCAACTATCCAGATTTTGCAGAATGTCTAGATTTTTGCCTCATATTTTTGGCCTGTTTCTCATAAAATTCTGTTTTTCTGGCAAATCGCTGGCAAATCATCAGGGACTGAAGTCAGAAAATAATTGCAGACATTTGATTTTCAGACATTGTATCCTTCTGAAATGTCATGCTAATGCAGAAATCTGTCTATTAACTTTCTAAGTTTGTATAACTAATATTTAAAAAGTGTCCCTATTTTGGAGCCTTTGTTCCCCCATTATGTGTCTTTGTCCACATTTCCTGCTGTAAATGTTGAGAGGTATGCTGCACTTTTAGTTTATTGGTATTGTTGCATTTCTTCATAGTAACTAGATCTAAGGTTACTCCTGCACAGGTGCTACACTGAACATCACTGGCATACCTCTCAACCTCTTAGTGCAAGAAATCTGGACAAAGTCTGACAAAAGGGGGGGCAAAGTTCATCCAAAAATAGGGACAGATTTTAAATACTGCTCTTATAAACTTAGAAAGTTGCTAGAGTAACAGGGTGTGTGTTAACATACATTTTCTAAAGGATTTGATGACTGAAACTTAAATGTATGTCATTATTTGGTGACTTCATTCCTCAGAAGATCCCAGTGAGTTGCTAAAAAACCACAAACTTTTATGAGGAACAAACCAAAATTATGAAGCATAAATCTGGACATTCTGAGACAGCTGAGAGGTATGAGCACTGGTTTACCTGTTTGATATGTTTATTATTTGTCTGGCCACTTTATTGATGACTACATTAACATAATTTGCTATAGAGATACTCCACTTTGAACTATTCATATACACTAACTGTAGCTATTGCTCTGCAGTTATTACACCCACATCTATTAGGTTGTGTGTTCATTGCTGCTGTTAATTAGGTAGAACCCATATCAGCCCACTAGGTAAGGCCATGTGATTTAAATTTGTGACTTGTTATTGACTAACTTTTTGTTTGTCACTTTTTCTTTTCTTTTATGCACTTGTGAGTACTACAGGAGTCATATCTCTCATACTCTAGTATCTTTTAGCTATATCCCATATTATCACAACCTTTTTATACCAAGAGTTACATTATTAAGCTATTCTGTCTTCTTATACCCCTTTATCTGCAATGATCATTAAGATCAGTCAAATTGTATCCTCTCTCTAGCCTGCTTGCCTGATAACTCTAAGTATTTTGAGACAGTGTAGCAATTGCCTTATACTTACTGAAAATGCTTTATTGGTACCTCACAATGATTTAGTATGTTGGAGGTGTAATTATTTACTGAACTTGGAGGCTACCTTATCACCTCTGAACAAATTCAGTAGGCACAGCTCACACGCAGGGCCTGACCTAAGTCAGTCATCCAGATTACTTTTTTCTCCCTTTACTCATCATTTTTTTCTTGCATTTATTCATTCATTTGACACATTATATATAAACATGACCACCCTATGATATCTGTGTAGGAATCAAATGCATTAAGCCATGGGATCTAAGTGCTCTGAGGTGCATATTACAGTTTTTAAACACTGTTTTTCATCCAGTGATGGCCTGAACATAAATCATTATTAAGGGAAGAAATCCATTCTTGTCTTCAGTTTTGTTTCTCCCTGATTCCTTCCAACACACGATAATTGACCAGACTACACTGCAATAACTGTGGTAGAAATAACTGCATTAAGCCATTCAGCCTTGTTCTTCAGTGTTGTTTTCTTTCCCTAAATCCTTTCAACACACACTAATTGACCAAGACTACATTGTAAAAACCAAGTTAAGTTGGCAGTCTAGGGGCCACTAGGCACCTAGAAGCCATGATGTTATAGGTGCTCTGAGGTACATTTTGGAGCTTTTTCCAGCCTTTTGATTCATAGGTTGGTAGTAGGTTATCAGCCCTAGGGCCTATACAAACCTAGCCATAACAATTCCCTGAATATGTCTTCCCACAATATTTACTTCCTTGGACCCCTGTCTAGCAGGGTGACTGACATGATCCCTGGGGTGAATTTCCTATCTTCCATCCAATCGTCAAGGTTCCTTTTGAAGAGGGCCAAGGAGGTGCTCTGCTTGACATGTATGGGCAGTCTATTCCAGAGTATGGGGAGTCTCTGGTCAGGAACCTATCCCTCCAGCATGTTTTGTTCATTGTGATGACAAGGTTTAGATTCCTGGAGCGTGTGGCTCTGAGGGATTGGGATTTCTTTAACTGGAGCATGTCCAACAGCTCAGGGTTTGACATGGCCTTATATGTTAAGCTGAGATCACCTCTGAGTAGACGATATGCCACAGAGTATAGCTGGAGTATATTTAGACGGTCTGCATAGGGCATCTGCTTTAGGCCTGTGATTCTTTTAGTGAGGTATTTCTGCGGCCTTTCCAGCTGTTGCAGATATCTTGTGAGGTGTATACCAAATGGGGCGTTGTACTCTATAATAGGTCTAATGAGGGATGAGTACAGGGGGACAATGACCTCATTTTTTTCTGGATGAAAAGCCCTTAGTGATGAGGTGTGCCACATAAAAGGATTTACTGACTGTTGTGATGATGTGGTTATCGAAGGTGAGACCACTGTCCACCTGTGTCCCTAAGTCTATCATCACACTTTCGGTGTTTAGTGTACTGCTACCTATGTGGTAATTCATGCGTATATGTTTTTTTCCAAAGGGGATAACAGTGCATTTCTTAGCATTAAGCTTGAGTCCATGGCTCTGGCACCAAGCATCTGTTCTTGTAAGGCCCTTTTGTAGAATATCTACATCATTTGGGGGGTTCAATAATGGCTCCCAGTTTGCAGTCATCTGCAAACTTTGTTAGCCAGAGTCCATTAGTGTTGCCCTGTACTTCAGAGAAGTAGATGCCAAACAAGAGTGGTCCCAGGAATGAACCCTGAGGTACTCCACTTGTCACTTGTCTGGAGCTGGATTTGGAGTCAGCTACTTTTACAGTCTGGGTTCTGTCAGTAAGCCAGTTGGCAACCCGTCGAGTAACTTATGGATTTATGCCCAGCTTAGTAAGTTTATCTATGATTCCAGAGTAGGGGGTGGTGTTGAAGGCCTTGGCGAGGTCCAGATAGGCTGTGTGGACCACCTTACCCTCATCCACAGCTCTGAAGATGGATTCGAAGAAGTCAGTCAGGTTCAGGAGACAAAATCAGCCCTTCACGAACCCAAACTGGGTGGGGTCCAGTGTTTGAAGGTTGCCAATGTCTTTGTTTATAAGTTCCATGATAATGTGTTCCATGCCCTTGCAGATCAGGCACATCAGACTGATGGGACGGTAGTTCCCAGGATCCAAGGTGGATCCCCCCTTGTGGAGTGGGATAACTGTAGCTGTGCACCACTCAGTGGGCACAAAGCCTGAGGTGAGGCTATGATTAAACATGACACTTAGGTGAGGTGCCAATTCATTTTGTAGTTCATGTAGTACACAGCCTGGGATGTCATCTGGTCCCATGGATGCTGTATTCTTAGCTTTGGAGAGTGCAGTTTCTACTTGTGTGGCCGGGATTACCGGAAATTGGCAATCTTTTGGTATTGAGATGGGGCTTTTAGAGGGTGAGACAAGGGTGAAGTTGGCACTAAATCGATCTGCCAGGATATTGGCAATATCCTTGGGATCAGTATATTTAATGCCATTTTGTTGTAGTTCAGAGCAGATCTGAGCATTGCCATTTAGATTCTTGAAATATCTATAGAATGCCTTGTGAATGTCTTTGGAATGTTTGGCAATTTTATTTTCGTAACTAGCTTTGGAGGATTTTATGAGGCATCTCAGTTTCTTACTGAGGCTAGTAAGGGAGTTTTTTTGCATCCTGGGATTTTCCTCTTTTCTGCAAAAGTTTCTTCCTTTTGTTGTAAAGTTTGTTTATGGCAGGGGACCACCAGATTGGCTTCCTTTTTTTGGATGAGAGCATTTTGGTTCTATTTGGGATGGCACGATTCATGCATGAGTGGATGTGCTCTTACAGTGCCTTAGTGTAGGATTCAGCAGTTGAACTTTCAGATCCCATCTGCATGGGTGTCATGAAGTTTGTCACTTCTGACTTGAGTAGCATGAAGTTGGCTTTGGAGAAGTTTTTTATGGTGGTTTCCTTACTGGGGGGTGTGGGTGGGATGTGGATGTTAAGGGTGATTAGCTTATGGTCAGACCTGACTAATGAGGGGTGACCATAGGTATGGAGCATTGATTTCCCATGTTGGTAATGACCAGGTCTAGGATATTGGAGCCCCTGGTGGGACTATGGATTAGTTGATCCAGGGCATTGGAATTTATGAATTCCAAGAACCGTTGGGAAAAGGTGTTGGGACATGAGTAGTTTTCCCAGTTAATGGCAGGGTAGTTAAAATCACCCAGTATTAGGGTGTTTGGTTCTATCTTAATATTTTCCAGTATGTTTAGAAAGGTGTAGTGAGAATCTTGGGGTATGGTGGGGATCTGTAGCAAGCTACAATTTGGATTGCAGTCTTACCTAGTGTTAGTTGCACTTGGAGAATTTCAGACACATTGTGTTGGCCAACTAGCCTGGTGGTGTGAATATCATTGGTGAATATTGACACTCCTCCACCTTTAGTGTTTCGGTCCTGGTTTGGTGGCCGAAAAGTGTGGTAAGAGTTGTAGCCTGGTATTGCAGGGGTGCTCTCTGGAGCCTTGAACCAGGTCTCAGTTACTGCACAGATATCGATGTTCTCCATTTTTAGGAGCGCCTCGAGAGAGTGCATTTTGAGGTTTAGACTTCTAGCATTGAGTAGCATTACCTTCAGATTTTGCATGCTTGTACCTGTTACGGTGGTGGTTTTGTCCTTTTGTCTTATGTGCCTAGCAAAAGTGTATATAACCTTAAATTATGACACACACACACACACACACACACACACACACATACAGATAGGCTCATAAGGTCATAAGTGTTTACTAGGTTAAGAACCAGAAGGGCATTTTTAGCCTAGCCATGCATCCCAAATCTGACAAATTCTGTTACCCTTCATAAGTGTAAGCAGGAGCTTGGGAGATGAAACATTTACAAGCAGGGGCCTGGGAGATGAACCACTTGCAGGTTGCCTGTGTCCATTAGAGACATACCAGGGATGAATTTCCTATTCCTCATCCAATTGTCCAAGTTACACTTGAATTGGGTTAGGGAAGAACTCTGCTTCACATGGATGGAGAGCCTGTACCAGAGAGGGACACACACACACACACACACACACACACACACACACACACACACACACACACGCACACACACACACACATTGACACTGATTCTGAAAAGCCTAGTCTATCACAAGTTGCACTACTTTTTACATCTGCACATATTAAACACCACAATCAAGGGGAAAGTAATTTGCATGAAACTGCTTGCAGATTCAGGAGGAACAAAGAGACAAAATATAACACAATCAAAAAGAAATTCCATATTTAAAAATGTGGCTGAGGTAGCTACCATCCATCATCTTTCAGTTCCTGTTTACAAAAAAAAACTGAGGAAACATTGTTGCACAGAGAATGCCCATGCATAATAGTAAGTTTTTATTTAAAAACATTTAAAAGTGGCACAACTGAAATATTTATAATAAGACTACACAGCTTTGAAAAGGGCTCCATTGCCTCAGTTTATTTTTCCATAATCACAACTTTTGTAAAACCAGTTTTAGTTGTATATTAATATACTTCACTTAAACACATACTAGCCCTGCATGCAGTATCAAGTTAGCAAAATGAACAAAAACATTAAGACCACAGTAATTTATTTAAGCTTTTTGCGGTTAGATATATAATACAGTCCAAAATTTAGCATAAGAAATTAAAGCTAAAGAACCAAATGAAATGTGCAGTCAGTGCTATAATTAAATAAGCAAAAACACTGTTCTCTTACAGTAAAGTCTGGTTTACTTAGTTTTTGCTTACATGAATATAGCAGCACTGACTGAAAATAAAATGTCTGCATCTATACCCTATTCCATTTATATGATGTTGAGTTAGACTGCTGCTGAATGTGTTGTAAGGAAGGATAACTGAACAAATATGAAGCAAGCGAAGACATTTACCACAATTTAAACTGTATAAACAATTACAGCTGCTCCAAGCAGAAAAGGAACTAACAATGCTCAAAAGTAAAGTATTTTCTGCACAGAAAAATAGATTGGATATCACCATACTGATGTTTTTTGGCTAGGCTTGTAATGGTGTGCAGACTGATTGCCTACTACTTACCTATAAACCTATGAACCTATAAAATAGCCATGTTCTGTTCCACAAAAGGTGCATTTCTTATTGCAGTTTCAGTCCCTATAGGAGGCAATTCACTTTTAAACATTTATTATCTAATAAGGTTTCTAATAAATTACAAGCTTATCAAATTATTACTGGACAAATTTCTTTTAAACTTGACTACTACTAAAATCTCTAACAGTTTACTTTACTGCTGCTGTCATCTTCAACCCAGTTCTTTAAAACATGCTTTACATCAAACATCTGTATATTTGCCAGTTTATCCGCAATAAAAGTCCAGTTATGAAATTCTGTTGCTTGTACATCATTAGTAATACCCACCTTGATGAAAACATATTTCTTTTTTCTATTTATTTTTATTAATAATTTAAATTCAAATAACAATATACAGCATGAATACTTTAAAAGAATAAATAACTATTATAATAATGTTTCATTTTAACAAAAATAGAACTATTTACAAAGCTGTCTACCAAACCATAAATATTACTTCTAAGTTCAACTTCCAACATTGCTTATTTAAATTTATACATCTATTTTTTCTAACAGATCATTAAATTTCGACCACGTATTATAATATGAAGTGACTCTATCCATTCTTGTCTGGACTGTAGATAATTCAAGTTGGCATACATTGTTAGCTATGTTATTAAATTCTTTCAAAGTAGGAGTAGTCTCATTCTTCCAGTTTATAGTGATAACCTTTCTTGTCATAGCCAATATACTCCAAAGAAGAAGATATTTTATTCTGGCAACATTTTTAGGGATTGCTACATTAAACAGAACCAAAGATAAAACGAATGTATCATTAAAATCAGAATGTAAAAAGAAATTCATATTTCCCAAAATGGCTTACCCAGTGTAAAATTGTAAAACATATGTTCCTAGTCAGCCTTTACGTTTGATTTACATCTCCAGCATCCAATTTCCTTATTATACATTAGTTCAACTTTATATGGGTAATGAAATTTCTATGAATAAATTTCCAGGAGAATAATCTCAGATATAATGAAAGGGCAGTTTGCTTTGAAGAAAATAACATTAACTTGTCTTTCTTGCTTGGAGAATATTTATTTAATAATCCAAAATAATCCCAGTAATTTCTGTTATAATATATTTTCTTACTTTTAACTATTTTATATAAATATCCATTTCCAGTCAAACTATGCTTTATTAAGCAAATTAAAAATTCTATAAATTTAGGGACTGTATTTCTTATTGTTAATTGCATTAACTCAATCTTTTGATTAATAGTTTACCTACAAATTTGTATGTCTAGCCACATTTTTTTATTTCAAAATTGTTCATAATATATAGTATGCACTTTCCAATTTTTCATGAATGGATATCAAAATATCTATCCCGTCTGAATGTCCATTAACTAATTGAAACTAATTTATCTATTAGATAACTTTCACCCAAAATCAAATAATAGCATTCTATGTATCCATGAAAATGCCTTACACCAGCCAATAATTTGGAAATTCCTAAAACAAATTCCTCAAATTTGTGATAATAAACTAATTTAGCTAAAGTGTTGACTACTAACATGAACAGCTGAAAAGCGTAATAAAATAATTATAATCTGAACCATTTATAAATATTCCCAGTCCAGTATACATATATATAAACTTACAACAATAATATATTTAACCTATAACAATAATATACTAATATACCAATGGTTATATTTTAAGTATAGATATATAAACAAAAACACATATAAATAAAAATATATAGATACATCTATATATCTATACTCATATACACATACTCAGAAAAAGTCTCAATACCATTAGTTCAAAAAAAGACATATTCTGTAAGTATTTGAATATTTTTAAATGTCATAAGTATGTTTACCATTATGTATGATGTTTAAAAAGATTCTAGGTATTTGGGCAACAAATAATTTGACAGCTTCATTTACAACAATCCCTAGAGTCCAAACCTTAGAAATTCTGATGTAAACTTAAGAAAAGCAAAATTATTCTCCCAGTTCTTACTACTAATTTACTCACTAGACAATTAATATATGTTTCCAAGCTTAATTTCAGCTTTCAAGACAGTATGTTTAATGTATCACTTTACTTGCTGGATAAGGTACACATGAATACATTGCACACTTCTACCATTTACTGGTTAAATACACAATAGCAATGATTATTCACTATTTGTGATATTTACAATAAATAAGCTGTGATTTCTAAAATTAGAAGCCTATTCATATTGTGAATCCACGTCTTACCCAGAATCTGTGTAGTAATTGTTCCTATTTCTGTTAATAAACTAATTTCTGAGTGTCTCCTAGACTGTCCAACGTTTGACCTTTCCCATATAACATCACTTGAATGTACTTCCTCACTGTCTCTTGATCTCTCATTCCCTTCCCCCCATTTCCTTAACAGATCATTTGGTGTTATTACGTGACCTTGGTGGGAACATATACAACAAAATTAAGTCAAAAAAGAAAAAATAACTGCCCTGATGCTGCACAAACTTCTTTTAACACAGGTGCCTCACTACAGCTAACATGTCCCATTTACTCAGCATACAAATGGACCTCCCATACATTTATTCTAAGCTAATATAAAAACCAAGTCCACCCATTCACTACATTTACTTATTTAACCCTAAGCTCCATGGTCCCAAACTTAAACAGAAACGAATTAGTCTAAAAGATACAAAAAATAAAATAAAAACAAATAAAAAGAAGAAACCAACTTGGTAAGCATTTCTAATCCCAAAAAACAACATTCAAAGCAAACCATGAACTTCCCCACACTATCAAAATGCTCGCACATCTTGCAAAACATTAAAGCAAGTACCAACTTTCCTCAACACTCTCACATCAACACAAGACCCAGCCTTTACTATATAACAAATATTTTAAGGCTAGGCATACTTCCTGCACAATCAAACAAGTACAATATAAATTAAAAGAAGAAAAATTAACAAAGATAAGAAACATGATGCATCCAAGTAGCAACATATTCATAATCTTAAAATTGTATCTCATTTGCTGTAAAAACAAAATACAGTAGATGAGTTTTCTAACTAATTTTATATTTGATTTATACTGATCCACTATTTTTATATTAACACAAGTCATTTACCATTACTTATTTGCTAATTTAGATTTGTCAAACTTGTAAACAACTGCTATATATTCACTAAGTATTTTAATTGCAATTCTGTGATGAAAGGGCTTATATAATTAGAAGTATTTTTATTAGTTCAGATTCTATATTCTGAAAATTAATATAAATTATTTTTAATTATTAACAAGTGATCTTATAGTAATGAATTTTATAAGTTTATATAAATAACTAAAGCTTGTTATCTTATAGGTGCATGCAACCATGTATCCTTTTTCTTCAGATTTGATTCAGATAAGATAGTGCCTATCTAAGACAATAGTAACAACTATCCTGTTGTATTAATGTAAAATAAAATAGTCATGTTTTGTATTAAATAAAAAGTAATTTATCTTTTAGTGTCTTCTTCTCCTCATTAACTTTCCATCCATTTTTATGTACTTCTCTTTAAAGAACTATTATTCCAGTCTATTTCCTCCATTTGATCCACAATTGTATTTGATTTTAGAAATGTCATAGTAGTTTCCAAACTTCCAAATATTTTGATATCATCCATAAGAAATGTTGTAAGTCTTGCAGGAAACAATAAATGCATGTTACTCTGTCTTTACTTCAGTTCTTTCAGCAAAGGCAGAAATTCCCTTCTTTTTCCTTTACTATTGTAGAGTAGTCATTGACAAATCTTATTATATTGTCATTTATTTTAATCAGAGAATTAGTCCATGCTGTTTTCAATATCAGTTCTTTACCTTGACTAGAGAAGAATATAGCAATTATGGACCCTGGATTTGAGTTTTTCTTTTATAAAGAAATAGCCAGGGGCCTATGTGCCCTTTTGATACCAAAAGACATGGATTCTGGTAAGTTAAAATTTTTGGGAAGCCAGGATGTAGGAAAGTTTACTATATTGTCACCTTCTATTTTCTTCAGTAAGTCAAATAGTTGGATGTTATTTCTTCTTGATCTGTTTTTCAGGTCATCTTTCTTGTTTAACAGCAAAGTATTTTGTTTTAATAGAAATTCAGTGTTGTGTTCTACTTCCAACATCATTCCTTCTATATCATTCAAAGCTTATTCCATTCCTGAAATCTGAATTTTCTATTGTTTTATAATCTCATGCAATTGTTCCATTTGTTTTGTACATTTTGTATTCAATTTATTGTCCATTTTATCCATTTGACTTGAACATTCCTGTATATTTGTAAGAACCTACTGTAGTTCTTTTTAAAAGATCCTTTGAATTAGCCTTTAGATGACTTATTTCAAGATTACAAGTATAAATTTTTCTGATAAAATGTCAACAGGGAAAAATGATAATATATAAGTATTTTTCCAAATAATATCTTTAAGTATGATGTTAAGATGATAAGCCCACATGAAAAGTGTTTAGGCTATCTTAAAATTAAAGTTTTCCTGTCAAAAAATATATTTTAAATAGCAGACCAGAAGAATTATGCTGCTAGCCTGTTACCATTTTGGCCACTCACTCCCTGAAAGTGTATTTCTTTAATGAATCAGTCACAATAAATCTCATCCATGACAGTGTATGTTTTTCATGATTATCCTTTAAAGTGGGATGACCAGATTCTTGTACACTCTGCTTGGCTGCAGCTCTTTAGTGGGGCATGGTGCTCAAATGTCATTAAATAAGATTCCAGGTTATCTACGCTTGTCAAAATAATCAGCTGTAGTAGTAGTAGTTGCGATAGTTTCTGGCCAGTACCCACCTATGACTTTCCTGAAAAATTCATCTGTGATTGTGGAAAACAATACCTGCCGGGAACACAGTCATTACAGTTCTATATGGACTTTATAGCCTAAATGTATTTCAAATTTGGTGGCAGAAGTACTGCAAAAAAAAAGAAAAGAAAATTGGAAATTTTCTGGTCAACTGCCTGTTCACCACTAGGGCAAATTTCAAAAAGACACAGGAGACAGGACATACATAAAAGCACATGTTTATTCAATAATCCACAAACCAAAATATTAGTCCATTTGGCTTTGCAGTGTCAAAATAAAGTCAACAGTACCTTCATTATAGTGTTCAGTGTACACAGCCCTTCCAGGATCGTCAGCTGTCTTTAACCAAAAGAAAAGTCCAAGGCTGCAAAACTCTCCCAAAGACCAACTTTCAGCTCTAAAAAGTGCTTCCATGAATTATGATTCACTCTCCAGGTTAACCCTTACTGGGATCTCTCTCACTCCATACTTCCAAGTCTTCCTTTCAAATGAATCCCTAAGTGAGGGACTGATTTTCTGATTTCTCCCTCCGGGATATCCCTTTTATACTATAATAATTTGCATTTAAGACCTTGTGATTTGGCCGCACTCCATGCTGCACCATGCATTCTGACTACCATTTAAAAGTGCATGCACATTTTCCATAAAACGTCACTGTTGCATATACATACCTATATATATATATATATATATATATATATATATATATATATATATATAATGTGTGTGTGTGTGTAGTATATATTTGGATGTGGTTTTCTACATTATACTCTTTTATGTCTTTTATGTAACATGTTCAGCTATATAAGCAATGGCCTATTTATGCTTCACCATTCTGACAATAAACTATGGCCGAAGGACTTTCTTTGGTAATAAGGATAAATGAATGAATGAACAAGTGAATAAACAAACAAATAAATCATGGTCAAGTATAGGAATGCTTTACCATGTTTTCTTCTACCATATCCAAGTAATTTAAATATCTCAAAATGCTACAACGAGTTTTAAATCACAGCATGGTATAAATGGCCAATTGTCAACATCTGCAAATAATAACATTACTTATTAAAACAATAATATTCTATAACAAAACTATATAAATGGGCTGGTTTTGTGAGTAAAGTGTCTAAGCAAATTTTAAGTATATCTGCAATGGAGACCTCCCAATTTGATCTATGCAGGAGATTTTTGAGAACTGGAAAAAATCACTCAAAATGCCAGATGCCACAAAAATGTTGTCTACGTGTGGGAAAACAGAGAACACTGTGTAAATGTGAAGGAGCCAGAAATTACTTTATCTTCAGTCTGCACACCGCCTTATAAGTAAAAAGCAGATTTTTTTCTTACTCAGATATGGAAATGAATGTGTATTAAAAGAACATCAGAAATGTTCCTTTTTGTGCAGAAATAAAGTATTCAGAGTGGTATCTCTTGCTACAAATATCATTTGCACAACAGGACTATCACATTCAGTTCATTTGGAGTTATTTTATGAGTCCAGACATAATGAAAGATGCACATTTTTTTCAAATAATATGGACTGCAGAAAAAATACAATAAAATAAAAATGGTAACAAATTAAAATAAATGTTGGTCACTGGTTAAAGGTGAACTAAATCACTATAAATAAGGAGTGTCCCTGTACCAGCACTCAGTATAGCATCCATTGCATTGAGACTACATGTTATAAACTGGAAGTATCTTTGCACTTACACTCAGTTAACCAGGTTAACCACTACTGGGCAGGAATTCACTTACAGATGTGTGAGGAGAAGAGCTCCACTAAAATAGATAACAGCAGAACAGTGAAAATGCAAGTAATACAATTTGTGATTACAGCAGAAAGGCAAAGGGACAAAGAGCTATATACATAGTCCTTAGTACTCTAATTGTTTCTAAAAATATGATTGACAGATGAACTCAATTTTATTCAGATTTCCTGTATTTTATTAAAAGTAAAGATGCTGAGGTAGTATCCATAGCGCTGAGACTACACAGATTCAAGTGAAACTGCACTGTGCTGTACTTCCAAACTGATATTTGCTGAACTGGAATTTGTTCCCAGAGCCATAACTTGGGTGGGGTGAAGGGGGCTGCTACCCAGGATGCAAGGTGTAAGGAGGCAGGATTGGCAGCTGCTGATGCAATATAAGTATAGGGCTGGGATTCATAAAAGAAGTGGGTATATCACAGCTTTAATGAATGTTAAAACATTATTTGTGAGGTCAGAATGTTAGTATATATATTTTTTTAATTTTGAGAAGTGACTATGAGAGCTTTTTTTAGCTGATTGCAATACAGTGTTGCCAGTTACGTGCTGTGGCATTTTAAAAGCTTTAGAACAGCTATTGTACCACTTTTAATTTGTGAAAGAAGGAAAATCTGGAGTGTCCTGTTTTTACTGAAGCTTGTTAACACCAAATGTTGTGACAGATCTTTGTGCTTTTACTTTTACTTTCAGCACTATTGCATGGCTCGGCTCTTGTCTGAGCATATCGGTACCTCTCTGTACTGTGAGAAACATCATGCTATCATGTGCTAAACAGAGGCCAGGGGGTGCCTTGTGAAACCTTTTGCCTACTACAGCTGCTCATTGACTAACACAGTAATGATGAGTAGCATCGTGTGGATGTAAGATAATTATCAATTAAACAGAGGCAAGTACTACCACGACAATCGAGTAATTAAGAGATCCACTCAGAGAAATGAGAGTGTCTTCAACTATAAGTGTGCGATGTGGCTGCAATTATACAGCTCATCAGCAGTAGTAACTTGTACGTAGAACATAAGTGAGTATGCACGTGCACACGTGAGATGTTGCTCATCAGCAGTAGTAACTTGTACGTAGAACATAAGTGAGTATGCACGTGCACACGTGAGATGTTGCTCATCAGCAGTAGTAACTTGTACGTAGAACATAAGTGAGTATGCGTGCACACGTCAGATGTTGCTCATCAGCAGTAGTAACTTGTCGTAGAACATAAGTGAGTATGCGTGCACACGTGAGATGTTGCTCATCAGCAGTAGTAACTTGTACGTAGAACATAAGTGAGTATGCACGTGCACACGTGAGATGTTGCTCATCAGCAGTAGTAACTTGTACGTAGAACATAAGTGAGTATGCACGTGCACACGTGAGATGTTGCTCATCAGCAGTAGTAACTTGTACGTAGAACATAAGTGAGTATGCACGTGCACACGTGAGATGTTGCTCATCAGCAGTAGTAACTTGTACGTAGAACATAAGTGAGTATGCACGTGCACACGTGAGATGTTGTCACACTCTGATAATTCATAGATTCATAGATTCATAGATTCATAGATTAGTACTAAGCTAACTGCCCTTGCGGGCCATTGTAAGCCTAGTAATTATCCTAAGTGAGACTCAAACCCTGCACCTTGTGTTTGTAAGGCAAACACCTTACCCATTAGGCCACCCTCCCAACCCTCCCAATTGCTAACAGCCATGTCATGTCACACCCAGCAAAATTCCTGCCAAATTTATTTATTTAAATAAGGAGGGAATGAGTGCATACAATAGTCAGAAGTGTGGGGGTGGGGGCAAAATAACATTCAGAAGGACACAGGGAAAGAAAGAGTGGTGGAACTCAGGAGAAATAGCATACTTTGGAGAAACAGGTGCCCATTTTTTTATTTCTTTTCAAGAAAGGTAGATGTGTAATTATGATGGGAGAAGGCATAATAAGGAGACAGGATATACAGATGGTAGCAGGACAAACAAACACAAAACACAGACAAATGGAAACAGCAAAGTGCTGACACAAATGTAGACAACACAATGAATGTGCACATACTGACAGATGGTGGATGCATAGTGATGGGTAGAGAACTGGTCTACAAATAGGGGAGTGAGGTCACACACTAAGATGGGATGTGGTGATGGCTGCCTTTCATGATGGCCTGAACAAAATGCAGGCAATGGTCAGTACCCTATGCAACTGCTGTATTTGGTCAGCCTTGCCTCAGCTGGCATACTGAGCAGGGCTAGACATCAGTGTGGCTCATTCAGTTGCACAAGGATGTTCTCCAGGAATCCAAAGCAGGCATCACGTCAGTGCTGTCATCACTATTGCATTCAAGTAGTTGCCATTAGTCCAATCAGAAAATTCTTCCAGCATACTTTAACCTATTCTGTTAAATCCCCATACTAAATAGACTCAGAAGTAAACAGCATGTAGTACATGATATCTGGTAGAGAAGTACTTCTGGGATTCATTAAACTTTCATGCATTAATTAGTGTTTGCACAAAGAGTAGACATACTATAAAGAGTTCTCTTTCTAAGACATGTCTTACTCTGGCCTTGTCTATTCTGTGCCACTGTACTAAAGTTAAGCAAATTAGCCTTAACCATGTGTAATGTATGAAACTGTGTAACCCAAGACACGACTACTGCTGGCAGGAGGTATCATGAAGTATGCCAATAAAAGCAAGCAAACTGACCAAAGAAAAATAGCACTGAACCCATCCTACAGTTACAGCACTCATAGTCCTCTCTGATTCACACATGCCCACAGGCGATAAGTGGTGGCCATCTTAAAGCCCCAGCCTATCCCACAAAGGGTCCACAACCATTCTGTGTCCAGTGTGAGATCACATAACAGTGTCTCTACTCACAGCCAATAATTATGTCATTGATCACACTACCCCTCTTTGAACCTATGCTTATGCATGGGCTGTGACCTTTTTTTTTTCTTTGTCCACTGATTATGTCCCTGGGTACCCCTAAATCTGCATCCCCTCTAAAGATACATGTCCTTCAGCCTTTAGTGTGTGCAGTCACTCATCATCCATCATCCTGGACTTACATCGTGCCAACAATTGTAACAAAACACACAAATACACTAATACACTAATACCAAGTAGCAGTAGAGGACCTGTTTCTGCTATCCTCTCAGTATACAGCCAACACAGCAGAGTCAGAGAATTGATTTATGGGGTGTAGGAAAGAAAACAGGCATATTTGTTTCTTCTCTCTGAAACACACTGGAAAAACCACTGTTAACATCTGACTGGCTTACTTTGCAGAAAAAAGGCAAAGCTGTAATTCCACTGCATTTCAAATTTAAAAAAGTGGAATTTGCTTACTGATTAGACTAAGTTGTGAGTGAGAATCAAATAAGTTCCACACTTCATATTTAACCAAGAGAGGGAGAGAGAGAGAGAGAGAAGGTGGTGGACTGAGAGAGCAAAGTGAGGACAACAGTATGCAACACTAGACTCCAAATGTACATTTTTCATAAAAGTAATACTAAGGCAAAATAAAATAGTCCCCCAGATTTACAAACTCCTGTAGAACGTGCAGGATTAGTCTAAGAGCTATTTTCGGCAAAATGGCCAATGTGCAATCCAGGAACGAGCTTCCGGGACGTGCACGTGAGCTCTTAGACTAATCCTGCATGGACTGAGCTCCTGTATGCAAATTACCCTCATTTGCAGGTAAAAACCATGGAAATGAGGGTAATATGTGATCCAGGAAGCTGGCAGCTGTCCGTACAGGATGAGTGCAGTGTGCAGAAATGTATTCGGTTAGTAACAAAGTACATTTCTGCAATCTACAAAACGGAGCTATGACAATAAAAGGCTGCATATCATTAAGGAAGCATGCCAATGGCCAAGTAGAAAGCCATTGGCATTGCAAAATGTTTAAAAAAAAATAAACAAGTTTTATTTTTTTTTTCCACCGGTCTCGCCTGTTTAAGCATAGAGCAGCTGCGCACAAATGAGATATGGGGAAAATTATAAAATAAACCTAACATAACCATTCTAACTAAAATCAGTATTCTGCCATGCAAGTCAATGGCAGGCAAAAGACAACCTGGCCAGTGAGTAATGGTTGCTAAGGGGGGAGGCTCAGTGTGGGACATGTAGCTATGCATTAGCAGGCAATCCTATGCAAATGAGGGAAAGGTTAGTGAATCCCAGATTTTCACAGGGTGTGAGGCAGGTCCCAAGAGTGTAAAAAGTATAAATAGCTGGGTGCAAGACTAGGATATAGATGACATCATGGGGGGGTGTCAGGCATACTGTAAGTGGATTGGAGACCTGTGGCTCGGGATTGCTCCTAGCTTAGCACAAAAACTAACAACCTGATTACATACACTGTACAATATTACAGACAGCTATGTGGGGGGATAGACACAACAGTAACTGCAATAATGGTGGTTGTGTCCACAACAGCCACACCCAGTGAGTTTTAGCAACCCCAGTAGTGCTGCACACCTCAACAGTGTGGAGGAGGGCATTAACACATCTATGACCTGTGAAGGACTGTATGTCCACGGGATGGCAGCTGTGGAATGTTGGCATATGCCAAGCAGTCCTGGTGGAAACATATTCTGTGAATGGAGGTAGATCCCTTAACAACTGCACACATTCCTACATATGGGATGGTGTACAAAAGCCTGTTATTATCTACATAGGCATTGTGCACCTCCTAACCCTCATCTACACCTGTCATGATTGGATAAAAGAGGTATACCAGGTTCAGGTTGTATTTTCTGCCTTTGACAAGTCCAACATTTGCGGGGTCCTGTGTGTTAATATTACCAGTGACATTGGTCATGTGTTCATTGTTGATATGTTCCATGTCCCTGTAGACCAGGGTCTCCAGGCTACTGGGTGGTAGTTCCCAGCTGACATGGTGGATTTGTGGTCATCCCTGCCAACATTGGTGAATCCATTGTCAGGTGTAGGCCTATTGGATCATATGAGGGATCCCAGCTACTTACTGCACCCGCCCAGGGCATTCCCCCAAGCATGACACCTCACTTGACTGTACTGCATGATATGTAAGTAATGCCGGCCTGATATCCTACAGGTGGGATGGAGTACTGTTAACATGTGCTGCCCTTGTCATGTAGGGTCCTGCTTATGGGATCTGCTAAGGTTGGTATTGTTTTGCAGGCCAGACATGTTTGGCTGAGGAGGATACCTATCCGTGCCAGATGTATGTTGTTTGGGTGTTTCAAACCCATCAATGGTACATGTGGACATATATGTTGTAGTTACGTTCCAAGTTCCATCTAAAGATCTATGTCCATATATACCTATATTGATATATATGTGTTCACCTGTGACAGGGAGACAATCATTCCTTTGAACGGCCCTTTCTGCAAACCGAAAGGACAAGCCCATCATTTCTTACTGCACCACAGTCCAAAACACAGCAGTTCTGAAGGCACCTTCACTGACTCTCGGACTGCAAGTTGGAATACATATCATAATGCTGGGAGGCATGCCTCCCTGCACCCCCCGTCTGGGGGACTGGGCCCCTCACAACCCCCCTACTGTGAAATACTAACTCCTAGTTTACACTACAGTGGGGATAGGCAAATATTCCCCATCCCCACTATAGCACCACCAGCAACCAAATTGCCTAATCTGTAATGAGCGAATGCATAGTGACATTCGCTCATTGCACAATCGATGCATGTATTGCAAGATTGTGCAATGTTGAGAACATACTTTTGGCCTTCCAGCTTTCAGACACATGGATTTCACCCTTTGAAAGGTGAGCCATATATATGCTGACATATATGCATTCCTAGTGCTGTATATATGTGGACATGTGGATGTATACATATATATCTATGGATGTATGCGTATCTATGTATATATGTATTTATTGGCTTATATATATATATATATATATATATATATATATATATATATATATATATATATATATATATATATATATATATATATATATATATATATTTATATAAAACTATATCTACATATATAGATATGTTATATCCATTTAATGATGAATATATATACACACACAAATACATCTACATGACAGAATACATTCCCTGTAGTGTTGTATACCTGGGCTGGATGATATGTATGTGAAAACATCATGATTATGCATATCTGCCATGGCTTAGTTGTAAATCACTTTGTGCATGGTGGGCCAAGTCCTGATTTCGAGCCTTGCAGGAGCTGTTTATTTTGTTGCTGGTCAGAACACAGCCATTGGATACAGAGTGAGTAAGGCACTTTAAAGCAGTTGTAAGTGGGTTTGTGTGACGGTAAGTACTGCTAACCTCCGGTTACATTTTCATACACTCAGCTTCTAAATTGCTTAACCTGTGTAGGCAATGCTTAGCTCCACGCAAACCCAAGCAAACCTGCTTACAACTGCTTTAAGGTGCCTTAATCACTCTCTATCCAACGGGCCTTGTTCTGGCCATCAACAAAATAAACAGCTCTTGCAAGGCTCAAACCAAGGACTCTGCACACCCTAGACAAAGTGATGTACCACTAAGCCACAACAGATACACAGATATTCAATGTTTCAGAAACATATCAGCCAGTCCTGTCATGCAACAGTACAGAGAATGTATACCAACATCTAGATGTCTGCATGTGTAACTATATTGCAACCTTAACAGATACAACATACCCATATATGTATAGATATACATATGTATAAATATATATGTTGTTTTACTAACTCTATATACATATATATCACTATCTATGCACATATACTTATATGTCTATTAGCAGATATATCTATACAGGTATATATGGCCATACATCTGTAGATAGCAATTGCAGATTAACAAATACACCTATGTCCGCATGCACCGTTATTGGGGTTGAAAGGCCCCACACACTGTATCGTACAAATAGGCATCCCTCCACAGCCAAACACATGCACCCTGCAATACACTACCAAGTACAGTCTGATTCCCATAGGACATGTAATATGTGGAAGCCATCAACGTCCCCAGGATACAGATACACAGACACAATATATGCAGATACAGATATACATATATATATATATATATATATATATATATATATATATATATATGTATATATACACACGCACACAGATATATGTACAGTAAGATACATATGTAGGAGGTGCACACAATATGGAACAGCCACTATGCCTACAGTTAACACCTGCACAACTGGACACTGTATGGGCAACACATGCTAATGTCAATCATTGCCTGCAACATATGCCCGTAGAAAGGTCATAGGAAAGACACCACACACAAGTTTGCAGAAATGGGAATCCTTTAATTGTGTACTATAACAGTTTTATATGCCATATCATATATCTGTTCAAATACTGACAACCATATAAACGGAGTACTGCAAATGTGAAACAGTTACACTAATACAGTAGTCTGGAAAGATTCACAACTGTTGCTGTCCAGGTCAAGCCCTTCAGAATGTACAATAGTGCAGACAGTCTGGGCCACAGGGTACCACACAATCAACAGTACATACTGCAGGTGTGTAGTTCTGCTGCCTCTATCTATGCTCTGAACAAACTCCGTAGGAGGTAAAGACATTTTGTGATCAAATGGGTTGTACCCAGTACATAACAAGGCATAATGCACAGAACAGTCTGTATGGCAGGAGGCAGTAGGCTTGCAGTACCCCAAGTCATGTAAGTAATGTCAATATAGGTGGAGTATATGGTACTGTACATCCACATACCTTGTGGCAGCTCACCCTTGATACCCCACATTTTATAACAGCCTAGGTCATTTATGGTGCTCCCCACCTAGACTCAATAATACAAGCCCATATACCACTGTTACATACACTGGCCTCTGCAGTGCATAAGGGCGCACATGTGTTGTGTAGGTGATGCCCACTGTATGTGTGGAGGATACAACAGCAGTGGACTAATAGTAGCAATGGCAGTGTAATATACTCACAGCGCACTACAGAACAACCCCCAACAGCATGACATATGTGCAAAGCTTGGTATGTAGATGGCTGACAGAGGCTGGAACACAGGCACATATGTGGAACACTGTCACCATACACTAAGCAAGGTGCTGGTGTTACAGGATAATCTGCAACATACCCTTAGTCAGGGAATTTAGGTTAGATATAGACATGGATGTAGCCATGTACTGATAGCACGCAACTCACACACTGCCAGTGTAATATCTGAAACAGGACCTGTGTGGTGGACGGACAACACATGATAGGCATACCTCTGTCCAGCATGAGGTTAGACGCACAGTAGTGAGCTATGCAGACAGACTGCATTCTAAGGTACACTAGTATGTACACACACACACACACACACACACACACACACACACACACACACACACACACACACACACACCCTGTAACACCAGTACTATGCAATGCATTACACAACTCTACTCACAGTCTGTCTATAGTTCCTGATCCTCCTACAAATATGTGGCCGCTCTGAGTGTTCAGGTTCTCCTGTAAGAGGTATTGCTACCTGCTGCCTGTATCACTGATGCCCATGCTCAGGAAGGATGTCCATCACAGAGGGAATGTAAAGGGACCATGCCCACATGCTGTAGGGATTTATAGTGGGTGGTTGCCATGACAGTGGTAATTCAATGTAGTACACATGTGTAATTTTATATATATATATATATATATATATATATATATATATATATATATATATATAGCTATCTGGATAAGTATATGTACATATATTTCCACCATATATCCTGGACATGGAATGTAGCTGTACACCAGCCCCTACAGTCCCAAAGTCATAGTGCAAGGGGATGACAGGTATGTATAGCAGGTATATTACTAGACTGTTGCTACTGTCATTGGGATTGTCTTCACAGACATGGTGTGTGTGGATGCTGACATCTGCTTACAACATGTGTGCCATTGGCTACTGACAGACATCCTAAGGAAATCATTGTATGGTACTGCTGCTAGCATGTAATACACCTGTGGAATGCAACAGAGATGTTGGCCACCATATGTGGAACTTCGGACATACCGTGTATGGTCCAGAGGTATACACATAATCCCTTAGTGCACCACATGTGTACCAGGTCTGGCAATATGGATGTAGACAGCCATGTAGATGGGTATAACACATAACTACTGGTATACATTTGGCACCATAGGTGTTGGATTCACTCCTGTCTGCCCTGACACATAATGACTGCTGGTACAGGGGTGCCATGGACACATACCACCCACTAGATATTGGCATGCATCTGTACAGCATCCCACTGCTCTGTCTGACATACATGACATTTAAGGGAGGCCCAGCAGCAGTACATCTGGAAAGTATCTGCACATAGCATCCCACTGGTTAAGTACACTAAGCTGCTAGGCGTGTAACAATGTACTGTGCAGGCTACAAGCATACTGGCTCAACACTGGCTTACATCTCGTATGTGGGAATGCACATGTACCTGCATATATAGCAGGCTTGACAGCCATGTCACAGCACAGGGTAAGATACACCAGTGCATAACCACAACCAATGTGAACACAACCACATATGGTAAGTTAGCATAATATTACAGTATATGGACTATCTTTTCTACACCATCCTCATATGTGCCACTCACATAATAACCCTACATATACTGGGCTGCTACACAGTTTGTTATTATGGCTGTCTGTGGTATGGGACAAGTGTGTATGGCCCTACAAACATGTACGGCAAAACAGTACCATGCTGTGGGGCAGCATGTAACATCTGATAGAAGTGGAGCTAGAACAGTGACATCTACCACAGTCTGTACACAGGCTGAAATACATATTAACAATACACACACTGCCGACATTCATCATCACTACACAGACCTCAGTACTGTGCAAACATCCACAGAATGTCCAGCTTATGTCATGAAATATAACCACTACTGTACATGACATGTGTAGCAATCTGGTATATCACTGGCTTGTTTTCAGATAAGATGACAGTATTTATGGTGTACAGCACATATGCACCACTTCATGCACATCATATCAGCAAAGGTTGACAGTGGTGTGGCTGACAGCACATATACAGGGCCAGTATAGACATGTTGCTGTGATAACCTCATATATTTTCCATTGTAATAGGGTTTGTTGCAACATATGTCCTATGAGGGATATGAAGTCAGTAACTGTCACGGCTTTCACCATCTACAGACTGCAATCCTCACACTACCTTCTGCATTCCACAGATTGATGCACTGTGGCTAACACATGAAACCATAGGCACAACACTGCCTAGTCTGCAGATGACCCTGCAGATGGGGATTCCGCATATACATGGAACTGACATGGGAGGTATTGTGTCATGTACGACAGGCATATGAAGACAAACACTGTTAAACCACCATTACTCCAAATGCAGTATAGCAGCACATACAGTCTGTAGTCAGGTCAGGCACATCCCCCTACTGTTGGCTGCCCTCTTTCCACAGTGTATGTTGTTAGAGGTAAATCCCCAATCCATCTGGGATGCTGTTTGCCAAACATCAGATCTAGTTCCTGCTCACAATGACTGCAAAGGCCCAACACCACCATGATGTTCCTAGGTATTGGAATGTGTTTCCATGCAATTGGCTATGGGATTGTTACCACAGCTTTTCCACATGCACTCAGAACATATATGTGATGGTGAGTGACATCTGCAACAGGGATACAGTAGATATACAGTAGGTGTCGTACACATGCCTGTCTGCATGAACAGGTGCCAGCATCAACACAGGCACACTCACACAGGGACGCACACACATTGACACACTTGGCAGGGCCAGGAGTGCAACTCATTAGTAGTAGGATTACCACAACACATGAATGTGCAAGTATCACATGCACCATACGGGTCATACAGAGGCCGTATGGGCAAAGAGTATGAGGAGATGTCAGACATCAGACAGCATGCTTCAGTATGTCCTGGGATGTTGTAGTGAATGTGGATGTGGACATACGCACCATACAACAAACACACAGGAACACACAGGGTGCCAGTTCTGACATGCATGGGTGCATGTCTACATGGGTGTGTGGTGGTCAACTGTGCTAGCAGGCTGTACAAGGGTAGGTAATGGGTATACCATGGCATCAGGCCACATGACAATGGACTGCATTGTGGTTCAGGCTTGTAGTTACTGCATTTGCCCACACAGGTGGGTATTGCATCCCCCATCCAGTCAGCTCGGTGACTATTGTGTGTGGCCAATTCTGTAAACCACATGCCATGTATGTGTTCCTTAGTCCATGACATGGATGGTGTCTGGGATGTGCACATCTCCCACATCTATAGACAGTGACATGTGGAAATGTACCTGGGGTGTCTGGCCCATGTCGTGAACACAGATTATCATCAGATGTGCCAGTGTTGCCCACCTGTGGCAGGAACTGGTAATGGGCAGCAGGTTTACCCTTCACCTACATTAATAGCATGCCAACAGCATTCCCTGATGTCAGTGTCATCTGTCCATACAGGGCATTTTGTCAGGCATGGTATGTCCATTGTGAGTCACATGTGAAGGCACCACAGGTGATGCAGGTGTCCATTGGGGAACGTGGTGGAGGTGCACTGTCTGCATGTACGTGCATATTGGACAGATGGGCAGGGTGAGATGCCCTCTGTAGCCCACTGCTATCACTGCATAGTCACTATCAGTGGCCAATATGTAGTGTACTATCCACATATTGGCTGCTGCCTAGGCATGTGTGTGCATATGACACAAGGGTTGAGTGTGCACTCTGGGTAATAGTAGGGTTGCTAATTTGGATTGGTTGGCCTTGATGTCACATGTATGGGTATGGCTTTGCACCCCAGCCTCCCAGCTAATTTACATCTGTTATCCCTGCATGGTTGACATTGTGATGTATAACAGGGCCACCATAAAAGTAATAAGCAAAACCCCCTCCACATTGGCCACAGGTGTCACACACTCACCTCTACACAGGATACGAATTACACACACACACACACACACACACACACACACACACACACACACACACACACACACCTGTCATGTCTGGGAGTTGAACCCCTACCTAACTAGTTTATTACACTACAGCACTATGCAGTTATAGTACGCATCACGGACATTATTGGAGTATTTCTTCCCCAAAGGTGTATTTTACAGTGACTGACATCAGCAAGATTACCAAAGTAGGGCATTTCACCTGTACTGCGAGTGACTATCCTAAAATGCATTGCTCCCTACACAGACAGTGAGACACATACAAAACATCCACAACTGCCATGTCTGGGTATAGAACCCCAGACCAAGGTCTATAGCACACTACAGCATAGAGCTGTTATAGGACACATCACATGGATTACTAGAGACATCCTTCCCCAAAGGTGTATTTCACACTCACTGACATCAGCAGGTTTACTAAAGTAGGGCATTTTACCAGTACTGTGAGTGACTAGTCTAGGGTTACTGCCTGTCCCACTTTGCGAGGGAGTATCCCTCTTTGGGCAGTTGTGTCCTGACAAAAAATATTAAAAATGGCAAATGTCCTGGGATTATAGGCCATAATTATGTCCTATATTTTATGTAATAGTTGCATAAAACAGTTATTCTGTATCTAAAATACCTAAATGTTATAAGAAACAGAATAAGAAACTAAAATGCTACAAGAATAAACTTTTATTTAGGCAAAAAAGTTAAGTTCTATCCTTTGTACTGACCGTGGGTATGTGTCTGCCTGTAAAATCTGATTTTTGTCCCAAAAATGTCCCACTTTGGCCATTTGAAAAGATGGCAACCCTAGACTAGTCTAAAATGCATTGCACCCTACACAGACAGTGAGACATGCAAAACATCCACAACTGTCATGTGTGGGTATAGAACCCCTGACCAAGGCCTATATCACACTACAGCATGGAACAGTTATAGATTGCACCACAGGGGTTACAGGGAACTTTTTCCCCAAAGTTGTATTTCACAAGGAATGACATCAGCAGGATTGGCAAAGTAGGGCATTTGAAATGTATTGCAAGTGAGTAGCCTATGATGCATTGCTCCATACACAGACATTGAAACACACGCAAAACACCCAGAACTGCCATGGGTGGTGATGGAACCCTACCACAGTTCTAAATCACACTACAGCAGTAAACAGTTACAGGATGTGGTACAGACATTACTAGGCTATGACTTTCCCAGAAGTGTATTTCTAGGTGAGTGACATCAGCAGCCTTGCCAACTTTGGGTATATGAATTCTAAGGAGTGTGTGTGACCTAAAAAAGCATTGTTTGTCACTCAGTCATAAACAGACAGAGACACAAAGACACAACACACAGTTGCCAAGTCTGTGGTTAGAACACCTACCTAACTACTTTCTCACATTACAGCAGTACACAGTTACAAGAAGTGCTACGGAGATTACTGGGTTATGATTTTCCCAGAGGTGTATTTTACAGCAGTACACAGTTACAGGATGTGCTACGGAGATTACTGGGCTATGATTTTCCCAGAGGTGTATTTTTAGGTGAGTGATATCAGCAGCCTTGCCAAAGTTGAGTATATGAATTGTACGGGGTGTGAGTGGCCTAAAAAAGGCATTGCTCTCTCCTCAGTCAGAGGCACACAAGTCAGGTCTGGGATTAGAACACCTACCGATTTTCTCACACTACAGCAATATACAGTTACAGGATGTGCTACAGAGATTACTGGGCTATGATTTCCCCAGAGATATATTTCTAGGTGAGTGACATCAGCAGCCTTGCCAAAGTTGGTATATGAATTGTACGGGGTATAAGTGGCCTAAAAAGCATTGCTCTCTACTCAGACACACACATATTCACACACAAGCATGCAGTTGCCAGGTTTGGGGTTAGAACACCTACCTAACTACTTTCTCACACTACAGCAGTACATAGTTACAGGACACACTATGGAGATTACTGGGCTATGAATTCCCCAGAGGTATATTTCTAGGTGAGTGACATCAGCAGCCTTGCCAAAGTTGAATTGTACGGGGTGTGAGTGGCCTAAAAAGCATTGCTCTCTACTCAGTCACACACAAAAACACACAGTTGCCACGTCTGGGGTTAGAACACCTACCTACTTTTTTACACTACAGCAGTACGCAGCTACAGGACGCGCTACAGAGATTACTGGGCTGTGATTTCCCCAGAGGTGCATTTCTAAGTTTTTGTTTACACCATTGACAGTAGTTGAGTACCTCCCACCCTTCTAAGGGTAGGGCTATGCCATCGGCATTGGCACACACATGTTACTTAGGTGAGGATAGCAGTAGAGTGGGGAAAGGGGCATACACCCTGCTAACATGTTCAATGTCATCCATATTGCAGGCTGCATATATAGCACTGTGTGGTTGTGCCTATCCTGTCTTGGTGGGATTACATGTGCAACAGATGTGCTACCTGCACAGGGACATACCTCCATGTGTACAGTCTTGTACCTGTACTGCATCCAAACCAAAGGCCCTTTGTGTTGTACCCAGCCATGGCATGTGTACCACCCACTACACTTACTAGTGTCCACTGTAGAAGGCCTGCTGACACCCTACACCCATCAGCCATGTGGCACATGTCAAAAACACAATCAGAAGAGATACTGGTGACAACAATACAACATTGTTAATTACAGCTATGATGCATCATGGCTGCACAGCTACACCTTCCAAGATATTAGCATTTTATTTTACTGCTGACAACATGCTACACATCATTCCATTGCTACACTGTTGTACAGTCACCATGTGCATCAGCACCATGTTAGCCTGTCCCTGCATTGATGTTACAGATGTCAGGGAGTGGCACAGGTATCATCATATGCACAGGGTGTGTTGTTGGTTTGCCAGAGGCCTAGGCTGAGCCAAACAATTGACAACATATGTGTGTGTGTTTGTGTGTGTGTGTGTGTGTGTGTGTGTGTGTGTGTGTGTGTGTGTGTGTGTGTGTGTGTGTGTGTGTGTGTGTGATGCGTACTGTTATGGGCCACTGGTGATGTGTATGCAGGTATGTGGTTGATGTTCATTTATGTGTGTGTCTGCACGCACACAGTTCCTCCATGTGGTTGCCCTATACAGGGAATTGTGAGACAGCTGCAGACTGTACCTGGCAGGGTTTGCAGTTCACCGTCTCTGGCCATGGACACGGGGCCTGTGCCTGGCAGGAGTGCTGCAGGCAGTATCAGGTACAAAGCCAGACAGAGTACTGTCCCCCGTGTTTGACAGACGTCCGCTGAATCCAGGTCCCTCCTGGGACTGGCCAGGGCCACGTGCATGTGGTCTGCTATGACGGTCTATGGACAGCACCCCCCTCAGTGCTGGGGCTGGTACTGCCACTATAGGAGTGGCTGTGACTGGTTGGATGTCCATGGCGACCTCCAGCTGCTGGTTTTGCTGGCATATGTCCACTTGGCTGTCACAACCGTTCTGCCCTGTCTTGATGCATGGACATGACATTGTGGATGAGATCCAATGTCTCACCCCACCGTCTATCCATGAACTCAGTGTAATTACAGATAGCACCTACTAGTTCATGGATGCTGTCAGTTACAGAGGTGTGATGAGCCCTCTGCACCTTTAGACCCTGCTTGGTGTGTACTGTTCCATTCATGCCTCTGCCTACATGACAGCCTGGAACATGTGTGTGGTTGAAATAGATGTGGCATGTCTGCCAGGGGCATGATAACCAGCAGTGCTCCGATGAGCACCCCTGAACATCTGCCTATGTGATACCCCACCAGACATCTGGCTATGGCTGCTGTGTCCTGACACACATGCCATAGATAACACACTGTTCTGGCCAATGCCAACCTTAGGCTGTCCCTCAGCTAAGGCCAATGGTGATGAGATATGTAGAGGCAGTGTGACTGTGTGCGTGGATGGGGTAGATATGTGTGGGTTATCAATTGGTGGCCCAGTGGCAGCCCCTGATGACCCTTCCTGTGCCTCAACACACCTATCCTCATGGTCACTGTCTGTATCAGTGACATCAGATTCCCTGTGGGGGGAACCCAACCCCACCTCACCACCTGTGAGGCAAAAACAGGGAACAGACTGTAAGACCTGTACATCACCACTAAACAGTACACACACACACACACACACACACACACACACACACACACACACACACGTGTGTGTGCAGACATGGCGACACACAGACATACATACATGCAGTCGACATACATGGCAACCCATACACTCCACCAGACAGCACCTACAGACAGCTCCCGCATCCCCATAACACACACAATAGCAGGGGATGGTGCAGTACAGTATCACATACAAACCATTAATTACACACATGTCAGCATGCAGGACATGTGGCACTCAACAGCATGCAGTGCAACTGTAGTCAATACCCATGACCAACATTATACATGGCTCTGATGCATGGCTTCTGTTAGTAGGTGATGGCCCTCCCCCTTGAACTCACTGCACCCATGTCCACAGCATTGCTGTGCATCTGTTCAGCACCCTGGCATGTACTGTGCACCATACCTCACAGGTGTACACACCATTGCAGGATGTGTATCTGTGTGTCAGTTGTGTTTCCACTGCTGCTCACAGCCTCCGTGTGTTTCTGGATCACATGTGGACACGTGTTTAGTGAATGCTTGATGTGTATTCACAGATGTCAACATCAGTGGTGCATGTATGAGTGATAGACTACCATTAGACTGACAACAGACACAATGTACTGTATCTATGATGAGTGTAGAGACCATTATTGACCATGATTGAGCCCTGGCTGATGTTGCCTGTGGTACACATAGGTTCATAGGTGAGTACTGGTCTATTGGTCTTGGGGCCTACATAAGCCTAGCCACAGGGGTTCCCAGCCATGCACCACCCACTGTTATTCCCCTGTCAGACTGTGGCACAGACATACTACCCAGGGTAAATTCCCCATTTCCCATCCAATTGCCAACTGTTTCTGTAAACAGGGGCAATGAGTAGCATTGCCTGACATGTATGGGTAGTCCATTCCAGAGTGTGGGGATTCCCCAGGACAGGGCCTTATCCCTCCAGTATGTTCTGTGTAATGTGCTGATGAGGTTTAGGACCCTGGAGTGTGTGTTAGCAGAGGGTGTGGGATGTCGTTATGTGTAGCATGTTCAACTGCTCTGTGTATGATATAGCTGTGTATGGTGGGCAGATGTTAGCTGTGCCTGGGCAATGTGCACTGCAGTGTAGCAACAAATGTCTGAGATGGACTGTGTATTGCATGTGTTTAAGGCTGGTAATCCCATTAGTGAGGGGTGTGCTCTGTCAGTGCACATGTACAACATGCATTATGGGTAGGTGTGTTAGATGTGTACATGGCCTACACCTTAGCTATGACATGCACAGTGAATTGCCAAGCATAACCTTAAACCATACTCACCGGCATCCAGCCGCTGCCTTGCTGGTATCCCGGAGGTACCTACACTGAGATGGGATAGAGGCGATGTCAGTGGCCACAGCTGTGGCATTGCTACAGGGTGGTGGCAATATTACAGTACAACAACAGCTGAAGTCCACAGTACTACAGATTATAAATTACTGCTTATCAGTACTACACAGCAACAGACCCCACATCTCACATATGTATGATCTACCTGTATAGATGCACACACTACAGTAGTCTACTGATATACCCTGGAACCTTACCTGCATGCTCCATGTCTGGAGTGTGTGTAGCACCCACCTCCATGACTGTATAAGTCTGTAGCTCTTGTGGGCATGCAGGTGCTGTCAGGCTCATGAGCAGCTCCTCCACTCTGGTGAGGGGAGGATGGATGTTATGGCCCCCCCGTTGCAAGGTGGTCACCCCACATGGCAGCAACATGGCGACGTACTTGCCAGAGCAGGTCACTACAATGGTGGTGGACCTGCTCATATGTACGGCTGTGCATCCCCACCTCATTCACCCTGCGGACCACATCATTCCACATGGCTGTTCTCTCCTGCTGGTCCTGGCTTGTCCTTGAGAACAACAGCTGGTAGTTGTGGATGATTCTGGTGATTATAATTTCCTCCTCAGCTGCACTGTAAGCAGGATTCCTCAGGTGCACCACACTCCCTGAAAGACATAATGAATGAAATATGTCCGAGCAACTCATATGTCAAGTTTACTATAATACAATACACATATCAGTCTCCTGCCACCATATTAGCTCCAACATAATGCTCACACAACGCTAGTGGTATGTGTCCGGTATGTGTACCATTGGGTCATGTATTGTACAACACTTTCTGATATGTGTTTATAGGCATGCTCCCTATGGGGACACTAGAGTTCCTGGGCTGTTACAAGGTATTTCACCTGCATGCCATTGTCACTGCCACTATGTTTCCACATATGCATGTGGTAGGCCTGCTATGTGATTGCTACACATCTGCCATTCTGTAATACTGGGGATATCTATGCATGCTGTTGGACATCTTCTGGGATTGTGTGGACTATTACAGCCCACATATGTTCCATGACAGTTACACACCAGTATGTGTAGGGGATATTTGCCAGCAGGAACACCACTCCAACCTAATGTGCAAATGTTACCAGTCCACATCACATCTGTGTCCCACCATGGAACCTCATTATCTACTGTTCCATCACTACCTTCATGTGGAATTACCTCAGGGGATAGTTTCCCCCTCATGGATCACACACAGACATATGTCTGTCACCCAGTTAGGTCGAGGGTCTTGTGCATAGGGAGCTCCACAGAGACATGTGATATGTGCTACATCACCTGGAGGCATGCAGTACACATACACAAGGTTCAAAATGCATGTCCATCTGGCTCAGCATACAGCCCAGGCACCTTTATGTCCATGTAGATGCTGTCATGACTGTCCATGGGTGGGCACCATGTTCCCTTTGTTCCCATGCGGGGGCTCAATGGCCTCCCCATTCCAAATGTAACTACCCATCCACAGTGTTTACCCACCACATGTGTCATATACCAACCCTGTATGCTGTCTTATTTGTCACCCAACCAGACCTACATACCAATATGTGCCTAATACCCTTCACCAACATATATATCCCACCGTCTCATACAATTGCAATGTGTTCCCAACATGGGTTACACACCACACTCCACACTCTATCTTGCAGCCATGTACTGGTGTGTAGGTATGGTGTGTATTGATGTGTGTGTGTGTGTGTGTGTGTGTGTGTGTGTGTGTGTGTGTGTGTGTGTGTATATATATATATATATATATATATATATATATATATATATATATATATATATATATATATATATATATATCTGTCTGTATACACACACACACACACACATATATATATATATATATATATATATATGTATGTATATATACATATGTGCATATATGTGTAGATATCATTTTGTGTTATTTATATACCTATATAAATGTATAACTGTCTGAGGTTCTGTAAACATACACAGCTGTGAATATATATCACACATATATGTATCTGTATGTGGGGTGCATACGAACATCTGGACCACCCTCATGTACCCTCTTTACTTCACAGCTGAACTGTTCTGCCTTGCTGCAACACAGACAGGTGTCACATGTGAACACAGACTAACATTAGGGGGGTATATATGGTGACAAACTTTAGATAAGCATATTATACTGCTATGGCAGTTGGGCATGCTATTCTGCACTTTAACATGACTGTCCTGCAGGTGGTGTGATATCTCACCCATGTGTCTATCATGGCAGTATTAATGCCCCCACCAGCTGTTGGCCACAGTAATTTACAGAACACAGATATCATGGGTCACATCTTTGCCATTCACTGCTGGTCTGCACATTTGACAGGTATGTCCCACTGCCCACAGGGACTGACACTACTCTCCAGGCAGTTGTTGAGCAGAACATCATTACAGGAACAAGTATTAATGACACATATACATCCTTTCACAGTATACATCCTATTATTCTATGCCATATACTACACGCCAGTAAATGCATATCTGTTTGACATACCTGTTATGCTTTTTCCGCTGCAACACAACCCTGAGCTTTGTGACCTTTCTTGAAAGTTTTTTTTTTTCCTATCTCTGTCTCTCTCTCTCTCTCTCTCAGTCTCTCCAGTAGAGTGATTGAGCTGGTTTGAATAGATTGCAGCATGCTTTTGGTATTGCATATGATCAGGTTGTGGCCTCTGTACCAGTCAGTGTCCACCAGTTGCTAACTGCATGCAGCTTGCTGTGTAGTAATTCAGATAACTACTGTCATGGCAACCCTGTACTATAAATTGCTGTCTACTGTGGGCGTTGTCCATTCACCTTTACAGTATGGATGACATCCTTCCTATGCGTGGACATCAGTGTTACAGACGGCAGGTAGCAATACCGCTTACAGCACAACCTGCAGACACAGGCCAAATCCACATTTTTGTAAGGTTCCAGACCTACAGACAGTGTGAGTAGTGTTGTTGTGTGCAATGTATCCTGCTGTTCTAACAGGGTTTCTGTGTACATGGTACTTTTTCATGGAATGTTGTCTGTCTGCATAGCTCTCAACTGTGGACCTATTCGTATGATACCAGGGGGATTGGCTGTTAGGTTTTGTCTGTGCACCACACAGTTATTGTCCCAGATATATCTGTGGCATTCTGTCTGTTGACTGTTATCAGTACATGGCTACATCCATTTGTATTTCAATGTCGTATCCCTGCATAAGGGTATGCTGCAATGAATCCTGTAACACCAGCAATTTCCAGGGTGTGTAACAGCAATAATGCAAATATGGCCCTATGTTCCTGCCTATGTCCTCCACATATTTGGCAGTCTTTGTCCTGCTGTGATACAGGAAGGGTTGTTAGGTAATGGCCTATCATTATTTACTGCTAACATTACTGCTATCATCCTAGTCATGTCATGGACTCCCCCAACTAACTGTTGGGCCAAGTCCATATATATGGGGGCAACAGCTGGAGAACGCATATGTGCCCTTGTACATTCCAAAGGTAAGTGTGTGGTACACAGTTTTCCTTGCCCTTGTACAGCCTTTTATGGGGGGGGGGGGGGTTCTGTGCCATTAACCTAGGCTATGGCACCTTTTCAGGGATATAACTGTTAAGACGATGGTCATTCAGTGTGATAGTGAGATGTTAGGTTAAGCAATGTTATGTACAAGATACTGTGACATTAACACAAGTGCTACTTTTCCCCCTAGGGCTTGACTACTGGGTGTAATTGGAGGCTGCTGAACTACATCTGTAATTGTTGATTGTAACATATTCTGAAGGCAAATCCTGTTTCTACTGTTGTTCTAATTGAAGGCCTTGGCCTGGACATCATAGTATGGTATATATACACACTGCTTGCATCTACTGTTTTGTGTAAGCCTTGCATTCATGACTGATTACATATTTCAAACCTTATGTGGTGTCGGTACTGGCATACATTATTGTATAGTACATGAAAAAAGGTTATCTGTGTATGCATACCTGTGTGTCGTGTCATGTCCTTTGAATTGTGGGTGGGTATATGTTTAATGTCAGTATTATCATTTGTGGGAATGGTTGCCACACTACACATTTCACAGGTGCCAGTTGAAGGGCTTGTGGCTGAGGGATATACTTTGCATCCAGTACTTCCATACTACTTCTACATATGTATGGCTACTGATACCTTTTGTGTGTGTATATGTGTATGTACCTATATATATCTCATATGACTATATATATATATATATATATATATATATATATATATATATATATATATATATATATATATATATATACATCTGTCCGCGGTAGTGGTGCTGCGGTAGCGTTGTTGCCTCACAGCAAGATGTTGTCCCATTCGATTCTCAGCTAGAGCGTCTTCTGTGTGGAAGCAAGCATGAATGGGCATGCTTTCGTTGAAGATTGTGCATCAGGGCTGGTAACTCGGCATGTAAAAATCCACTACCAAACATTAGCAGACCGGAGTTCCACTGTGGCGACCCCTAACCGGGATAAGCTGAAAGACACAACAATAAATATATATATATATATATATATATATGTATATATATAGATATATGCACACATATGAACATATGTATGTATCTATATACAATTGATGTTATATGATTATTTGTGAGTCATACATTAATATATATATATCTACATATAGCTGTCTATCTGTCTACATTTACAGATATATATCTGTACATATGTCCATGCATGTTCGGCTCATATTTTGGCCTGTTCCTCATTCACTTGGCAATTGTCATGGATGATCGCAGTATTGAAGTCAGTAACTAGTGGCAACACATTTGTGTTTCAGACTTCATCTCCTTCTACATATGTGTTCTAATACATATAACTGTGTAGCTAGCAGCATTGTAAGGGTATCAGAGCATTAGTTGACATATATCCCTATTTGTACCCACAGTGTGGCATACTTTGTCCAGACTTCTTGCATTAACATGTTATGTGGTGTGATAATAATACATTTCCTGTACTGTTGACTGATTTTGCTGCATGATATGTTTGTGAAAACTTCAGGTTATGTATATCTGCCATGGTTTAGTGGTAAATCAGTTTGTGTATGGAGTGCAAGGTCCAGGGATTGAGCCTTGGACAGGCAGTTTATTTTCTTGCTGGGCAGAACATAGGACGTTGGCTGCAGAGTGATTAAGGCAGTTTTAAGCAATTCTAAGTGGGTTTGCACAGGTTTTCATGATGGTAAGCACTGCCAACCTCCGCATATGTTTTCTTACACTCGGCTTCAAATCTCTCAACCTGTGTAGGCATAGCTTACCCCCGCGCAAACCCACTTACTGCTGCTTAACAGTGCTTACTGCTGCTTACCACCATGCTAATTCCTTCAAAAGAAAAGAAAAAGGGGTTTATAGGACAGTGGTGAAAAATGGGGCCCAAAGATGGAATGGCATTTGGGAAAATAGCTAGGCATGTGCAGGAAGGGTAGAGGAAAGGTCCATAGCTGCCCATTTCTTCTACAGCAACAGCTGTGCATATACACTATATTTGCAGGTACATTTGGACCCTCAAACCCCTGGGAGAGGGGTGAGGACAACATATATTCATTGTGATGCCAATTAGACCACATTACATGTGTCCAGTGGACATGTGCAAAATGGACAGCTATGTATGGGGCGAGATTTTTTTGTGGGAAGAGATTGCCCTTTTTTTTTCAGGTGAGAGTGGGATGTTGGGGAGGGGTAGTAGGTAAATTTGGGGAGGTAGGTTGGGTAGGTTAACAGACAAGACACACAAGGTGCATACAGGGCCGGTATATGACACGGGGGGTAAACACCTTGGATGGGGAGGGGTGTTTGGAATTCGCAAGCCCATGAGCCCCCAACTGGAAACAGTGGGACTGAGGTCCCCACCCATGGGCTGTCACCATTGCACCTTCATGACCCCGAAGGTGGCTGTGCTGGGGGCTGTGTAGGTGTGGCAAGCTCACCCTCTAATAGTGCCACTCAGCCCTCAAGCTGGCTTAGCCACTCTCGATACTCCAGATCAAGCTCCTTATGCACCACGGCCTGGTCCTGTTGATGGGTGACAGGTTCCCCTCCGTGCCTGCTCCAAGGGGGGTTGAGCCACATCCCCTGCAGCGTTTCCACCCGAAGGTGGCACAGGGCCAACGGAGGAGGAGGTCCCAGAATGGGCCTCAGATGTGCTGGTGCTCGCTGCCATGGCCAGCTGAGGTGGGACAGGTGGGTCTGCTGGGACCGGCCTTCCCATACGAGCTGTGTTGTCACAGGATTATGACAGATATGGGTTGGTAACAGTCAACAGCATTTAGGATTAGGTATAACAGCATGCATAGGCATTCCCATTAATCTAACACACCAGATTTAACACAGTTGCAGAGCAAGCAGAACACATGCATATATGGAACAACAGTGGCCATTACAGGAGCATGCAGGTTTCATTGATGGCAACAGGCCACCAATATGGGCATATTTTCACATGGCACATGCATAGAAACAAATGTGAATATTTATAAACCATTAGGACATTTGTCCCAACAAAAGTTTAGATTGCACACATACCAGTTGAGGAGTGTCATTGGGTTATTATGCACATATGGTAGGGGTGAGAGAGAGAGTTAACAAACTAATATATTCTTGTAGTTTTCATGACATTCTTAGTCACTGTAGTGGTCTTTCCCTTACATGTATTATTACACTACACAATGGCCTTATATTGTACACTGATATGTTTATAAATTATTATATATGTGACCTATGTCTTACATACAGGCGTGACAGGCTGCAGGTGTTAATGCAACATATGTTAAGAATTGCTGTCATACACTTTGGGTGAGGTGCTGGAATGACAGGCTTGTTTCCATATACATTCTCTGACTATGTACACATTTGAATATCAGTTATATGTCATTGACAGCTGCCTACAATTCTTGGAACATCACACTGGATTTTCAGGAGAACAGGGTACCAAGCTGGTGATATGGGCCATTTATCTGAACATGCTGGACAGATCGGAACAGTTGGGGGCTATGGATATGCATACAACTTACAATGTGAACATTCTAGCAAATTCTATACTGTTGGGTGTAAGTATGCATACAGCTTTCTATCTGAACATTGTATCAAAATGTGTACAGTTGTGGGGTATGATTATGCATACAACTTAGTAGCACTCCCAGGATTCAAACCCCTGCTGTGTATGACAAAATATTATAGCTAACATCACAGTAGACTGTGCTATCAGGGAATTAATGTAAAGCTTTTGACTGTTTTCTATCTAAGTCTCCCTAACTTGTACAATACAACTGACATCTTGGCACTTCCAACATTGTTATGCAGGACTTCATGCCCATTTTCTCTGCATACCACGGTATGGGTGACACTGCTTAAGATACAAAAGTACTATTTATGGTATGGAACAGATCACCAACATATGAGAGAAGAGTAAACAGAAGCATTCCAGGGGTTATACCTTTATTCACAGACTATTGCACATTTATTTCTACTGGTAGAACACTTTCTAAGGCTCTTATATTTATTTGTTATGACAGTACATGCAGACTGATTACTAACCTGCCTCGCGATGCAGCCTTTGCAGCCTAGCATCGTGGGCTTGCTGGTTCACAACCCGCTCATCTGCAGCTGTTAGAGAAATGCAGTGATATTTAGCCATACAAGTTAGGCAATTATTTACTACTTAGTAGAATGAGTACTTACTCAGTCCTGGGGCATTGGGCATCTGCCGAGACTCCTGGATCCACTGTTCCAGTACATCCCCCCTCCACTGATTCAGGTCAGCATGGTGGTGCCTGATCTGCTCACCAGTCCGGCGGATACCTGTGGCACTGGTGAGGTCATGGGCGAGACTGTCACAGGCCTCTGTTTTATACTGCAAGCCCTGGTACTGGCCCTGCAGTAGTCTCTGATCATGGTGTTTTACCAGGAGCCATACCATGATTTTTGACTCCTGGATGCCCCAGTGCTGCACTCTAAATTGAGTGCCTTCACCCACCCCAGCTGTTCTGCCTGCAGTAGGAAGCTACAACCAGTTATGGGTAGTATTTCTGCCTGTGGGGTATAAATATGGCCATTTTCCCACACTTCCCTGTGATTGGCCAGTTTTGAAAAGGTTAAGCTATGGGTAGACCTGCTTACATCAGGTTGGCACTGCTTAAAGAGGTATACCACTAGGCAGATATAATTAGTTCCCCTACACATTACTTACACTTACTAACTTGAGCTGTACTGTGGTTAGCATTGCTTAATAGTTAACTAGCACTATATTTGCCATTTGGCAATGATTCATTACAGGTTATATATATGTCTGGTATCCGTGATTCATGTATACATACACTGTATGGTGACCTAGGGGCTTCTACACTTTATTACAATAACACCTCAAATCTATGCTTACTTCAGTACTCCTGTTCACATATTTATGTTCTGTGGCAGGTTATCCAACATCACACTGTACATACATTCAGTTCACATGTTTGGTTTGATTTTTCTGTGGTGAGAATTAGTTTGCTGATACCTCATGCATATTTATTGCTATGATGGCTTAGTGGTTAACTGCTGTGACTATAGTATACAGGGTCCTGAGTTTGAGCCTTGCAGAGGCAGTTTATTTTATTGCTGGGCAGAACATGGGTCATTGGATCCAGAGTGATTACGGCACTTTAAAGCAGTTGTAAGTGGGTATGCGTGGGTTTGCATGATGGTAAGCACTGCTGATCTCCGGTTACAGTTTCTTACACTCAGTTAGCCTCTACTTTGCTTAATCTGTGTAAGCAATGCTTACCCCCATGCAAATGCAGTTAGAGACTCTTACTATTGCTTGTTTGTGCTTAAACCTGCTTACTAGTGCCTTATTCATTATGACACTGCCACTTCACATGTGCATTTCATGCAGTACTCCAGTTCACATTTAAATGTTATTATGTAGGTTATTCAGCAAAAAGATGTAAATATATGCTCATATACAGTTTTCACATGAAAAATATGTGCTGCAGTGGGACTCAAACTGGGATGCCTGGTTAGGTGGATGCTCTAACCACTATACTATTGCTCTGCTGCTTCATTTGCATATATATTCCTTGTTATCCTCTTCAGCCTTTTCAGCTGCTTTAACCGTAGCTAAGCGATGGGCAAACCCACGCACCTATGGTTAGCTGTACTCAGGGTTTTAAAAAAAATAAATACAAGGGTTTCTTCATTTTATTTCAATGTAACTGTTGCTGCTGAACACATGGGGACTGTTGGTGGGGATATGCAGACACCTATGAGTGGTTTCGCTCATTTATTTACACTTTCTTCTGTTCTACTTTGCAAAGCCGTGTTTATTCTGACAGCTCTGTTCTCAGACATGCCCCCTGCACTCGTCCACGCTCAGTGTAGGATTTGGAGTTCAGGCAGTGTGCCTTCATTAATACACATGGTGTGCTGCTGTCCTATTCTTAAACTGTCGCTTACATGCCGGACTAGTTTAGTCCTGCAAGGCAGAATAGTAAATCTGGGGGAATTTCTTTTGTATTGCTGTGTGGTTTTGTGCATCAAACTTATTCCTCTACTACAGAGAGTGTGCAACAAATTCTTTAAACACATTACTTCTGATAACAACAGAGTAAACGTATATAACATAATAAAATTCTTATACAAATTAGAACAATAAAACTGATAGGTGATTATATTACTTTAAACAATTACAACAATATTTTGTGTCATTACTTTCCTGATGATAAAAGAAACAGTACATAACATATTATATCAGTTGATTAGACAGAGAAATCATAACATCAAGGCTACTCAGCCAGTAAGAAGCCACATGACCCTAGCTATCCTAAATAAGTATAATTATTCTAATAAATAGCTAGATAGTTGTCATGAGTGAGTGCAAAGGTCCACCCCTGCTCTTGCTCCTGCTTGTGCCAATATGGTTCACAAGAGAACAAACATCTGATATTAAGGTTGTCTCCCTCAATTTACATTTACGTGTGTGTGTGTGTGTGTGTGTGTGTGTGTGTGTGTGTGTGTGTGTGTGTTCCTGTATATATATATATATATATATATATATATATATATATATATATATATATATATATATATATATATGTTCCCTATTAAAATTGCGAAGGTCCACTTACCCGAATACGGAAACGTCGACACGTATACGTCGAATCGCAAAAACACCGATCATCCTGAAGCACGAAATTCGAAATGTCGAATAGTCATGGTTGGCCCTTCTGCAGTATAGCTCTGTAAGGTAAGTGTGCGATAGTTACGGACCTTAGGGTTAGGGTGCAGTTTAAGGTAAGTGCATAGATAGTAATGTATGTAAGGTTTAGTGTAGGGTTAGAAATAGGGTTTTGTTAAGTGTATGTGTGTGGGTTATTTATTTTGTTTGTTATAACTCCGTAAGGTAAGTGTGAGATAGTTACGGACCTTAGGGTTAGTGGTGCGGGTTAAGGTAAGTACATAGATAGTAATGTATATAAGGTTTAGTGTAGGGTTTTGGTTAGTGTTATGTATGTGGTTTATTTATTTTGTTTGGGTAGGTAGTATGTAGCACGCGGTGAGGTTGGACAACTATGACGGTTCGAGATTTTGAATTTCACGGTTTTAGGGCATTCGGTGTAGTCGCGGTTCGCATAATAGGTGTAGATGATTACATATTCACTGAATAGGTCTTTTGTGGTTCTACTATAGACCCTATATATATATATATATATATATATATATATATATATAATACATATATATAGATAAATATATATATATATATATATATATATATATATCTATGTATATATAAATAAAGATATATATATATATATATAGATATATATATATATATATATATATATATATATATATATATATATACATACATATATATATATATATATATATATATATACATATATATATATATATATATATATATATATATATATATGGGTCTCCTTCTAATGACCGAAATGCCGATTCCGACAGTGAAATCACCGAAACGACCGACAACGCAGTTGACCGACACGCCGAATCCCGACAGACGGAAGACCGACAAGGAATGTGTAAGCGACCTGGTAAGTATGCGATAGTGAGGGATTTAGGAGTAGGGAGTGGACAGGTAAGTGCAATACTCAGGATGTAGGGTTAGGGTGCAGGTAGGGAGAGTGTGCGGTAGTGTCGGAGCTTGGGGTTGGGTGTGTAAGTGAGTTAGGGTTAGGTGCAGGTAGGAGAGGTGTGCAGTGTCGGAGCTTGGGGTCTGGGTGTGTAAGTGAGTTAGGGTTAGGGTGCAGGTAGGGAGAGTGTGGTAGTGTCGGAGCTTGGGGTTCGGGGTGTGTAAGTGAGTTAGGGTTAGGGTGCAGGTAGGTAGTGTCGGAGCTTGGGGTTCGGGTGTGTAAGTGAGTTAGGGTTAGGGTGCAGGTAGGAGAGTGTGCGGTAGTGTCGGAGCTTGGGGTTCGGGGTGTAAGTGAGTTAGGTTAGGGTGCAGGTAGGGAGAGTGTGCGAGTGTCGGACCTTAGGGTTAGGTTTGGGTTAGGGCTAGTGGATATGTGTTGTAGTGTACTGTGTTGTTTACGTGTAGTGTGTCGGTGTTATGGTGTTCGTGTTTCGTTGTCGGGTTTGTGTGTTGTCGGTTTTCTGCCATCGGTTATTTCACTCTCGGCGAATCTGCGTTTCCGTCATTAGAACTAGGCCCATATATATATATATATATATATATATATATATATATATATATATATATATATATTTTTTTTTTTTTTCTTCCTGGAAGAATAAGCAGGTGTAACAACTGGATTGCATACTTGTCTGTTATTTTAGCTGGAGTCATTCCTACTAACAACAGAGCTAGAAAAAGAGTTGGTGGGATAGAGAAAACCTTGTTGCCTAATTCCTGGAAGTTGGTTTTAAAAATTTCAAGCAGGGGGCAACTGCAGAAAACATGATGCCAGTCCCATAGTGTCTCAGTGTAACATTTCCAATAGTTAGGGGATGGAGTGGGATGTGTAAGTATTTGTGCAGGCATTGTCACCCCAAGAAGCAAATCTGTGTGATTTGGGTCCCATATCTGGGGTCCTGCAGGAGGGACTGCCAGAGTTTATGGGTGATATGTGTGTGTATGCAGCTCTATTTCCAATATTAATTTGTATCTATATGTTTTTAGTTTCATTATAATCAGTATATAATATATTCTATTAAGTGCTCCTCTTATATTTGCCTCTTCCCTTCTACTATTAAGTAACCACTGAATTAATCTACATTGGTCATGTGTAGTATTTTTTCCTATTTTTAGTTTTGTTAATTCATGGATTGGTTTGGCGTACAACTGCTAACCATCACTACCTTACTATTACAAAGCCTTCTAGGGAAATGGGTTCATTGGTCTGGATCAGTTTTTCCCAGAACATTAAAGTTCTGATCTCCCCTGGTATATGGGACCACTGTCATCCTGACAATCTTCAACATGTCACATCAGTGATAGGTGTCAGATCTGGTATCCAGCTAGTGACATCACAGAGTTTTAAGGCATAGAGACCTCTTCTAATAATCTGTTTCTCAGTATAATGGTGGGATTATTTACATCCCCTTTACTTTAATAATCCTGTGGAAGTAAGCTTGGAGGCCACCCAGTCCATTGGTCATTATCATTTGCCAAGGGTTATTTATCATTACCGGGGCTAACTGGAGATTGAAAAACTTTCAGTCTACCTGCCTCCAACTAGTTCCAAAATCTAGATGTCCAAGTCCCAAGGAACTTATTTTTTATTGTTGTACATATAGAGAAGCCTTACCCTAGAATAATGACCATGAGTTTCAGTCTCTGAGAATGTGTTAATGGTTCAGTAGTGATTCATCACACTATTTCCTGAGTGGACCTAGGACAGTTCATTTTCTACAACATACTTAACTGCAGGTTTTGAAAGCATCACAAAGTAGATAGCTGGGTGAATGTGCTCCTATATGTTTAAAGAAGTCATTTCAAATACAATATTGTTTAACACTGAGTTAAAAATGCAATCCAGATATAATATGTAACATGTGTGCTTGTTTTTTTTTTTTTGTTATTATAAGAATATATGATTGCTCCTATGTATTTTTTGTCGAACACACATTATTCCTATTTCCAAACAATACTTTGCAAAAGTTACCTGAGAATAACAGAAGTTGTCTAATTGTGTCACCATTATTTGATGCATTATTTATTGAAGCCCTCTCCAGGATTTTAGTTTCTCGCCATCCTATTCACTCTATCTCCCCATGCACTTCTTCTTGTCCTGTGTGACTGTACCTCTCTTACCCACAATTTGGAAGAGTATTATGTTTTAAGTATCCCATAAATGCTGTGAAGTGTGTTTTGCTGATTTGGTGAAGGCAATGTGTTATAATGCTGTTCATGAAAATCAAAATCACTGTAACCACACTTCCTCAATTTCATAGATTCATAGGATGATACTAGGCTGTTGACCAGGTGGCCCTTATAAGCCTATCCAAGAATTTCGCCCATGTTCCCACAAATTCAGCACCTGTTTCCACTGTCCAGCAGGGATACAGGTGGGATACCTGGGATGTATTTTCTGTTTCCCATCCAGTCATCCAGGTTCATGTTAAAGAGGGCTAGAGAGGTGCTCTGCTTGACATGGAGAGAGAGTCCAATCCATAGAGGGGGAGTCTTTGGGACACAAATCAATCCCGCCAACAAGTTCTATTAATGTCACAGACTAGGTTGAGGCCTTGCATGTGGGTTGCGTGAGTGAAGTTTAAAATACAGATATGCAGCAACTCCATCAAGGCTGGGTCTGAGATGGCCTTGTATGCCATACACAGGTCACCTCTGAGCAGTCTGTATGAGAATGAGTAGAGGGACAGAGCTTTTAGCCTATCTGTATAAGATAGGTGTTTGAGACCCTGGATTTTCCTGGTCAGGAACCTCTGTGGTCTCTCCAGCTGCAGCGATGTGTTTGGCAAAGTACATGTCAAAGGGGACATTGTACTCGATAAAGGGTCTGATAAGGGAGGAGTACAGGGATGTTATGACTTCCTTATTCCTAGATGAAATACTCTTACTTATGATGTGGGCCATGTAGACAGCCTTCTGTACAACGGTGGCAATGTGGTGGTCAAAAGTCAGGTTGCAATCAACCTGGATGCCCAAGTCCCTCACGACTGATTGCTTGCTTAGTACATTGTTATTAATGTGATAATTAGTGGGGATGCCATTTTCCACAAAGGGGATAATGACGCATTTCTTGGCATTCAGTTTGAGGCCATGCTTCTGACACTAGTCATTAGTTTGGGTAAGGCCATCTTGGAGGATGTTCACATCACTAGGGGAATTTAAGACGGCATCCAGCTTGCAGTCATCTGCAAACCTGGTAAGCCACAGACCACCGTATTACCCTCTCCCATCACTTTGGTGACTGTTTTGAAGAAGTTGACCAAGTTTAACAGGCATGATCTCCCTTTGACAAAACCAAACTGTGTCGGGTCAAGAGTTTGGAGGTTGCCAATGTCCTTATTTATAAGGTCCATAATAATGCATTCCATTGCCTTGCAAATCAGGCTACTTATGCTGATGGGCCTATAATTGTCTGGATCAGTGGAAACTCTACCTTTGTGTATGAGAGCCACAGCTAAGCTGTCTAGCACCATGGGCAATTTCCAGGACTGGCACCCATCTAGCCAAAGCTGGGAACCAAAAAAGGTATTCTTCAGAAAGTTAAAAAGTGTTTTCCACTGAAAACTGTATAATTGTAGCAAACTGCTTACTATATCTGTATAATTGTAGCAAGTTGCTAACTGCAATTACTAAAGTGCTTATCTCCATGTATGCACTAATGGTATTATTTAATGAAGCTGTGATACCACCCATGGCATCCCATTCCAGTTTGCATACTGCACTGATGCCCCATTGTCAACTGTCATTTGCACCCCTTTGCCTGTGTTCAGGACAACTGCCCACTTCACCCTGCCATATTTATGACTTTGATATATATCAATCTATATACATATATCTGTGTATATATATATATATATATATATATATATATATATATATATATATATATGTATATAATGCCATAGTTACACAACAGAAGGGAAAAGTATAACGTTAATGACCAATGAAAGTGGATTTCAGTGATCTTGAGTGTCACAAAAACACTGGTACAAACTGCTGTGACTGAATTGACTGACTCCCATTTTGGTTGTTTCCTTTGTTAATTTTTTGCATTTTCTAAGGACAGTTGAAACATATTTTACATACATGGAGCTGCAGTCTGTGTGAACTTTAATATTTGCTTTTTTGACCATCAGCTAAGTGCATAACATTTCTCTTCTCAAATATTTACATTTATGGCTATGACAGCTGCTTAAAAACCTCAGCTTTGGCCGGCTAAGAACTAGCTGTATTCAACTGGACGTATAAGAGAATTTAAGTACCTTTATCTGCACTTTTTTTTCAAAAAATACAGTATTTAAATTGATTTTAACTATGTTGCAGGAATATTAACTGAACTAGAAGTTAGTCAGTGTTTGCTGAATTTTATTATTTGCTAGTAATTACAGGTGTGGGGATAGCCACATTCTTTGATTTCCTGTCCTTGCCTATTTAAGTGGTACAGTGTGAAATATTTTCTGCTTAAAACCTCAGCTTTGTCCGGCTAAGAACTAGCTGTGTTCAACAGGAAGTATAGGAGAATTTAAGTACCTTTATCTGCACTTTTTTTTCAAAAAATACAGTATTTAAATTGATTTTAACTGTATTGCAGGAATATTAACTGAACTGGAAGTTAGTCAGTGTTTGCTGAATTTTATTATTTGCTAGTAATTACAGGTGTGGGGGTAGCCACATTCTTTGATTTCCTGTCCTTGCCTATTTAAGTGGTACAGTGTGAAATATTTTCTGCTTAAAAACCTCAGCTTTGGCCGGCTAAGAACTAGCTGAATTCAACTGGACGTATAAAAGAATTTAAGTACCTTTATCTGCACTTTTTTTTCCAAAAATACAGTATGTAAATTGATTTTAACTGTGTTGCAGGAATATTAACTGAACTGGAAGTCAGTCAGTGTTTGCTGAATTTTATTATTTGCTAGTAATTACAGGTGTGGGGGTAGCCACATTCTTTGATTTCCTATCCTTGCCTATTTAAGTGGTACAGTGTGAAATATTTTCTGCTTAAAAACCTCAGCTTTGGCTAGCTAAGAACTAGCTGTATTCAATTGGATGTATAAGAGAATTTAAGTACCTTTATCTGCACTTTTTTTTTCCAAAAATACAGTATTTAAATTGATTTTAACTGTGTTGCAGGAATATTAACTGAACTGGAAGTTAGTCAGTGTTTGCTGAATTTTATTATTTGCTAGTAATTACAGGTGTGGGGGTAGCCACATTCTTTGATTTCCTGTCCTTGCCTATTTAAGTGGTACAGTGTGAAATATTTTCTGCTTAAAAACCTCAGCTTTGACTGGCTAAGAACTAGCTGTATTCAACTGGATGTATAAGAGGATTTAAGTACCTTTATCTGCACTTTTTTTTTCAAAAATACAGTATTTAAATTGATTTTAACTGTGTTGCAGGAATATTAACTGAACTGGAAGTTAGTCAGTGTTTGCTGAATTTTATTATTTGCTAGTAATTACAGGTGTGGGGGTAGCCACATTCTTTGATTTCCTGTCCTTGCCTATTTAAGTGGTAAAGTGTGAAATATTTTCTGCTTAAAAACCTCAGCTTTGGCCGGCTAAGAACTAGCTGTATTCAACTGGGCGTATAAGAGAATTTAAGTACCTTTATCTGCACTTTTTTTTTCAAAAAATACAGTATTTAAATTGATTTTAACTGTGTTGCAGGAATATTAACTGAACTGGAAGTTAGTCAGTGTTTGCTGAATTTTATTATTTGCTAGTAATTACAGGTGTGGGGATAGCCACATTCTTTGATTTCCTGTCCTTGCCTATTTAAGTGGTACAGTGTGAAATATTTTCTGCTTAAAAACCTCAGCTTTGGCGGCTAAGAACTAGCTGTATTCAACTGGACGTATAAGAGAATTTAAGTACATTTATCTGCACTTTTTTTTTTCAAAAAATACAGTATTTAAATTGATTTTAACTGTGTTGCAGGAATATTAACTGAACTGGAAGTTAGTCAGTGTTTGCTGAATTTTATGATTTGCTAGTAATTACAGGTGTGGGGGTAGCCACATTCTTTGATTTCCTGTCCTTGCCTATTTAAGTCGTATAGTGTAAAATATTTTCTGCTTAAAAACCTCAGCTTTGGCCGGCTAAGAACTAGCTGTATTCAACTGGACGTATAAGAGAATTTAAGTACCTTTATCTGCACTTTTGTTTCAAAAAATACAGTATTTAAATTGATTTTAACTGTGTTGCAGGAATATTAACTGAACTGGAAGTTTTGACTCTGCTCTTTAGTTAGTCCCACCCACCCTCCCTGTTTTTGTTTTGGTGTTAATTTTAGTGTCCTTGAACCTGCCCGCCCCTCTTGTAAATTTGTGTTTGGATACTCCTTCTGGGCCCATCTCATTTGCTCACTCAACTGAGTGCAGTGAGATCATATTCTGATTTCAGGCACTCCTACTGTGTACAAAGAGAGCATCTGGGAAACAGAAAAAAAAATTTAAGCTTGTTTCCTGCCTTTCCTGTTAAGTGGTATAGACTATTTGTAGGCTTCTGAGCCCCCAAGCCCTTCTGTGTTGGAGGGAAGCCTTCTAGCTTAGTTTTTTTTCTTATAACTAGCCAGTTTTCTAGTTTCAGCACTCAAATCTGTTTCTTTGATCTCAGCACTTGTTCAGAAAAAAAAAAATGTCATCTGCTTTTACTGTACTTGTGTTTCTACCTACTTTATTTTACTTTTGCATCATCTTAAAGGTACTCAATTGTATTTATTATTGCTTGGTGTAACTTATTCTAAGCCTTTTGGTTTAAACACTTGGGTTTGGACCAGTTGTTTTGCACTGAGAGGGTTTGTGGTCTGCACTGTAGTGGCAGAACAGGTAGCTTACATCCTTCTAGGTTGGGAACTGCTGATTGAGGGCTCAGTGTCTGTTATTCTAAAAGTGTATTAATTCTGGTTTAAGCACTTGGGCTTTCAGGCCAGTTATTTTACATTAAGAGGGTTCGTGGTCTGCACTCTTGTGGGAGGAGAGGCTGGACTCTGCCCTTCTGAGCTGGGAATTTCTGGTTAAAGGCTTATAGAGCATGCATATCTGAACTGCTTCTTACTGAAGTTGGTGCGCCTTGTTAGCTGTGGCATAGACTGGATTTGGGCCTGCTGGATCTAGCTTTGTTTGTGTAACTTGAGCACTAATTCAGGCATTCTCTAAAGTATTCAATTGTATTTATTACTGCTTGGTAGTAACTTGATTAAAGTGTAGCTATCATTCTAAGTCTTTTGGATTAAGCACTTGGGCTTCAGACCAGTTGTTTTACATTAGGAAGGTTTGTGGCATGCACTGTCATGGCAGGACAGGTAGCTTTCATCCTTCTAAGTTGGGAACTGCTGATTGAGAGCCCAGTGTCTGTTATTCTTAAAGTGTATTAGTTCTGGGTTAAGCACTTGGGCTTCAGGCCAGTTATTTTACATTAAGAAGGTTTGTGGTCTGCACTCTTGTGGGAGAAGAGGTGGACTCTGCCCTTCTGAGATGGGAATTTCTGGTTAAAGGTTTATAGTGCCTGAATATTTGAACTGTATCTTACTGAAATTGGTACACCTTGTTTGCTGTAGCATAGACTAGATCCAGGCCTGCTGAATCTATCTTTGTTTATATGCTTGTTGTTTGTTTGCTTGTTATTGCCCTGGAACGCTAATGCCACCTAATACGCGGCTTCTCAGCGCTTCTGTGGATCACTAGTGATATCTGCATTGCTTACTGTACTTATTTCCTTGTTTCACTTGAAAGAAAGTTACTGTTTGTCATTTTTGCATTTAAGCTACCTGTAACACATTGCACTTAAGTTACCTGGCACTTGCTCACTAAAGCAATTATATAAGTCAGCACTAAAAATTAAAAGCACTACACCCTCACTCCCCACTGGCTCTTGTTTTCAATTATAAAGGAATTCCCAATATTTTTCTAGCATGTCCAAAGGTCAGTTGTCAATCTCCTCTCTGGTCCAGCTAGTGAATCTGGGAATCTTGAGGCAATGTTACAACTGCCTCATGTACACACACAACCCTCTCATCCTCCCAACAAATTCCAACACATGTGAGAGATGCCACCATATAGCCAAACTGGAGGCTAAGCTCTCTCAACTCAGTACTGGCATAACCAGTCAGGAGGAGAAGGAAACCACACTCACTACAATTCCAGTCTCACATAGACCTACCACGACAGCAAACCAAACACATAATCACACAAAAACATACTCGGAGGCTCTAAATAAAGATCTGCCTAAGCAGCAGAGACCTCCAAAGCAGACACCCAAGCAACCACTACCCCAAAACAAAACACGTGCAACACATATCTCACAAAGTCAGTGTGCTGAACAGTCACAGCCCTTAAGACTAAACAACACACCTGATACACTTGTAATAGGTGACTCTATGGTCAGGCACACTGACGTCCCGCTCACCAGGCTGAACAAGGAGAGGGTCACGGTGAGCAGCCTGTCGGGCGCTAGGATCCGCCACATAACACAAGCACTCAGGTCACTCCAAGGCAAGTACAAATATGACTCAGTCATTGTCCATGCTGGCGTGAATGACCTGAAACGTACCTCCCTGGACTACATGAAAAGAGACATAGAGGAGCTCTCTGAGCATGTAGCCCAGGCCGGTATGACCCTGACCTTGAGTAGCATCTTACCCTCACCAAGAATGATGCCACAATATGAAGACAAGATGATCAATTTCAACAATTGGCTTAAGTACTGGTGTCATTCAAAGGGGATCCAATGTCTGTCAGCTTGGGATGATATGCTCGACAAGCCACGATTCTTCGCTAGGGACAGCTTGCACCTGTCACCCCTGGGCTTTCGGATATTGGCAAAGGCTCTTGCTAACCCCATAGTGCCTTTTTTAGGCAAGGCTCAAAAGACAAACCCACCTCCATAGGTATCACAAGGGATAAGAAACTAAGAGTAATGCTACTCAATGCCAGAAGTCTAAATCTCAAGATGCACGCACTCAAAACTCTCCTTAGCATGGAGAACATCGATATCTGTGCAGTAACAGAAACCTGGTTCAGGGCTCCCGAGAGCACCCCAGCACTACCAGGTTATACCTCATACCATGCTTTTCAGCCCTAAAACTTGGACCGAACCACAAAAGGAGGGGGAGTATCGATATTCATCAAAGATACCCACACCTCCAAGTTGGTGGCAAAGCACGAAGCATCAGAGACTATCCATGTGCAACTAACAGTGGGTAAAACTGCCTTCCAGTTTATAGCCTGCTACAGACCACCCTCCCAAACCCAGGAACCCCACTCGGCCTTCCTGAGAACACTGGAAAATATGAAGGTCTCTCCAAACACCATTATATTGGGCGACTTCAACTACCCAAACATAGACTGGGAGCATTACTCTAGCTCCAACACCCTAGCCCAAAGGTTCCTAGAATTTATAAACTCAGATGCTATGGAACAACTTGTTACCACTCCCACAAGAGGGGAAAACATACTGGACCTGATCATCACTAACATGGGGACTCTATGCTCCAGACCAGACGTGTATCCCTCACTGGTAAGATCAGACCATAAACTAATCTCACTGGATATTCACATCCTGACCCCACCCCCTGCCCAGAAAACCACAGTGATAAACTTCTCTAAAGCAAATTTCACACTCCTCAAAACCGAGGTGGAATCCTTCAAAGCCCCCGGGCCTGTGGAAAATACGGCCCAGACTGCAGAATCCTTTATAAACGCATTCTATGAACACCTTCAGGAATGCATGGATCATGCGATCCCAAATAAAACCAAGACCCAATCCTCCAAAGGCAGACGTCCTGTCTGGTGGACCCCAGCCATAAACAAACTATACAATAGAAGGAGGACGCTACTAAATGATAGAGCAAAATCCCCAAAAGGGAAGGCATCACTGATCAGTATTAGCAAAAACTACGGGCACTCATAAAATTGTCTAAGGCCAGCTTCGAGAGAAAAATTGCACAGGACACTAAGGATAATCACAAGGCTTTCTTTAGTTATGTTAGGAACCTGGGTGGTAATTCCCAGATATGCTCAGAATTAGTCCAAAATGACAAAAAATACACCAAACCCACAGACATTGCCAACATCCTAGCTGACAGGTTCAGCGCAAACACCCTCCCACCAAAAGGGCAAATATATATCCCAGCAGAGTGCTGCCCCCCTGACAACTCAGATGCTCAGGTAAGAGCCGCCCTCTCCAAAGCAAAAAATACAGCATCAATGGGACCAGACGGAGTCCCGGGCTGCGTCCTACATGGACTCCAAGAAGAGCTAAACCCAAGCATAAAACTACTGTTCAATCTCAGCCTTACTACAGGATATGTGCCCAAAGAGTGGCATACAGCAACAGTGGTCCCTCTCCATAAAGGTGGTGCCTCAACAGATCCTGGAAACTATCGCCCCATAAGCCTGACTAGCTTGGTCTGCAAAGCTATGGAAAGGATCATCATGGACCTCATAAATAAAGATATTGGGGACCTACAGACACTGGATCCTACCCAGTTCTGCTTTGTTAAGGGCAGATCCTGCCTCTTAAACCTGGTTGATTTCTTTGAAACAGTCACCAAGGCCATTGACGAGGGAAGGTGGTCCACACAGCCTACCTGGACCTCAAAAGCCTTCGATACAATACCCCACTCGGGCATTATAGATAAGCTCACCAGCTTAAATATAAACCCCTATGTCACTAGATGGGTTGCAAACTGGCTCATGGACAGAACCCACATGGTTAGAATTGCTGGAGCCATGTCAGACTCCAAACCAGTTACAAGTGGTGTCCCACAAGGCTCCGTCCTGGGACCTCTCTTGTTCGGTATATATTTCTCGGAGGTACAGGCCAACACGGAAGGACTGTGGCTGACCAAGTTTGCAGATGACTGCAAACTGGGCACCATAATCGACTCTCCAGCCGACACAAGCATCCTCCAAAAGGGCCTCATAGAAACAGACAACTGGTGCCAGAGCCATGGCCTCAAGCTAAATGCCACAAGTGTATAGTCATCCCCTTTGGCAAAAACAAAGTGCCCACAAATTACCACATAGGTGGTAATCTATTAAGTACAGAAGAAGTAATTAGGGAACTGGGGACCCAAGTTGATAGCAATCTCTCATTTGACAACCACATGGCCAAAGTGGTTAGAAAAACATTTTATATAGCCCACCTAATCATGAAGGGATTCGCATCTAGATCAGGGGACGTCATTGTGCCTCTTTACTCATCCCTCATCAGGCCCATAATTGAGTACAATGCCCCTTTTGGGATGTACCTTACCAGACACCTGTAGCAACTGGAAAGACCCCAAAAGTACCTCACCAAGAGGATCCAAGGGCTCAAACAGATGCCATATGCTGCCCGGTTAAAGAAACTCCAGCTCTACTCAGTGGCATACTGCCTGTTCAGAGGCGATCTGTGCCTGACGTATAAAGCCATGTCCAAACTGGAATTAATGGACATGCTGCACCTCAGAAAATCCAAATCCCATCGAGCCACGCTCGAGACTTGAACCTCAGCACTGAAATAAATAGGACATGCTGGAGGGACAGATTCATAACCCAGAGGCTCCCTTCACTCTGGAATAAAATCCCAGTCCAGGTTAGGCAGAGTCCCTCATTGACTCTCTTCAAGAGGAATCTTGATGAGTGGATGGGGGATCGTAGGTTTACCCCGGGTATCACTTCTGTGTCACTGTTAGACAGAGGCACAGTATACTAACCTCGAAAAAGGGCATAGCAAAATTCATTTAAAATGGGTGGCGAAAGCCAAACACACTCTGGCTAGGCTTTTAAATGCCCTAGGGCAGATAGCCTAGTATGAACCTATAAACCTATGAACCTATGAACATGTACATCCAGGATTTCTAATACACTGATTTGTTAGCAGCACAGCAATGGAGTTGGTCAGTTTATTTTATGTGTATAATATAACCATACAAAATCAACACATTTTATTCTGTTTAACAAAACTTCATCCTAAATGACACTCAAGTCCACTTACTTCTGAAGTAGAAATGCAAACTGCATTTGACTTGGTACAGTGAGAAACTGTATTGACATTGTTTTTTTTTTTTGTTTGTTTGTTTGTTTTTTGTCTGCACTGATGACTGAGGTTGATACGGGGGAACCTTAACAAATCTGGCTCCATTGTTTGTAGGAATCAGTTTGCAGTACTGTTTGAAATTTCATTAAAGCATGATAATTAAGACATTGTTTCTATGTGTGTTATACCCACCTTCATTTCTAATACACATAGTTTGCTGACTGCACTGCATAAATGTGAGAATGCCCCTTTCTGAAGGATAACCTGACTCTTAAGATTCAAATGATGGGAAAAGGACTGTCAGTCAATCGTAGTTACAATTGGTGACTATTATTCATTGAATTCACCATCTGGATTGGAAATCATTGGCATGAAACTGCTTTAGAAAGATGACCAATAGTTGGGGCATTAACTAGAGACTTTTGGTTCCTCTAACTAGGCATTCCATATTAGTAACTTGTGCACAGAGTTTTGACTGCTCAAATAAGAATGAAAGTTTCTCTTTGTCTGAGTCTGTGACTACTTCTGATACATTCAAATAATGGTTCTAATATATGTGAGGCCAATCCACATCATATTAATATATGGGAATTGAATTCCAGTCAAATGGTGCTTGTCATCACTGTTTGAGCTTTACTATTAAAACAACCAACACTTAGACTGATGTTATACCCTTGATGACCATTTATTCACCTCACTTTATATCAGCTACAGCTCACATTAAAATGCCTTACATTTCTTCATAGCACACCAGTCAATAACCCAGTTTTCTATTATTTTTCTCTAGGCAAGATTATATATTTTACTAGTCAGTTCTACAGCTTCTCCTGTTCATTGCACCCCTACTGTCCTGCAGGTATGAAAAATCCCTTAAACTTAAGGTGACCATCTTCATCATTACCAAACTATTTCAGGTATTTTGCTTCCCAGGTGTCAAGAATGTACAATGTCACAAACACCGTACTGCAGTCATGTTAGTATGACATAATAATGTAATCTAAAGGGCATTAACCATATGTAAAGACAGCCAGCAGAGCCTCTGTTTGAGCTTTCATCTCTTCTTCTGCCTGAATGCCAAGCATTTGTGACAAAGGCAGACAGTACTGTGTAAGACAACACATGACATACCATGGTGTACAAATGTTAAGTGTACTATACACAAGTGTGCATTATATGAACCCACTGGCTATGCTGTTTTCTGTATACCCTACAAAGGTGCCTTCCTATTAACTGTGGGTCTCTCTTTCCAGAAGCATGCCACTCATGCCTGTGCTGCTGCCCTTATGAATGATTCCAATGTCACATGCAAGGTCCTTCAAGGTGGCTGCCATACACCTGCAAGGATCATCTCAAGATGCTTAACCTCAAGCAGCTTTTCATTCTGCATCACAAAGGGAATAAAGAGCCTTGTCTATAGCTAGTACCTCACTATGGATTTCTGGTATTGTCTTTCAAGTATCTTTTGTTTCTTACTTAACTAGACAAGCTTCTATGTAGTTCATCTGTCATGTCTAACACTAATTATGGTCATGTGGAGTTTGCTCAGTACATAGTATTGTTATCTACATATAAATGGTCCACAGAAATAGCCCTCATTTAGTCAATGTCATGCTGGCAAAGATTCTACTAGTTGTAGTCCAACTGCAGTGCATTTCCATCATTGTACAGCCATGGAAATAGTACATTATGGACATGCCATGATGATGTCACTGTATATCACACTTACAGATGTGCTGATCATTTACATGTATTAATTGCTCCCTTTGGCTCAGCAAATATATAGGGATCAGTAAACATGAACTCTGCAGATAGATGCAATGAACTGGTGTTATTAGGGAACCATGATGACACTCTGTGGTATTGAATAGATTGTCAGTGTCCTTGTGTATTAATACTGTTGGTAGCATGACGCTCCCTGTTTTAGGATGCATTGACTTCATATCCTGTTGGCTTAAGTAACAATGTCTATATACATTTTTGGATGTTTCATTTGATCAGAACTTCTGACTCTTTGTCTCTGTAATAACTGAAAGGGAATGGTGATCATTATTTCTGTCAATAATAAAATTCAAAAGTTAAGTGACTGTAGTAAACATTACAAGGCTTAAAGGGAATAGTAATGACATTTTACAATTTGTCTAGGGATGACAGTCCCTTACCTTGCATGGTCACTAATATTTCATTAGGAAGAAAGAGTATACGAGTATGATATCTATTCCTTTTTTAGTTTGCTTAGTAGCTTCAGATCCAGTTGTAGCTTCAAAGCAAGTGTTTTGAGCACTAGGACACCTCCATATAATTTACTTGTAGATCCATTGGGGAATATTTTCTATCTGCCTGTAAACACTAGTGAAAAAAATGTGGAAAGTAATATACTTTTCTGGAAGCCTTTTGAAAAATTGACTCTGGGCTTCTGCAAAATGTCACTCTGAACAGCTGTCAGAAGAAGTGAGAAGGTTAATCAAAAGATCATCTGTTTTCATTGCAGCTGTATTTTTTTAAATAATGCAGGGAAAAAAATCTGCATGCCCAGACCAATGTTTTTAGAACATCTTATTTTGTTTCTTATGAATTCTACTGTAAAGGAGTGGAATGAAGCTGATATTAAATAAATTCTGTCTAACTTTCCAGAATAACATGTTCTCAAGATATTGATAATAGGGAGCTGTATCCTAAGAAAAGCAGTTTTGTGTTCTGTGCACATTGTATTTGACCATAGGGGTTTGAAAGGTCACGTAAACATTTATATTAATAAAAGAAGTGAATAAAGTTATGAATGAGAAAAAAGAAATGCAAAATAATTGTGATGAATAGCAGCAGTTCTGATATATGCTGTTTATGTCAAGGCTTATAATAAGAGGAGTAGAGCCATGTGGGAAATCTGATGCCCTGAGTGCCAGGAGTAATCCACAAGAAAAGGGAACCATAGCTTACTACACTATAGGATACTGAAGCTGATGTTACTGGAAGTTTGGACTTCATAAGAACAGGTATAAAGCTGAGCTAGGGAAGGTAACATCAGGAAAGTGACTAAGAAGAATGTTACAACTGGAAAATAATATAAGTTAAAATAAAGTTTGGTATATTTTCCATAGGCTTTACCTCAGGATGGAGTTATGTTGAAATTTCAATGTAAAAAAAGTCAGAGACAAGAATATAAATTGTTTTTGGAAAATTTTGGTTCTTGGAAAATATATCAGCATTTTTTAACTGTACATAAAATAAAGTTTTGATGAAGTTATTAAAGACAGAGATAATAAAAGGAAATCTCATTCACCCAGTAATTCATTAAAGGGCATGGCACAAGCCATTCTCTGCTTGCACACCATAATATTTTGTGATTTGGAGACCAGTTAGCCATGATGAGGAAATACCTCATTCCAGGCTAATTTGCATATCTATGAATCACATTTAGTACTGTGAAGTGTAGGTGACTGCTGATATGTATCTTGTGATAGTAAACTGATACTCGTGCAGATATTGTCACCCCCCCCAGCCACTCTCCCACACACACACAATTACACAAAACACACACACACACACGCAGACACATGTGCACACACACACACACACACACACACACACACATACACACACACACACACACGCACACACACACACACATAAATATACCATTTTCCCCTTACTTGTCCCTGACCTACCTGTCAGTCCTTCTATGATTTCCCCCTTACCCCAATCTCTGTACTGTTGTTGGTTCTGTTATGTCACTTTACTGTTGAGTTATCCTTGGTGTCTCGTGAATTCCCCCAACTCCCCCATCCCCATACTAATGTTGGTGCCATTATGGCACTTAAGTGTGGAGTCGTCTTTGGTGTTTATTGGCTAACCCCAACCCCCGATACCTATACCATAGCCTTTTGGATGTGGTCACTACCATGTCATAGTGGGGCTGGTTATGCTAATCTATACAGCTGATCAAGTTTCTTCAATTTCTGAGCATGTGGATGCTGACCTAGTGGGGGGTTCCAGGGGAGAAAGAGAGTACCTAGCTAATTAGCATATGCTTCTCCCAGACAACCTCAATAGCATTCAGTTACAGAGCCAACCTTATGTGGTGCTGCACATCTTCAAACTAGAGAACCATGCAGCACTGTGTTAGGGCCCTTGGTGAAAACCAAAAGGTTACTGGGAAATGTAAATGGAGGTGTATAGCACCCCCCAATCTCAAGCATTTATTTATTTTTTATTCTTTAAATATAACTTCCACAAACCCTGTAGTAGTGAGTGACCAAATAATTCCTAAAAAAAAGTAAAAGCAAGTCAGATAAGTGGTACTGAATCAGAAGCCCCCTCCCTTCAGTGTTTGTTAGTTTTGATTGTTTATGATGTACTTAAGTACCTCTGAGTCCAGGACACTGAAGGGCAAAAAAAGAGATGTTTTAAAGCTGTTCATTTTTGAATTTTGACTACTGTCAGTGTTGGTCCTTGAACTTCAGGAATGTATCACTGAAGAGTCATGGCACACTACATGGTAGCATCTTTGCCATGTTGTGACTGGCCCTGGTGCATTTATTCATGGCATGAAGCTGCAGTCATAGACTGGCACTGCAGCCATTAGTGACATCAGCAGACATTCAAGAAGTAACTTACAAATAATAATAACCTTGAAAACGTACATACTACACAAGTACATAACTAGCTATGCAACAGAAAGAGTGAAGCTGGAAGATACCCTTTCGTGTAATCAAGAATAACACCCATTGTTCTGCTGTGCATCTGGTTTGTGGCCATTTATATCATTTGTTACTTTTTTGGAGGCAATATGCATGGCAGGCTGCATAGAGAAGCATGTAGTCACTCCGCCAGTGGGCTCAGTAAGCTTAATAGATAAACCCCCATATTTACTATTCCTCCATGCAGGACTAGCTTAGTCCTGCATGGAGGCAGCCATTTAGGAGCATGATGGCAGCACGCCATGCATAGTAATGCTGCTTGAGCTCCTAGGCTTACATGGAGTGTGTAAGAGTACAGGGGCATGTCTGAGAGCAGAGCTCTCAGAATATAAAAAGCCCCCGCAATGAAGAACAGCAGAAAGGGATATGAAATGAGCGAGACTGCTCATAGGTGACCACATATCCCCACCAACAGTCCCCCTTGTGTACAATGGCAACAGTATATATAAATAAAATGAAGAAACCCTTTTTTTTTAAAAAAAATCTGATTAAAGCTAACCATAGGTGCGCGGGTGTGCCCATCGCTTAGCTACGGTTAATGCAGCTTAAATGGCTGAAGAGGATAACAAGGAAGATATATACAAATGAAGCAGCATAGCAATAGTGTAGTGGGCAGAGCATTTGCCTTACAAGCAGGCATTCCCGGTTCAAGTCCCACTGCAGCACATTCCATTTCCCATGGCAAAGCATGTTATGAGTATTATTTATGTTGCATAACCCACTAAACATATTTTCATGAACTGGAGTACTGCAGTAAATGTACATGTGAGATGTCAGTGTCCTAATGAATAAGGCACTAGTAAGCAGGTTTAAGCACAAATAAGCAGTAGTAAGCATATTTAAGCACTAGTAAGTGGCCTTAAGCCCATTTGCGCAGCAGTAAGCAATGCCTACACTGGTTAAGCAATTGTAAAGCTAACTCTCTGTAAGCAGATGTAACGGCAGGTTAGCAGTGCTTACCGTCACACAAACTCGCTTACAAATGCTCAAAAGTGCCTTAATCACTTTGTATCCAATGGCCCTTGTTCTACCCATCAACAAAATAAACAGCCATGCAGGTCCCTAACCCAGAACCCTATACACCATAGTCACAGTAGTTAACCACCAAGCCATCACAGAAGTACAGCAGAATGAGGTATCAGCAGACAAGTCCTCACCATAGTAAAACAAATCTGAACCCGTGAAAGGAATCAGTATACAGACATATGTACCATAACCCACTACATAACATAAATATGTGAACTGGAGTACAGCAGTAAGCCCAGAAGTTAGGTGTAACTGTAATAGAGTGTTGAAGTCCCCAATAAAACACAAGGACCCCATAGAGTGTACGTACACATTAATCATGGATACCAGGCATACATATAAGGTGTAATGAATAGAATTATAATGCAAAGTCTAATGTAAGCAATGCTAAGTATTGCACAGGGCAGCTTAGGAGGTATAAGCAATGTGTAGGGCAACTAACTCATTGTGCCCAGTGGTATACCCCTTTAAACAATGCCAACCATAGGTAAGCAGGTTTGCCCATAGCTTAGCCTTTTCAAAACCAGCCAATCACAGAAAGGTGCGGGGAAATTGTCTCTACTTAAACCCAAGAGGTGGGAATGCATCTCATAACTGGTTGTAGCTTCCCCTTGCAGGCACTATGGCAGTAAGGGGAGAAGGTATGCACTTTCGGGTGCAGTTCTGGTACATCCAGGAGTCCAAGGTCATGGCAGAACTCCTTGTCAAAGACCATGATCAGAGACTGCTGCAGGGCCAGTACCAGGGCTCCCAATATAAGGCAGAGGCCTGGGACCGTCTCGTCCATGACCTCACCAGTGCCACTGGCATACCCCAAACTGGTGAGCAGGTCAGGCACCACTATGCCGACCTGAAGCGGTGTAAGGAGGACATCTTGGAGGAGTGGCTCCAACAGGCTAGAGCGACAAGGGATGTTCTAGTCATGTTTATGTATTACCCCAGTATGTGTGCAATAATTGCCAGCTCGGGTATATCATGGATATGTATGGCTAAATATTCCTCTTATGTCCCCCACACCTGCACTGGAGCAGGCTGCGAACCAGGAGTCCCACATCAGTCGCCTGGCGAGGTTGAGATGCAAGGCAGGTCAGTAATACTCACACATTTACTGTCATAGAAAATAAAACTAAAAGTAGTAGTAAATTAGTTGCCTGTATAAAACCTGTATTGTTCAAGGTAAGTACTGCATACACTAGAGAATATGGTAGGAAGAGTTTCATATTGTTTGTATGTCAATAAAAGTGCAATAGCCTAATAAAACAGGTCTAACTGCTGGACTACATGTGTATATTCTGGTATCATATGGTAATGTAGATTTGCAATCATGTAATAGTGCTGTTGTAGTAAGCACTCTGATACCCACACCATGCACCATAAATTGAATGTGTAGGAATGCCTGTATATGACAGGTGTAATCCCTAGAGGCCATTTAGTACAACTGAGAGACACATAGACAGTAAACAGGGAAAATGCAGACAACAAAAACGAATAGCACATGCAACTGAGACATGAACTGTTGTGTTTTTAGCACACACAGTCACGGTTCAAATCTTGCCAGTGGTAGTAGTCTGCATACAGAATCATACCACACAACTGTTCAGAATGTCTAGTAAAGTGGTCCATATCTGTTGCCTATCAACCTGTTCCCCTGGGAAATTAGTGGGATGATCCCAGACGTATAGGCAGCAAACAGGAAATACAACTGAATGACACAGCTATGAGAACAAAGCTGGCACACAAGCAACTCCCCAATACCTTATGTGACTAAAAGGCCACATATGTCCCATTTATACCCCAACTTGTCAAGCTGTGGTCAGAGTCATACCTCTCAACCATACCAAATTACTCAGTTTTTACCGAGTTTTGTGGTCCAAATGAAGGGATGCCATGATTCCCAAGTGGCACCCCTTCATTTGTGTGTGTGTGTGTGTGTGTGTGTGTGTGTGTGTGTGTGTGTGTGTGTGTGTGTGTGTGTTTGTGTGTTTGTGTGAAAATGCCCCCATGTAATACACCTGGTGGCTAGAGGTATTCAGGCTCAACCCTGTACCTTTGGTACAGATAAATGGAGTCTAAAGTCCCTAGCCACCACCATTTCCAAGCTTTGTCCAGATTTTTTTTTCTGCTAAGAGTTGAGAGCTATAGTGAGAAGAGAACAGAATTTGTATTCCCCCATTATTGGCTTTGTTGTTTGTCCAGGTTTTTTGTGCTAAGAGGTTGAGAGCTATGGTGAGAAGTGAGAACTGAATTCACTAAATGATAGCTATTAAGTTTCAGTCTTCCTTTTTTTCAGGAAACTACTGATTTAGCATAGTAGTATGTTGCTCTGACTGTAGTGCATAGATTCCTGGGTTCAAGACTTGCCAGTGACATGCATGGTGGTAACACATTTTATTCTAGCATCTTTCCAAAATTATACAAGCAATGTTTAAAATGTGTCCCTGGTTTTTGACCTTTTGCCCCCCACAAAAAAAACTGAAGTTGAAAATAAATGCAAGAAGCTGTGCAAGATGCCTATGGCTTACACTACTGTCATTATATTTATAGTGTGGGTGTGGAAGTAGACTTTTATGATGGAAATGTTCTGAATTGGGCAGTTTTGTCATTATTGGTTCATGCATTTTTGTTTCATCGCCTACAGTACAGCCTAATGGAAAAATGTTCAAACAATAAATTTAAAATGATCTCTGTCTAACAAGTGTGCTGTATTATACAAGGAATATAACTTAATAAAATCAGGAAGGTGTATCAAAGAAAAGAACACATGTATGTTTCTTGTTTTCTGTGCAAAAGGCCAATGATTTGAAAACAGCCCAATAGTAATCTTTATCCACCACTGGCCAGATGCATTTTCTTTGGATGTGGTGTGTGGGTTTCAATGCTATTTCAATGAATGTGAGTTTCAACGGTAGAGAAGTTTTAATGCCAAGTCTATTTTCATTGCGAGACAGTATTGCTTTGTTTAGCAGATGTCTTAGTGTTTGTGCATTGTTGTGCTGCAAAATGAAAAAATAAAATCCAAATAATCATTGTAGAAGTAAAGCAGTATGCACACATTAGTGTTTATGGTAAATGGGGAGAAATCGTCAGGTAATGGGACATTGGAATGGCTGCAGGAGGACTCTGGTGCCATATTTTGGTTGTCTGTTCTTCAGTTTGCGTTTGAAAGTTGGTATCTCACAATTCCATTGGAGTGGGTAGGGTTACATAATTATATATGCAAATTAGATGTTAATCAGCATACAGATTTGTACCTATTTTTCATGGGCCTTGTGCAGATCTTTGAGGTTTCCAGGTTGAGAGGTATGGTCAGAGTGTGTACAGTAACAGAGTGAGATGTATGTGCATAATAGTAATGTGGAATCTGGTACTGTGTGTGGGAACATTCAGGTAGTGCTAATAAACATTCCTCCCACAGATCTGTCAAATACCAACACTGTGCCCAGAAATACAAGGATGATATGCAGTTGCTTTGAATAATGAGGTATTACACATCACTGTCACCCACACTGTCTAGGAAATCTGTACATGAGTGTTGTAATACAAAGTCAGAATGCAAAAGCACAGGGGATTAATAAGACAGAAAGCAGATAGGAGATGTACAGCAATATCTATATAGCAGACACAACTGTGATGGACAGTGTTTAAGTTGTAGCAGACACAGCCATGGTCTGAATCCTGGGAGTGGAATTAGGCTGCATACAGATTCATACCCCACAACTGTACAGATGAGGCCAGAATGTCCAGTATATGCACCCATATCTGCTGCCTGTCTCCCTGTTCCCCTGGTAAGTCTGTGGGATGTTCTCAGATGTTTAGCCAGCAAACATCATGAGAACACACCTGTCAGTGTAGCAACCCCCAAAACTGTCAGGAGAGTAATATTTCAAATATGTCCTATCTACACTCCCATGTTGTCAAGCTGTGACCAGAGTGCGTACAGTAACAGAGTGAGAGGTATGTGCATAATACTAATGTGTAATCTGGAACTTTGGTGGCAACAGTTAGGTAGTGCTAATAAACATTGCTCCCACAGGTACATTGGATATGAACACTGTGCTGAGAAATACAGACCATTATAACCTGTACTGGTACTGTTTACTCTGGTACTGTAGGGAATTGTGAGTGTTGCAGTTTCTCTGAATAATAAAGTATCACTGTTCACTGTCACCCATACTGTGCTACATAATATAACTGTGTAGTAAAGCATGTATATGTGTGTGTCAGGTCAATAAAGGTGGAAGAGGGCAGTATTCTAGATATGTCCCGGCAAACCAGCATGTGGTCAACACATGGCCAGAGTCTGTGCAGAAAGAGTTGGATAGCTATGTGCAAAACAACAACCTGGAATCCAGGAGTATGTGTACAAACAGTTAGTTAGTGTTAACAAACATTCCCTCCACAGGTATACCAGGTAAGAGGTGTATACTGCAGGTAAAACCGGTTCATGTGTAATGATGATGACAGCCATATCACTGTCCAAACTAAGGCTATAGGGTAGTGTAGTAAGACATGTAAGGTACAGATAACAGCACTGACTAGGAAAGTAATGTGGACTACAGGAATATACTAGTTGCTAATTGACATCTTTCTCTCCCTCACCATATCTCCAACAATAATCAACATACCCACCCCAACCGGTATGTAATGACACCTATGTTCTGATAATGTCCAGTTGTTTGATAAATATTTTGATGGTCCCCATGCATGTGATATATTGAATTATTCCAACATTGGTGGCATGGTGCCATTAATGTACCTGCATGCTGTTTTTATTACCACTGTGGTCCCATATATGCATGTGTTGTGTTGGCTATGCAACTGTTCTGTATCTGGTGTCTGGGTTAATGGGAATATCCATGCATGCTGTTATAACTAACCCTGGAATGTGTTGACTATTACTAACCCACAAATGATGATGAAATCTAAACACTATAGTGAGCTTGGGAAGGCCGGTCCCAGCGGACCCACCTGTCCCACCTTAGCTTGCCGTGGCACTGAGCAGCAGCATGTCTAGGGGCCCAACCTGGGACGTCCCTGTCTGTTAGTCCTGCACCACCTTCGGGTGGAACTGCTTCAGGGTATGGGGCATGCCCCCTCTGGGACTGGGTGCAGATAGGCACCTGTCACCCATCGCCAGGTCGGGGTCATGGTGCGTAGAGCGATCAATGAGCAGTTTGGTGATCTTCTATGCCACCTCAAGGGCCGCGTGTCGCATTTACAGACTCAGCCCCCAGCACAGCCACCTTCTGGGCTGTGAAGGTGCAATGGTGACTGCCCATGGGTTGGGACCTCAGTCCCACTGTTACCACTAGGTGGCTTGTGGGCTTCTGATATCCCAACACCCCTTCCTATCAAGGTGTTTACCCCCCACGTGTCATATACCACCCCCGTATGCATCTTGTTTGTCTTGTCTATTAACCTACCTCCCCAAATATACCTACTAGCCCTCCCCAACATCCCACTCTCACCTAAAAAAAAAGGGCAATCTGTTCCCACAAAACAATATCACCCCATACATAGCTGTCCATTTCACACGTGTCCACTGGACACATGTAATCCAGTCTACTTGCCATCACAACTTATTATTGTTGTCCTCCCTCTCTCCCAGGGGTTTGAGTGTCCAAATCTACTTCCAAATTCAGTGTATTTGCACAGCTGTTGCTGTAGAACAAATGGACAGCTATGGACCTTCCCTACACCCTTCCTGCACATCCCTGGCTATTTTCCCTACTGTCTTTCCCACTTCGTGTCCCTTTTTTCATCACTT